>NC_140103.1:10148021-10638442 GCF_964237585.1 Gallinula chloropus | reverse complement strand
CATCAGAGGGACGTCCTGGTGTGTGGGTTGAAGGGGAGCAGTGGAGGGGAGCAGTGCAATTGCACGTTCCCCCGCTGCCTCGCCACAAACTGCCCACAGGTTTCACTGATTTTATTTCCAATTGCTGGCACCAGGCAAGGAGTTGCTGGCTGTAGCTTCTGTGGTTGCACTTCTGTCCCCTTGACAACTTTTGTACTTAAAATAGCAGTGCTGCCAGCATGTTGGCTGCAGGATCTGCAGTGTGATGTCACTTGATTTGCATACGTTAATGCACACCCGACTGCGGGTCCTGGCTTCTGGTTACCTGTGAAATGCATAGGGTTTGTTTTTTTCTTTTCCCTTTTAGGTTATGAACTCAGTGTTTAAGACTGTCCTGGACCTGACATATCCAATAACCTCAATGTTTTCTGGAGCAGCTTTCAACAAGAGCATCAACCACATCTTCAAAGATAAGCAGATAGAGGTAGGTCGCTTGGTGGCTTTACGTACAGTAAGTGATGTCACCGTGTTCCGTGGTGGCAGGGTAGCTTTGCTCCACACTACTACAAGGTGTGGGGCTGTGGGGTGACTGGGAGCACATTAGAACTGTGCATGGGATGTTACACAAATACAGGAAGGAGCCTGCTCTTTCATTTTGGGGGATTTAGAATGCACAAGGAGCGGATGATTTGTAGCCACTTCAGTTCCATCTGACAAAGGGATCCCGTGTGTGAGAGCACAGGCTGCATCGTGTGACTGGAGGAGAACTGCTGAGACTGTTTCATCCTTATTTTTCTGCACACGAGGGCTGAGAGACCTCTGGGCGCACCAGGAGAGGGTGGTGATGGGATTGGCTTTTTTTCTGGTTTATTTTTGAAGCTAGAGGTGAGTTTTTATGGACAGTCAGTTGGACACTGCCCCAAGGTCAACGCGTGTTGTTCCCTGGTTGGCATATGGTGACTTTTTGTGACTGTTGTGTGTCAGCCTGAGCTGACAGCCGCACCCTCCACCCCCATCCCTCCTCAGCACTTCATAAAGCCTGTTATCAGGGGTTGTCTGCCTGGATCCCTGTGTTTCAGGAGTGTTGGGGTACTCTTGCAGTCTTCCCTCATTTGCAGTTTTAACCAAATTATTCCTGTGCTTGGAATCGTAGAATCAGGAATCATGGAATGCTTTGGGCTGGAAGGGACCTCAAAGATCATCCAGTTCCAACCCCTGCCATGGGCAGGGACACTGCCCCCAGCCCAGGGTGCCCCAAGCCCCATCCAACCTGGCCTTGAGCCCTGCCAGGGATGGGCCTCCCACAGCCTCTCTGGACACCCTGTGCCAGGGCCTCCCCACCCTCAGAGTGAAGAATTCCTTCCTCACATCTCACCTAACCCTGTCCTCCTTCAGCTTGAGGCCATCACCCCTTGTCCTGCCCCTGCACTCCCTAGTGACCAACCTCCCTTCCATGTTCCTGTAGGACCCTTTAAGTATTGGAAGACTGCAAGTAGGTCTCCCCAGAGCCTTCTCTTCTACAGGCTGAACCAGCCCATCTCATTCCTTCCTTGTGAAAAAAGCTAATGCAGCAAATTAACACTATAAATTACTTGAAAGATGTTTATTAAAAGTAATTTAAACCATTCCCTACTTAAATGCAAGTATGAAAACAAGTGATTAATCATCACAGGGCTTAAAATAGCAGTTTGCTGTCCTGTTGCTGGAAACAAACTGGGTTTGGAGTGAGAAGTCCTTCTGAGACTGGGATTATTTTTGGGTTGCTGGTGGAGCAGCACCAGCCATGCTCTCAGCTCTGCGGTCATGCATATCCTGCAGCTCTCCAGCTCCTATCTTTGCTTCCAGCAGTGCCTGACAGGAAAACATGTGATTGTCCAAGGACTAAGCCAGCTCCTCTGCACTTGCTTTGAGGTGGCTGAGGAGCTGCCTTATGCTGAGCACGGAGACCTTGCCGGTGGTGCTGAGCACGGACGTCTCTCGGTTGACTTGGTGTGGATGGTGCATTGTGGCGTGAGGCTGCAGGACAGTGCTGGGCAGAGCTTTGGGGAGGGCTGGCTGAGAGAATAGAAGAAAATCTCCTCTGAGCTTCAGTGGAGCCAACTTCCCCGCTCTGCTCTCGCTGCTTTTGAGTTCAGCAGTCCCTGTAGGCACGTTACGATGCAGTAGGCTCCCTCCTTACATCTTGCTTACATCAGTTGTATGAACAGCTCTGACAGCAGGGAGGTTTTGTCTGAGGGAAACCCAGCTCTGCAACATGCAGCGTGCACAGCAGCATCTTTGTGTGCGTGTCCAGGGTCATGGGCTAAACCCTTTCTCAGCCTGGAAGACTTCCATCAGATAAATAAGGAGGAACATTGGGAAAGAGGTGGACTCGTGTTACCAGCACGGGTTAACCGGTTGTGTTGCCAGACAGGTGGAAATTGGAAGGTGCCACAGTGCCCAGGACAGCTTCTAAAGCAGCAGAAGCTGAACCAAGAAGCATTAAGCCTTGAGCAAGTGTTTCCTCAAAGCACTACTTCAAAGTGTCCGAACTGCAAACGTCCATCCTTTCTCAGCAGTGGGAGGGGGGCAGGAGGGGGTGGGCACTGGCCCTCCTGGCTCTATAAAAGCTCAAAATCAGGAAGAGCCAGGCCAGATGCTCTGTTTTACCCCACATGGCTGGAGGTGGCACTCCTGCACTTCCCACCTGCTCTCATCCCTCTTCTGCATCGGAGCCAGGGAGCTTGGGTTGAGCTGTTGTTCCTGACATAAAAAGGGAGGTTTACAGGGTCTCTTAAGCTTGTTCTCTCCCAACCCCCATAACGTTGGTGTCTCCTGATTCCCAGCAGTGCTGTGTGGGGTAGCCCTGGTTACCAGCAGCCCCTGTGATTGCTGCCATGAATGTCAGCCACAGGTGGTCCACAAGAGATCAGCCTGGGCAGGTTCTTCCAGGAAAACCCACAGAAACCCAGGGCAGGGAAATCCAAGGGACTTCTCGAGAGCACAGGTTACTGCTCCTGTGACATTCCCCATCCTGCTGGGAGAGCACCGGGCTCTGGAATTTTTCCCTCCCATGGCAGCAGCACAAAATGCTCTTACAAATGATCTCAGCTGAAGGCTGAGGTGTGAGGCACCAGAAAAGAGTCTTCCCAAGTCCCGTTCCAGACTCATAACGCTCCATTCCCAGAAGAAACAAAGTGATATCTGGGAAATCTTCCTGCGTCACAGGCTCAGTTTAGTCTCCTTCATGCATGTGACTGCATGAGAGGCAGTGTCAGATGGACTTCTTCCCCAGTCCCCTATTTTTGCTTCCAGTGTGGTTGCTGCACCGAGCTCTGCGATCAGCAGAACATCTTTAGCGTGGAGAGCCACCCCTAATGCTCTCCTAGTCACACTTTATTCGCCCGCCCTCCGATGGCATTCACACCAGATGGGTTGTAAGACTTGTGCAGCATCTGTTAGTCCTCCCCAGTTCCACCATCTTTGCAGAGCTGCTTATGAGATTAAACTCATTAGGGAAAAAAACTCCTCCTGGGCAGCTTGGGATTTCATACAGGGCAGTGCAGAAGCCTGGACCAGAAGTGCAGGCTGCCCAGCGAGGATGCTGATGGCTGGAGTCCGAACCCATGTGTGGTTTGAGTTTAAGGCACCCCAGAGCTGTGCTACATCCTGTGAGCAAAGCACCCAGCTGGCTGGGGGCAGGTTCACCTCTCCCTTGGATCAGCTCAGTGTCACACAGAGCTAGCAGCTGCTGCTCTCTGGGCTGGATTCAGACAGGTCCCCCCTCTCCCCCTTTGCAGCTCATTACACACCAGGGAGACGTGTCAAACCCGTCCTCTAACCAACTCCATCCCATTTCCAACTCCATTTTTTCCAGCTAGTGGGATGTGAGTGCAGGCATGGCTGGACACAAGTGAGGACACCCCCACACACCCTCCCACCCACCCCGAAGCAGGGCTTGGCTTGGTCTAGCCCCTGTGGATTAAACTTGTAAAGGATTTCTACAAACAGAATCGCCTTGCTAGCACCCTGCTCCTTGGGTAGGTTACGTACCACGCTCCTCAGGGCTGTTTCTGTAGTATCTCAAGCAACCTCTGGGGTCTTCTCAAAGATCTGCCTTGGGGGATCTGCTGTTCCCGCAGATAATGCTGACAGCTTTGTGCTCTCTGGCTCCTGGCAGCACTGGGCTCCTGCTGCCTTTGTCCCCATGAGGTACAAACTGAAGGTTGCTTAGTCGAGAGGCCATGACTCCTGGTCTTCCCTCTCTGTCCTGGGCTCTGATGTCTCAGGAACAGAGGGAAGGAAGATGCTGCCTGCTACAGTCTTATTTGGGGTTCAGTGGGAACTGAGGAGGTGTGTGCTCATCTGAGGTGACTATGATTGCAGATTTGCTCTGTGCAGGGGTCAGACACCACCTTGAGTGGAACAGTTGGGTGAAATGCAAGAACAGCCATAGTGGGTGAGAGCAGAGGTCTTTCCTTTGTGCCCTGTCTCCAGGGGAGGCCAAAAGCAGCCGGTATTTAGTGACTGGGGTGAAGGCTGCTGACAGGAAAGACAAGTGTTCCCTTCACCTTGTCCCCCAGCGATGAGCAGCTGAGGGATCTCTTCAGCTGGGAGTTACCCTCAAACCCTGAGAAGGCTGCGGGGGGACCTCATTACAGCCTTTCAGTATCGAAGGGAGCTTATAAGCAGGAGGGGATTCAACTTTTTAAAAAGATAGACAATGGCAGGACAAGGGAGAATGGATTAAAACTAAAGGAAGGAAGGTTTAGATTAGATATTAGGGGGAAGTTCTTTACAGAAAGAGTGGTGAGGGGCTGGAACAGGCTGCCCAGAGAAGTAGTGGATGCCCTGTCCCTGGAAGTGTTCAAGGCCACGTTGGATGGGGCCCTGGGCAACCTTGTGTATATTCAGGCCTGAGGTTGGTGTCCCTGCCTGTGGCAGGGGGGTTGGAGCTCTGTGATCCTTGGGGTCCCTTTCAACCCAGACCAGTCTGTGATTCTATGATGATCCCAGATAACAACAGGCAGCAGAAGGAAGGTGACTTCCTGGTGTGAGTGATGTGGCTTCCGTGCTGCTCAGTGTGCTGGGCAGCCTCCTGCAGCAATTATTCCTTGCTGTGAGAGCAGAGAGGGGCTCTGCCTGCCCTGGTTCAGTGTGAGATGCTGTATACAAACAAATTCCTGAACACAAGCACAAGGCTGAGGGGTTTCTCTCCATCTGCTCAGGTGTTTGTGTCCACAGCTCTGGCTGTGGAGCTGGTTGCCTCAGTTTGTGTTAGCCATGGGGTTTAGTTTAAGTGTAAGGTTATGGATTTAGTAAAACTGGGACCTCTCTGTTGCAGGATCTGTGGATTCCTTACTTCACGATCACAACTGACATCACTGCCTCAGCTATGAGGGTCCACAAGGACGGTGAGTGTGTAGCAGCCTTCCCACAGCAGGTTGGAAATAATGACATGAGAGCCCATGTCCCTCATTGTTCCTGGAGCTTTCCACACCTTTGAACTGGTCTTTCCTTTTGTTTCTCCCTCCTCTGGTGCTTGCTGAGTGCTGGGCTGTAGTGGTACATGGGCACAAAGAAGAAATGGGAAGAAATTCCCTGAGATGCTGTGTCACTGGTCAGCAAGGAATGGGTCTGCTGACACCATTCTGTTCCCTTAAAACATCCTGTGAAGTGCAGCCATAAATCAGAGCTAATGCGACCCAGACATTTTAAGGTCCAACTCCCACATAAATGAAGCTGTTTTCCCAATGGAGAGAGTCCTGTGCCTGGGCAGAGGCTGGGTAGGGTCCTGCTTGTGTCCTGTCCTCTGCATTTCTCTGCTGGAAGCAATAATGCCTGTTCCTGACTGAACAGAGGGGGAGGATCCGGGCTGTCTCCTCTGCGGTCAGGAGGGGGTGGCAGCCCTGTGGGACACTGCTGTAGCTTTTATCTATTTGAGGGAACAGTGCAGTGACTCAGGCTCCCCTGAAGCCCACAGACACCTGCCAGGTGGCCCAGATATTCCTGCAGGTGGCTGAAGCCTTTGCTCTCTGATGTCTGGTCCCTTGTGCTGGCGCAGGTGGGATTCCCTTCCTGCTGTTCCAGCATGGACACATCCACTACCTTGCACTGGGCTTTATTGGTCAAGGACAACCAGAGGAGCTACAGCAAGCAGCCAAAGGATCAACCTACCTTGGAGGTTTTGTATTCCCATTCTGCAGGAGGTTAAGCTGGCTGAGGTCAGGAAACTCACTCCACCCAGCTACCCATCCCTGTGGAAGGATAAAAATCGCTGGAGCGTGGTGACTGTCACCTCCAGAATTCACCAGGAGGAGAGGAAGGAGGTTCCCAGCTGCTCCAGCTGCCTGTCTTGGTTTCGCTTGTGGGATGTTGCACAAGAAGTCAGTGTTTTCCTTGGGTGGAAATTCCAACTCAACTAACACTAAAGCCCTGATCTGTCAGCACCAGCAGAAGGAGAGTGGAGGTTATCATTGGGAACAGAACTGTTAGATAGTTTTAAAAGAAGAAGGAAAAAATCAATTCCCAGTTTGCTGCTTGAAGCACCAAGTAGTTAGGGAGAAGTGACCTCCTTGGAAACACAGCGTCTTCCCAACTCAGCTGGTGCAGATGGTGAAGGAGAAATCAGTAGAGAAGAGCCATAAAACAGAACGTGTGACAGCAAAGAGATCTAATCCAGTTCCACTTGGTTAAACTCTCTATTGGCTTAAGAGAGAGTAACTCTTCCTCTCAGCACTGCTAATGGAAGGGCCCTAAGAAGAGATGAGATCGCTGCCACATATTCACACTGGTTTCACAAGTGAAGATCTTGGCCCGTTACAGAGCAGGGAAACAGGATTTGGGGGCTTCTACAGCCTGTATTTCTCAAGTTCAGCTCCTGCAAAGCCTGGGTTTGTGGATCTCTGTGGGACACAATGGCTTTAGCTGCACTTCAGCCTGCTTATTCCTTCCATCCCTTTGTGCCCAGGAGAGGCCTTTTCCTTATCAGTGTGAGCTCCACAGAGCACCACAGATGATCCCCACAGTCAGACACATGCCAAAATCTCCCTGAAGGCAATAAATAAGAGGCACAGGCTTAAACCTGCAGTGTCCAAGGCCGTGGCCTGGCTCTGTGTCTGACTCACCTTCTGTTTGTCTTAGTTCTCTTTTTCCCAGTCAGGATTATGGTACAGAAGATAATAAACTTCTTTAATAACTTCCCAAGGGTATTCTCAGGACAGGCTCCACCTCCCAAATGTTTTAATGAGCACAACTGCCTACCCTGCTGCTGTGGCAGTCACTAACACTCTGGCCATTCCCTCCCTCTTGTTGCAGGCTCTCTGTGGCGGTACATCCGTGCCAGCATGTCCCTCTCTGGGTACATGCCCCCTCTGTGTGACCCGAAGGATGGGCATCTCTTGATGGATGGAGGTTACATCAACAATCTTCCAGGTGGGTGCCTAGATCATACAATCCCAGACTGCATGAAGTGGGAAGGGACCTTCAAAGGCCATCTCGTCCCACCCCAGCAGTGAGCAGGGGCATCTTCACTAGAACATTGGAACAGGCTGCCCAAGGAGGTGGTGGGGCCACCATCCCTGGGAGGATTTAAAAGGTGTGTGGATGAAGTCCTTAAGGACATGATCTAGAGGTGGGCTGGGCAGGGTCAGGCTGTGGTTGGGCTCCATGATCTGAAGGGTCTCTCCCAACCCAGGGGATCCTGTGGTTCTATAATTGGACACAAATAGAGGGAAGGAGTCTCAGCCAGAGACGCCACATCTGAGCAGCCTGACTCATTTGCATGTTCAAGACGAACCCAGACTAGATTTTTCCAGCCGGGCTGTATTTCCCTAAAACCAGAAATGGAAGTTACACAAAGCAGCCCCCCAGGATCTGTGCCTGACACCCAGTCCATAAGGACAAGCACGAATGGCAAAACAACCCACCTTTCCCACCTGCACACCTTGGGAGAGGGCAAAGAGCACATGGGTGATGCTGGGTGGGAAAGACACAACACACCAAACGAGCCCAGCAATAGAAATCCAAGTTACAGAACAGATCTCATTTAAATAAGTGTCAAATTAAGCATCTAAATTGGCTCTTCAGAGTCTGTGGTTTTCCTACGCATAACTATTCTGGAAACTGCAACTATCTTGGACTCTGGGGGTGTGGAAGGGATCTAAATCCGCTCTGCGAGGTGCGTGTCCTTCTCTTCCCTCCCTCAGCACTTCCCTAAATCCTCGCCCGTATCTCAGGGCTGCAGCTTGTCCTTTCACTGACCTTGAAGTGGGAAGTGTTGCCTCATTTCTCTCCCACTTCCAAGTACGAATCTTTCTCTCAGATCCCAGAGCTCTCCTCCCCTCCTGCCCATGCTGGCTGGTCCCTGTGCTGCTCCTTCCCTGTATCACCTTCTGCCCCGCACTCCCGACTCCCTGTGAGGCCTCTGCCACTTCTTCTCTCTACACAGCCCCCACAGAGTTGTTTTTTCACGAGAGCTGCTGCACGAGGTAGAATTAGCGGGGGTTTAACATGCTCCTTCACACTGTAGCTCCTCTGGTGCAGCTGTGGGTCCAAGCTGTGAGCGTCCCACATCCCCTTCCCCGCTCCCTGCCCCACTGCTGCCTTGGCATTGGCTCTCATGGGTCATGGTGCTGATCTGGGTACCACATACCCTGTGAGAGATGCTCAGAGGCATCTCAACAGTGGAAACTCACCCTGAGGTTACACAGGGGCTCGCTGGGTGTGGAGTGGGCGGCGTGCTGGCATCTCTCTGGGGAAAGGGTGTCTCAGCAGAGCTCTGTGAGTGCTCATCCCTGAGCTGTTCAGGGACGCTCGCGGTAGGTACGAGGTTGGGTTAGGTGCTGCCTAACACTACATAACCCTTGGCTGAGCAGCACCAGGCTGGGCAGCACCGGTACTGAGACGACCTTCTCTCCCGCTAGCTGATGTGGCGATGTCCATGGGCGCGAAGGTGGTGATCGCCATCGATGTGGGGAGCCGGGATGAGACAGACCTCACCAACTACGGCGACTGCTTGTCTGGCTGGTGGCTGCTCTGGAAGAGGTGGAATCCGCTGGCAGAAAAAGTCAAGGTATTGCAGGCTAAATTGAAGTGGCAACTACTTCTGTGTAACGAGCAGGAAGCTTCCCCATGTTCATTTGGGTCCCAAACCTGGGGACAGACTGTGGACTTCCTCAGGTTCAAGCTGTTATTCCTGGATAGTGACAGCTGGGCAGTGTCACCACAGAAAAGGCTGTGACATGGGAGAGGGCAGAGTCCCGCTCTGGGGAGGGGATGGGAGAAGTGTCAGAGCAAAGAAACCTTTGCTCAGAGGTGTGTTAAGTTTTGATGAAGTCAAAATTCATTCATTTACCAACAGAATCACAGAACTGAAGGGGTTGGAAGGGACCTGGAGAGCTCATGGGGTCCAACCCCCCTGCCAAAGCAGCTCCTCAGCTCATATTGCACAGGGCGGCGTCCAGACGGGGCTGGAATCTCTCCAGAGATGGAGACTCCACACCCCCTGGGCAGCCTCCCAGCCTGTCCCAGGGCTCCATCACCCTCACAGTGAAGCAGTTCTTCTGCATATTGGTGCAGAAATTCCTGTGCTCCAACTTGAGGCCATCACCCCTTGTCCTGTCTCCACAGACCATTGAGAAGCAGCTGGTCATTTCCCCCTGTGTCCCACACTTCAGATATTGATAAACATTTATAAGATCCCCTCTCAGTCTTCTTTTCTCCAGGCTGAACAGCCACAGCTCCCTCAGCCTTTCCTCACAGGGGAGATGCTTCAGGCCCTTAAGCATCTTCATAGCCTCCTTTGGACTCTCTCCAGGAGATCCCTGTCTTTTTTATCCCAGGGAGCCCAGAACTGGACACAACACTCCAGAAATAGTAACTGTGCCCAAGTCAGTGTTTCTATCCTGTGTGTCCCTGAACTGTTGAGGTAGGGAAACTTTAGCTCATGCAGTAATTAACGTGACTGCTGCTGATAGATGCCAGGCTGCAGAGTATGGTTATCTTATTTTCTCTTGGTGCATGCAGTCAGACTGACTCTTACTTTTTCTTCTGCATTTCCTAAATTCTCTGGCTCTGCAGGTGTCCCCCAAGTCACTGCTGCTTATTCTTCTTCCCTCCCAACTGCAATTAACACCTATTCCTGTTGGAAGTAAAATATTAGTTTGTGCTTCCCAAAGTTGGGGTAAATGCTATAAACAGTAGGTAATGGGCTGTAATCTAAGGGGTTTATTCTCTGCAGTACCTCCTGTCCCTGGAAAGGCCTCATTTCCCAGGGAAGGGGCTATCTGGAGTGGGTGCAGCCTTGCTGTGCCTTGGTCTGCTGCTTCCAGTGCATAGAGGGAGGGTTTGGTGGGGTGAAGACCCAATGGCAGTGGGCACGGGTAAAAAACCTGATTCCTTCTGAACACCAGAAACCATTTTGTTTGACCAGAGGTGGTGAAACAGTGGCAGAGCAGAGAGACTTTAGTCTGCAGCTGTGGAGATAGAACTCAGCTAGATGTGGTCTTGGACAACCTGCCCCAGCTGACCCTGCTTGAGCCAGGAGGGTTAAACTACCCAACCTCAGGAGGTGCCTGTCAACCTCAACCGTTCTGTGAAATCTGTGTCCCGGTACCATGGATACAGTGCCCAGTTCCTGCCCTGAAGGGTCCCTGTGCCCCTCACCCCTCAGCACAGATCTCTTTAAGGTACCACTGTGTCCTGGAGTGAGAGGCTCAGTTCAACCTCAAGCTGCAGAGATGGGTTTGAGGGCAGTTCCCTTCCTCCTCTTGATGATGGAGAAGCTTTGGCAGGCTGTCCACACTGCCTGGGAAAGAGATGGAGGTGCTGATGTGTGGAGGCTTTGGCTTCTGGGGCAGGGCAGGGAAGTGACAGGTGACTTGCTTTTTCTCCATGGTGAAGACAGAATGCATTCTGAAAGGAAATTCCTGAATTAATTGTGATTGGTGTGTCTGGCCTGGTTGGCAGGTGCTGAACATGGCAGAGATCCAGACGCGGCTCGCGTACGTGTGCGGTGTGCGGCAGCTGGAGATGGTGAAGAACAGCGACTACTGCGAGTATATCCGGCCTCCCATCGACCGATACGGCACCCTGGACTTTGGGAAATTCGATGAGATCTGTGTAAGTGCATCCTGGGGCAGGCAGTTCCCCCATGGCAGTTCCCCCATGTTGCCCTTCCACAGAAGGTTTGTGGCGCTAATTAGTGCCTAAGCTGTGAGAGCAAGAGAAGAGGGGTTGGCACAGAGTGAATAATTGATGCTGAATAACGCTGTGGAATGATACCATGGCTGTGAGATTGGATTAACAGCAGAGATTGAGTTAGGAACCTTGATTAGATAATGACCTGTGAAGGGATCAGTTGCCTCCCTCCTTCCATGTCAGTCCTTGTGCAGCAGCTTGGTAAAAGCCCAGAAGTGACTGAGCTTCTTTGGGTGGTTGGGGTTTATCAGATGGTGTCGTCTCTCTCCCTTTGCTCCATAGTTTGTTCCATGAAAGATCTGAAGAAGTCTGCAGGGGAGGCCACAAATCACTGGAGGGCAACATGCTGGGACGTCTGGCGCGGTTAACGTGCTATTAATAACACGCGTCACCCGCAGTCCCTCCGCGCCTGATAGGGGGGTACCCAGGCAGCAGCTCCAAGGGCAGAGGAAGGACATTGTGCACAGGGGAGCACCAGGTTACACCTCTCTGGGATTTAGATCTGTTTGTTTACGTGCAGCCAGCATGGGAAGGACTGGCTCCAGGGAAGGACTGGCTCCAGAGGAGGACTGGCTCCAGGGAAGGACTAGCTCCAGGGGAGGACTGGATTCAGGGAAGGACTAGCTCCAGAGGAGGACTGGCTCCAGGGAAGGACTGACTCCAGGCGTGCGAGGAATAGTCTTGGTGACATAATTCTGCGTTCACAAAGCTGCCTCAGCTGCCTTGGGGTAATCACAGCAATTCTGGCTCAGTGCGTCTTGTCAAAGAAGTCATTTCACTGTCTCTTCCCTTTGCCTGCTTCAGCCCTGCAGGCAGCTTCCATCTCCAGGTGCTTTGGCACATCTTTGCTCCTCTCCCAGGCTGGAAAGAAAAATCACCCCACCACTGGTTTTCCTTTAAGCTGATCTCCTTTTCAGGTAGGAGGAGAGCCTTCAGCACCCATTAGCCTGCAGGCTGGTTGCTCTAATGCCATCCTTTAAGTATGGACCAAGCCCAGCATGCTGTTAAACCCAGCCCACTGGCACTTTGGAGAGTCCCTAGCACCAAGGAGCAGCGATTCCAACCCACCTGCCGATGATTTCCCCAATATAAATATTTCCTCAAGGATACCCAGTGCCTCGGAGCTCCTGGGCAAACAGCGCCGGCTGCCAACGGTGGAGCTAAGACATTGCTGATGAAGAACGTTCTTCACTAGATGGAGTGCCCTGGCTGCTGTGAAAACCCTGCTGAACGGGTCAGGTAGCTCATTGCAGGAACAGATAGGAAGCTGTCAAACCACCCTGCTGTCTCTGGCTAATTTGGTGTCGTTAAAGAGGTTTCAAGGTGCCAGAAAATTTCTCTCAGTGGAATAAAACTCAGGAGAAGTGCTCAGAGCTGGGACTCTGAGCAGGTTCTTGGCAGGAGATGCTGCAGGTGTGGAGGGCAGCACCCTCCTGGATTTTAATTTCCTGCAGTGTAGCTACATCACTTTTGTCCCCAGGGAAGCTTTAAACTCAAAGGAAAGAGCATTCCAGGCACTTCTTTACCGCTACAGGCTATGAAGTATTGGGGGCTTATTTCAGCTATGCAGTGGGATGTTACAGAAGACAGGAATGAGCACCTCATGTAACAGTCAGCATGTTTCACAAACAAAGATTCCCTCTTCTTGTCCAGCCCCTCCTCTGTGTCAGCCCAGAGCAGAGTGAGCTGCGTGTGGTTTCCCAGAGCTTGGGTTGTTGCAGTTATTTTACATCGACCTGACCCAGCCAGCTGTAGATCTCTGAAGTCCCTTTTCCTCCTGAGCAAGCACGTCCACCCAGCCTGAGGAGCTACAACAGATCAGGAGAGGTGGATTCCAGCCTGAGTACCTCCCATGCTTTGAACCCCAGACCAAAAACCAGAGGAGAGAGAATACCAGTGTGGCCAGGACTGCTCCAGCACCCAGAGCTGCCACGCAAGCACATGCTGCCAGTGGGAGAGCTGGAAGTAGGAGTCAGGACTCCCAACACCTGTTGCCCTGTCTTTTCATCTTGATGTTTCAACACCATTTCTGCTCCCCTGTTAGAAGAAGAGCCCAACTTGGAGCAATCAGTTCAGTTTTTCCCATTTTTTCCATGCAGATGACACAGTGCCATGTTGTTATTCCAAGCACAGATCACTTTATACTTTGAAAATAGAGGAACATGTTGTTTGTGGCTTTGGAGTTGTCCATGTGCCATCATTTCTGCTCCAGCAAGCATGGTCAGGTTGGTTTGCTGTGAGTGAGTTTGGAGCCGGCTGCCCTAAGGGGACTTTCTCTGCCAGACAAGTTTCCTTCTTGAGCCAGGAGGGAGAAGACATGAATTAATTTGTGGTGTTTCCATCCTCCAAAGAAAGAGCCGGCCCTGGAAGGGCCATATGCATCCCAGGCTTCTCTTTATATGGTGTTATTCTGTGAGCAGCCTGCTTGGAGCCCCTGCTGTAAAAATACTTGTGTCAGGTGGCACTTTTCATTGCCTACTCTGGGGTCAATGGTCACGTTAGCATTTGGACTTAAAATAGCACCTCGTTTGCTTAATAGCTCTCCTAATTCTTAGGCTGAACAGCTCAGAAGCTGAAGCTGGAAGGTAGCAAAAACGCATCCTGGTGCTGGGGTACACCTCTGATTTGCAAAAGATGGGACATAATGATTTTTTAACTACTAATTACTTTCTTTCCCCAACTTTTATTTTTCCAGGAAGTGGGATATCAGCACGGGAAAATGGTGTTTAATGTCTGGTGCAGGAGTGGAGTCCTTGACAAGATGCTAACAGACAGGCAAGAGACTTGCAAATCCAAAACTGACGTAAGTGGTTTAATGCTCTACTACTCCCCATGAGCTGCATGGTGCCCACCAGACTGCATGCTGCCCACAGACTGGGCAGGGCTGGGCAGGACAGTTGGTCACCTCAAGTCCTTATCCTGCCTGCACGTATTCATTAGAAATAGATAAGGTTGGGGAGGGAGGGAGGGATGAGGTCCTGCACTTCTCTGACTGTCTGGCACACGTGTGGGCAGTGTGCTCTGCCAGAGCCCGAGCTCTGTTGTCTGCCCTTCCATCCCTGGTACCCAACATGTGCCCGTGCAGAGATCCATCTGCATCCTCAGCTAGTGCCATGGGGTCTCTGACACCCCAGGAACTGGTGTAGTGCTCTGTCAGGCAGCTCTCCTGCTGCTGCTTCACTTTAACAGGGCATTGATACTGTGTTTGTGACCTGGAGTGGTTCGCAGCACAAACATCCTCGAGGGAAGGTGGGATGCTCACCAGTAACCAGCCTTGTAGTGGATGTGTACAGGTTTGCACCCTGCCTTGCCCTTCTTCCTTGTGAGCATCTGCAGCCTTGGAGGCACTGAACACCGCTGGCTGAGGTTCCTTCTGCACAGGGTGCTGGGGTGCTCTGAGTGTGTCCCCCACAGGTCCCTGGAGAGAGGATGGGCTGTGGTTTCAGGTGATGTCACTTGTATCTGCGTGTGGGCTGCCTCCCCAGGTAACGCTGGGAGGAGCAAGGAACCTTCCACGAATTACTCTTCCTTTGCTCTTGTGCCACAAACCTGGGCTGGTGCCTGGATATTGTTTGTGCTACTAGAAACTGCTCTGCCAGGGCGGTGGGGTTCTCCCACCAGCTGCCCAGTGCTCCTGGAGCACGTGCTGACATGGAGCTCAGCCAGTCGCTGGCTTTCAGGATGTGACTCAGCTTGTTCTTAGGTGCTTCCAGATAAGCCACACAAAACCCTGGCAGGAGGTGTGTTTTAGCCAAGAGTTAAAATCCCTGCAGAGCCACAGATTTCCTTCTTTGTTGGTTTTCCCCCCCACTCCTCCATCACTAAAGGCATCTTCTAGAGCTGTGTGTGTGAAGGGCCCCACAGAAGCTGGCAGCACTGTCGAGGAACCGGGTTCCCCTTGTTCTGCTGCCCTCAGCACATCCGAGCGGTTCACGTGCAGCCCTGTGATGGTTCATCTACAGGCTGCAGAGTGTTGCTGTGTGGGTACAGTCCCACTAGGATTTTGACTTAAAAGTGGGATAAAATTCACTTGGTGTTACAGTTTAAGGATTGAGGTTGGCTTCTGGAGTCGGTTCATCATGCAAAGGGCTGAGCTTCTTGGCAGGGAAGTTTCAGTTCTCTCCTTTTTGAGAACTTGTGTACAGGAGTGCAATGTATTGGCTTATTGTCCTTCTCCTCCTCTGAATTCCTCTGAGTTAAAACCCAAGTGCTACAAGAGGCGTCACATTTTACCCAGTAATTCAACTTGATCATCTTTTAGAGATGGGGAAATGAACAGTGACACTTGAAGTGACTGCCAGGCTGGATTAAAACTGTGTGAGCCTCAGGAAGGAAACTCAAAAGAGGGGAAAACTGTCCCTGAGGATTTGCTGCCCTGCCAGGGAAGGGTGGTAGAGCTCATTTGCTGGGAGGGAGGTGGTGTACATGGTGGGAGAGGAAGGATGGTGCTTCCAGGGGTGTCAGCACAGCAGCAAGGGTGGATGATGCCCATGTCTGAGCCCTGTTTGTCACTGGAGAGAGCCGAGCCTCCATAGAGTGCGGGTTGCTTGGTGCAGTGGGTTAGATGAATGGCCCCTGCAGCTCCAGCTGTGAGAAGGGAGCCAGGGCCACTGGTGCTGCCTCACCTGCCTGCAGGGGAATCGCCCCCAGCTGCCTGGCAGGGCAAACTGCTGTGGGAAGAGCACTGGGCTCTGTGGGAAAAATAGCTGGTGATCCAAGCAGCCTGCAGAGCCCCAAAACTCATCAGCTTGTCATTCCTTACTGGGAAGGGGAGCTGGACTAGGAGATACATCACCCTGAGCTGCGGAAGACGGGTCCCCATCCTGCATTGGGCTGGCCATAAGCTGCTTTGTGGGTGTTTGTGGGTGTTAATAGTTGTTGGGAGGAATTGAGGGAGGGAAAATCCTGGGTGTCCCAGGAATGGTTTATGTCCCATTTCATCCTCTGACTTTATCACCAACTGGTAACAAGCTCAAACACACTCACTGCTGTAAGAAATGCCTCTTTTGAAGATTTCTTTTAAAATTGCCCATTACATGGGATACAGTAACTCAGGCTGATGTTTCCCTTAAACCCTGACGTTACAGCTGAGCACCAAGCAGCAGATTGAATCTTTATTGCAATCTCCCCAGGGTTTTATGGCCCTGGAGCAGAACCATCAGCTTCATGCCATCCCCAGCCTGACAGAAGGCTCAGCTCCAGGCCGAGCTCCCCAGGACCCGCGAGATCAGCAGCTCTTCCCCTGAAAACTCCAGAGTCCAGCAAAAACCCAGATATTTTTTTTTCCTCTGACCTTTGTTTCAGTAGAATTATTCCTACAAAACAAGAAGTATTACAGGCTCCCATGGGGGTGTTTGTCTCTTTTCTTCTTCTTCATCCATTAGAGTCACTCGAGTCCTTTAGCTCTGCTTTCCCCAAGGATAACAGCTGGTATTTTTAACTTGCCTTTATTAGTGAAGGTTTTGATGCTCTATATGTTTTAGTTCTTCAGCTATTTCTGGAGCGCTCAACATCTGAGAGCGCCGAGCGCGGTTCCTTATCATCTTGTTTCCATGTCATAAGCATTGAACTTTTACTTAAAAACTCTGGATTTTTAATCACCTAGATACTTTTCCTGTGCTTTCATCATTCACTGCTGTTTATCTTGTCTCAGAAATGCAAAGACTGGAGACACAAACAACGGGAACCTTACATACAGTTCACTTGAACAACTCTTGCTATTCCCCAGCACGGAATAATGCAGCACCACTAATTGGATCTCCTCGGGGAAGTTTTGTCTACTGAAGTGTTATTCATAGTCAAAGCTAAATATAATCTAGCAGACAACAATAGTAACTGTCTTTCTCCTCTAATTTATTTAATAAAGATTGTGCTGAAGTGAATACTTTCCTCCTTGGAAAAAGGAATACAAGCAGGAAGGTTTTAGAGCAGGTTTGAGGTGAATCTGTGACACTCCTGTGCTTTGCCATGACTGATGGGAGTGGGGTTTTGGTCCTTATGCCCAGGAAGAAGAAGGGTTCAGATATTACATTCCAGTTTGCAAAGCTTCAGACCAGCATGGGAAGACACCTGGTTTCCCACAAATGCATCCCAGTCTTGGTGCAAGGACTTTGGGGTGCCCCTGCCTCAGCAAGCATCCCCCAACAGGCTTACACGGGGGATCGTTGTGTAGGGCCTGGAACAGGCTGCTCAGGGCTGTGATTGAGTCACCTTCCCTGGATGTGTTCAAAAAAAGGGTAGATGAGGTGCTCAGGGATCTGGTTTAGCTTAGGATGGGATTGGTTGGACTTGATGATCTTCAAGGTCTTTTCCAACCTTGTGATTCTGTGATTGTCTGGATGTCGGTGACCCTGATCGTTGGTCACACGTACCGTTGCCTTCTCGCTCCTCCGTGCTCACAGGCGGTGTGACAGTTCCTCTCCTGTAGCCCCTTTTGGCTGCAGGGCCACGTCCAGCCAGTCACACAGTGCCCTGACTCCCGACCCTTCCCCAGCAGTGTCCCCCTGATCCCGAGGACAGCCCAGCCGTGTCTGCACAGCCCCCATTTTTGGAGCACAGGCGATTGCCTCAGACACTGCTGCCTGCTCAGGGCCGGGGTTTGCTGGTACCCCTCGCTCAGTCGTACAGCACAGGGTGAGGGTGCAGGTGCTTCTTTCCCTGTCCTGGGGAACATCCTTCTGCAGCCGCTTCGCCAGCACCATTCAGGTCAGGTGTTTGAAATGAGACCGGACTGACTCACCCTTCTTGACAGTTCTGTAATGGTCACGCTGAGCTGCTGAGCTTCCTGACTCCTCTGTGGTTTAAAGTGTTTGTCCTAAGCTACTGCTGCTTCATTTCAAACAGGTATTTTTTTAATCCCTCCGGGCTTTCTTCTGTCCGCCGCTCCCTACCAGCGGCGTGGCCTGGATCCACACCTCGCTTTAGCATCAAAAGTTAGTTAGGGATTAAAGGTCAGCTGAGAGCAAACTGCTGTGGCTGTAACTGGCTGCTGCTGGGCCCCCCCGGGGCTGTCTGAGTCACAGTGCCCGGCTTTTGCCAGAGCAGCAAAGAATGGCTCATAAAACCCTGCGCTAGGACACGGCCCTGGCTGGAGGCACGTGGGCAGGTCTGGGCTGCCGCAGCAATTCCTGGCAGTCCCCTGCCATCTCCTCCGCATCCCACTCCTCTGGGCTGGGGTCGTTATTGTACTAATTAAAACCTCTGGTTTTAGTGAAGGTGAGAGGTGTTGAGATTTCCACCTGGTGACCTTGTGCCCGGCCCCATGGAAACGGGTAGGGCTGCTCACAGCGTGGCACATGGGAACACCACAGCAGCTCTTCAACACCAGAGTCGGGGTTCAGTAGAGGAGAAAGCGGTTCAGGCAACTTCATAAAACAGAGAACCCTCAGCCTGCTGCTTGGGTGAGGCAGAGGGAAGATAGGAAGGGTTTATTGAAGAGAAGAATTGCAGTGGGAAATATTTCTCCTTGCGTGCAGACTACGTACCTCAGGGTCTCACTCACTGTAGCACCTCTAGCTCCACAGCTTCCCAGGGTCCCCAGCTGGCTCCCAGTCACCCCAGTGCCTGGGCTGCTGCCCATCTGTCCATGGAGGCTCCCTCAGCATCGCTCCGCAGGCTCAGGGCTGGAGCACATGTCCTGGGTGCTGGGGCCCTTCTCCTGGGGCTGCACCCAGCCCAGCCAGGCCCTCAGAAAGAAACACTGCTGGAGAACAAGCAAGTGACACGAGAGCTGCCTGATGCAGTGTCCAGCCCCTCCCATTCCTGTCTTCATGGTCTTTTCTGTAGTTTGCTGAATTTTCAGTAAGGCTTCTTGCTGCACAGATGGAGGAGCCATTGGAGGCTGTGCCCCTTTGCCCTTGGGAATCCCATCCCTGCACCAGGAGAGTTGTTTTGGGAGTTACTCACTGATGACTAAAGGCTTTTGAGGGGGCAGTCATGGAGAATTTGTGTGTCCAGAGCTTTCTGTCTGTTCGGTATTATTTTTGAATGATAAAAGTGTGTGGATTTCTTTTGTGTGTGCTGATGTACTAACACATAACGCTGTGTTTCAGAACGTGACCTGCCCCACGACCTCTTTTACGGACCTGGCAGAAATCGTGTCCCGAATCGAGCCTGTGAAAGCACCTGTGGCAGACGGTGAGTCAGGGGACCTGGCCAGTGTTGGGAAGGGAGGTGAGGCACAGAAGGCTGCTCATCCTCCCATGTGCCTGGTCTAAACACCTTCTTTCTGCACCCCGTGCCATAAGCTGGGATGTCTCAGGGCTGGCTGCCGGCTCCGGGGCTGCTGAGCAAAGCCGCTGTGGTGGGCTGCCTCCCCACCCTGTCCGGAGCCTGAGCTTGCCCCAGGCCCAACGTTCTGCATCCCCCTCCTGCTCCCTCCTCCTGGAGAGGGTGGGAGTCGGATGCTCCTGCTGCAGCGAGACATCCACTGCCATGTCCTGGTGTGGACTAATCCCTGCTCCTGTTACCCTAATCTGAGTGAGACCACACATATGCCCACTCAGCAGAGCCAGGTTTCACTCCCTTGTGCTGGGCCTCACCATGGCCTCGCTCTTCTCATGGGTCCATGTCCGTTTGAGGCAGGAGGAGGCCCATTTAAAGCTTCCACTGGAGGGATTTTTTCCTGCTGTCGTGAGTAGGATCCGCAGTGACTCACTGGCTCCGTTGCTTCTCATCCGCATCTGTTCCAGGGAGCACCAGTGAGCTAATGAGGAACAGGTAACAGCTCCTGCACCTTCACATGTGAGTGCCTTGTGCCTCGGCCGTGCCCTGTCCCAAAGCTGCCTTACAGGGGGTCAGAGCTTTGCAGGCCTCAAGTCTCAGAGCGTTTCGCCCGTGCGACAGCTCTTTATAAACAGTCTCTCCCCCTCCTCCTGATTTCTTGTTCTTGCAGAGGGAAGTCTAAAGTTAGCAGCCCTCCCATCTGTGGCTGTTTGTAGAGATGTCCCTGTGGTAATTTGAAATGCTAATTGCAATCATATGCCTTATGAAGAAAATATTAATCAAATGTGGTTGAAACAGCCATTGTGAATAAGAGCAAAGAGTTCACCTAACGTGGTTGTTGGAGGCGTAGGCATCGAGACCGGCTGTGGTTTAACTGGTGTACTGGGATGGATCCTCCTCCCTCGCATGGTTTCTGCTGAGAGTTTCTCTGAACGTGGTGATGCTTTAGTTAATGGGGGGTGTGGAGCTCAGACAGAGGGTGGCTGCTCCCAGCGTGGCCCCCCGGCTGCTGGACTCTTCCTCGTACGTGCTGGTGAGCTTTGGATGTGTCTGCTGGTGGTCTGACGGTGTGAATGCTGCTGTCCCACCTAAGTAAGAAGACACATGGTGCTGGCTGTGAACCGGGGAGGTGAAACCTCTCTTTCTCCCTGGAAATCCCTTCCCGAGTGAGATCTGGGACTGCAGGGATGCAGAAAGCCTCAGTCTGGGGCAGGAATGATGTCAGGAATGTTCAAAAGACATAAAACGGCAGCACTGGCGTTGGGATTGACTGGGAGAAGGATGGTGTCAGTCCATGGGTGACGGGCCCTGACAGGACACCAGAGGAAAGGCAGGCAGGGCTTGTCTTCTCTGCTCTTCAGCAAACAGACAGCAATGAGATGGAAAAGGGGAGACTGTCCCTGAGGAGGGGGCTGGGCAGAGCCCTGTGCTGGAGCTGGGGTTTTCTGTCTTGGTTTGGCTGTAATTGCGTGTTCCACAGTCATGGCAGGGCCAGGGGAGCACAGGCACTGTCAGAGGGTGGCTCAGCCCCATCGCTGGGCACGCTCCCACTCAAAAGAGTCTGACATCGTGCTGGCTCTTCCGTGGGTCACCTCTCTGTCTTGCTGCCCAGGGAGCCCTTTCATCAGAAGGCACTAGTGCCCCTGAGTTGTGATGAACCCCCCATTTATCTCCAGGCAGTGCTACCGAAGCAGAAATCCTCCTGGCACCCAGCACTGATTCTCTTCAGGCACCGTGCTGCCTGCAGAGATCAAGTGTAAGTGAAAGACATGCTGAAAGCTCCCAAATCGCTGATCTTTGGCACAAGACATGTGACCCCCCTGCTGGGACACGCTCCCTGCCCTGACTCTGAGCTTGGGCACCTCTCCACATGTTGGCTCCTCCTTGCTGGCTCATTTTCCAGGTGCCGTGTTTGGGTGTTGGTGTGTTGAGCAGGGCAACAAGGCTGTGGTCCTGCTTGATGCTTCTGGGAGTTTTTGGAGTGTGAAGGAGCCCCTTAAGCCCCAGCAGGAGGCAGGTGCTGGAGACAACCGCTGGGGACCACAGGACCTCCATCCCTCCTTCCCCCTCCAGCACCCAGTGTCGCTGTGTGAAGGATGTGAGGACACCCCGCTCTTGGGTTGTAGTATCCATGTGAGGACCTGTTGAGTGCTGCGGCGTGCCTGGAACATCAAGGAGTTTGGTTTTGGTGGCAGTGAGCTTTATGGGAGCCATAAACTGCTGTAGGTGTGTCTGCTGCTGGCTGGATCAGCTTCTAGCTTCCCTGGTGCATTTTTTCAGACAACCGTAGTGATTTCAGTCTTAAGCCGACGATAATTCTCTGATCCGCATTAAAACCAAACCCTTAACATTAAAATATAAAGATAAAAAAGACCAAATGTCTTTAATCCTAATGTTCTAGCAGTTGGTTGTAGTTACCACGTCAGAAGAAAATGCTGTAGAACAGACTGTGCTGTTGTCTTCAGCACGGAGCAGATGCTATTGACTGTTCCCACAAGGAATACTTAACCAAGAAGCCGCTTGAAACAGAAGCCATCCTCTTCATCAGTGGGCTGAAGCCCAGGTATTGCTCCAGCAGCTCGAAGCACACCTGAATTAACTCATGAACGTGGGGGAAATCCTGGTGTCCCACAGGAATAACTCCCTGCTGTCCTGATGCCCTAACTTGTGTTCTGAAAAGCTGCAAAGTCACAAACTGTGTGGAGGGATGGAAGGGAAGGAAAAGGAAGGTGGCTGTCTGCCACTGGGTTTTGCTGCCTGTGGGCCTTGGTTTGGGGCTGCTGATGGGTGTCTGCCCCAGTGCAGCTCACCCAGTGACGAGCGAGGGTCGGTGCTGTTGGCCAGTGACTCTGACATGGGCCCACGGTGGTCTCCAGGTGCCAGAAGAGGCATCGACTCTGCACAGATGGGTCTCGTTCCTTGGGAGGACATTTTGGTGCTGGGTGTGTGTCCTGCTGGGACAGGCTGCCCAGGGGACGTGGAGTCTCCTTCTCTGGAGAGATTCCACACCCGTCTGGACGCCGCCCTGTGCGACCTGTCCTAGCGACTCTGCTTTGGCAGGGGGTTGGACTCAATGAGCTCTGGAGGTGCCTTCCAACCTCTACAGCTCTGTGAGTCTGTGGTTCTGTGACTGCCCTGCCTCTATCTGCACAGCTCCTGAGCTTCCCTTAGTTAAGGCAATGCGCTGTGCTGACCAGCAGGAGATTGTTCCCTCTGGAAAGGAGGGTCCCCTGCAGACCGGAGGGCTGGGTGGCTGGTTCCCAATGGAATAACCCTGCAGTGTGTTGTCCCTGCTCTAGGCTCTTCAGATTCTGGGGTGCTCCAGGATGCTGGCTCACAGGCAGGACATGGTTTATTTTGCAGGGGCTGCGTTTAAATAGCCCTGGCTCACGGAGCTGCCGAGCTGACCAGCCACACTCCCCCTGTGCCGTGCTCAGCAGAGGCAGCCATCGGTCCTCATCCCATTTTCTCTGCTGGATTGCTGGTTAAATCTGGTGTTTTCTCTCTCCTCTCTTCAGACGAGTCAGATTACCAGACTGAGTATGAGGAAGAAGTTCTGGACAACCAGAAGGACGATTATATCAATTTTGTAAGAAACCAGGAGGAAGAAGACTCCGACTCGGTACGAACCACCCTGGAAGCAGTGGGTGCCTGTGTGGGTGCTGACCCCATGTGAGTGGTGTGAGGTGGAGCTGTCAGGAAGGACACAGAGAGCTGCACCTGGAAGGGCTGTGCAGGATAGGTTTGCTTTTTGTGTAGTACAGACAGGAGACATCACTCATTCACCCAGTTCGGTGCTGCTGTGTGTGGCAAAAGCCTCTCCCACCACTCAGGGGTTTGCCCGTGGTGGGGGGGTCGGGGCTGGGGAACGTAGGGCAGTAGGAGAGGCTGAGCAAGTGAAGAGAGGATCTGGCTGCTCTCTGCAGCTGCCTGCTGCTGGCTGGGGAAGAGATGGCACTAGAGGTGCCTGGCAGAAAGAGGTGACACAGCTTGTGCTAAAGGAAACGCTCACAGCGTGCAGGAGAAAACAGTTCCCAGTAAAGGTGGCTGAGAACTGGAAACTGTCCTTGCAGGTACCTGAAAACCAACTAGATGCCCCAGAGAATCAGAGCTGGTGTTAGACCCAGCCCTGCTTAGAGCAGAAAACTCTGTCACACCCCCCAGAGCTCCCTTCTGCCCGTGTCATTTGATTCTGTGGGGCCTCAGGAGACCCTGTGCTGCAGGGCCAGGCTCCACAAGAAGCAAAGCCCTGGAGGGTCACACCCCCCCTGCTCTTACTCTGGCCAGAGCAGCCACCTGTGTAAGAGGTAGAGCTGCCCATTGTTTTGGACAGGAGCAGTTTGGGAGGGCGCCAGTGGGCAGCTGCCCATGTGAGGGGGTAAGATGGGTTCGTGTTTGGGTGAGGAGCTGGAGTGATGGCATGAAGATCTTGTTTGCTGGGCTGATCTCTGGTGGGTAATGGCTGGTGGGCAGAGAAAGGGTGGAGGGGAAGAGGACAGATTTTATCCAGCTCAGAGAAGATGTTGAGGAATGAATTTGTGCTTGCTTGCTTTTTTTCTCCTCCAGGATGAGGACATGCAGATCAGGAAACGCAGGAATGTCCCCACTGTGGACAGCCAGGCAAGGAGCACAGGAGAGCCAGGCTAGCACTCGAAGAGTCTGACCTTGCTGGCTGAGAGCTACGTCCCCTTCATTGTTATTTATTAAATATTTTAAAAAACCAAAACATCCAGTTGAAATGAAGTAAGCTTTCCTCCTTCTGCAGGCAGGGGCTGGGGCACTCAGCTGCCAGCACTGGGCACAAGCATCTGCATCGTGCCCAAGCCCCCAGAGCTCCCAGGAAGGGCGGCTGGTGGGGGCCGTTAGGAGCAGCCAGTATGAGCAGCCGGGTATTAATCACGCTGAGACTGGCAGGGGGGAATGCAAGAGTAAATCCTGCCTTGATTTCTCACTGCTCTGTGTTGTAGTCACTGTTTTTCCTGTGAAGGCCCCAAGAATGATGGGATGTTCTCCTGCCACGTGCTGAAAAGGCTCCAAGCAGCAGCACTGGAAAGAGGGAGGGTTTTGTGGGTGGCAGCAGCAGCGTTGTTTTCCTTTCACATGGATTAGGTAGCGGTGTAATTAACTCCTTGGTGACTTTCAGCCATGTACTTGGGAGTGGGGCTCTGGCAGGAGCACATCTGAGAGTGCTTCACTTGAAATCTCAACCTAAGAAATTGATTGATGTGGGTGCTAGCTATAGAGCCATACCTTCAGCTGTGGCAGAACATTACTGACAGACCATGGAGCTGACACTTGCTGGGCACTCTGGAATCACTCCCTGGGGGGACTGGCCCTGCGAAATAAAGTTGTTTTGCTGGATTGAAATGTCTGTGTGGTTCTTTGGGTCCCAGAAAGAGAAGGTTGTCAGCAGCTGAGAGCCCAGCTTGACTCTGCACACACAGACCTGCAAAGCAACAGGATTCCTACCCTGGCAGGAGTCACTCGGTGTGTTGCCAGCACCTCCCGTGCTCTTCCCCCCGAGGGCTGCAGCGGTCGATGTGAGTTGGACCGTGTTCAGATGTCCCCCGGTGCTTGCTGCTCTTGTCTCACATCTATCATCGCTGGTAGCTCCACCTGCCTGGAAGATCAAGCTTATTCTTGCTTTGTGTAAACTCTTCTGCTCAGTACCAGCTCTCGGTGCTGTTGCCTTGAGGGGACTTGTCATCAGGCCGGAGCACTGAAGATGCTCCTCGAAGCTGCCTCCTTGCTGTGCTGTCCTGCCCCGGTGATGTGAAGCTGGTGGTGATGCCTCCAGGGCTGAGAGGTAAGAAATGTGTTTGGTGGCACCACTGTGGACTGTGGGGGTTGAAAACGCTGGGAAGTGTGAGGTGTTACTCTGCATTTACCCTCCTCCTGTGGCACTGGCTTTCCTTCTCCATGGGCCCTGCTTTGCATGTCCCCGTCACAGCCATGAACGTGCAGCCGTTCCCAGTGAGGCTGTTCCTCTCACACAATATTGTACTTTCAAGTGTTGCAGCCTCAGGTCAGTGTTTTGTTTGTAGGACTCCAGTCGGACCCCACGAGACCACCCAGCCAGGCTGCTCCTCCAACAAACCCCAGGCCCATCCAGAAGCAAAGGGAGTGACCGGAGACCTTCCCCTGCCAGCATCATCCAGAGCTTTGATGCAGATGTTGGTTAGTGCAGTTGGACAGGAAATGTTGTGGTTGCTGAAGGTTGCTCCTTGCTATTGAAATTAGTTCATTCTTCCCAACAACACTTTAAAAAGGCTCTTGAGGTGGAGCAGCTGGCTTCTGTGAAGGCTACTGAGCTGCAGAGATTTACTGTGAGATTGGTCAAGGGTGGTGGTGGTGACTGTTACGGGGAGCGCTGGGGTGAGTGTCAGTGTCAGCTCGGGCAGAGCTGGGAGGAGACACCGCCTGCTGCACCAGTGCAGGTGGAGCGTTGTTTGTCTGAGGGGGAGAGCAAACCAGATGTGAGTCCCTCCAAGGCCTATTTGCTGGTGGTTGCAGCACAGGAACCTTTCCCTGGGAATCAGAGAGGAGGGTTGGAGTACAGACTAACCCTGGAGATGACTGAGGGTCTCTGGTTGCCCTTACCAAGCCCACCCTGTGCCTTCAAAGGACGCATTTAAAACCCAAAGTGGCTTCAGCAGGGGTCAGCTCAAGCCTCCCGACTGGGGATGGATGTTTGTCAGACCCCCACATAGTGCTGCCCGTGGCAGGGACTGATTCTTCTGGGTCCTGCTGCCCCAGCTGAGCTGTCTGGGGCCGGATGGGCACTGCAGGTTGTTCTCCAGGAAGATGAGGGGCTCTGTCAGCCTGAAGCCAGCATTGTTGTGTCACTCTGTGCTGCTCCTGTTCGAACAGGAAATCACTTTTCAAGGTGTTTGTTCTCCCAGCAACTGGACTCGCTCCTCTGCACTTGTGGCTGCAGAGGCTAAAAGAACACAGAAGAGCAGGCTTCTGGGTGAGCTAATTAGAGCCCCTGTACTCTCTTTGTGCCCTGTTCCGTGGGGAAACAGCACTTAGTTCAGACCTACAACAGCAGAAGATAAACCTTTGCTGGGAGACTGAAAGTCTCTTCTAAATAATTGACCAGGACGTTCCTCCCGCGCTGCCCGTAGCTCAGCCCTGCCCATTGAACAAGCTTTTCTTCCATGCAGAGGAATGTGAAACAATCATTGTACAACTTTAAAAGCAAAACTGGTTTTCCAGCTCACTTCACTGCTGGCTGTGGTCCTGGTCAGGCAGCGCATGGTCCTGTGGGTGGTTCAGCCCCCTCCTGCACAGGGACATCCCAGGGGCCCTGCACTCGCATGGGCAGGTCTGTGCTCAGAGGTTTTAAGCAGCCCCTGCCCGCTCAGACACCCAACCCTGACCCGTGGCTGGCGTGGGGTCACCCAGACTCCACATCCACCATCCCCTGGCTGCCTTGCTAGGGAGGAGCAGGAGAGGGGTAGGCAGGGTCCAAGTCTGCCTGCTTGGCTGGCCTGGCCTGGCCTGGCCTGTGCCGCTGCCCTGCCAGTGGCTGCCGGTGCAGTGGGTGCTGATCCTGGCTGGAAACCGCCTGCTCCCCCTGTGATGGCTTCAGGGGTGTCTGACATCTCCAAAAGGTAAAGACTGACCAGAAGCTGGACACATTTGGCCTTGCTGGAGGAGGCAAAACAACGGCTGAGGCCTGAAGGTTTCACCTCTGGGGAAGAGGACATGGAGCTTGTTCCCACAGCAGCCTGACCAGCCGACACCAACCATGAGGTGCAGGATCAGAGCACAGTCCTGAGGAACCAGTGCCCTGAGCAGTAGCTGCAGTGGAAAAGGATCCCCTCAAGGCCTTTGACTTGATGTGTCTGATGGGTGCTGACTGCTGGGGTGACTCTGAGAGTGAGCCCCATGATGGATTCGCAGCAATGGGTCAAGCACCAGCCTGACTTGGTGCAGCCACTGTGGAGACACGGGGTGGGAAGTGCCCACAGGCGCAGCCGGTGCTTCCCCAGGGCTCTGCCAGTGATCGCAGCTGCTGCACCAAGGGGACACACATGGCCAAGTCAGTGGTTTGGGAACCAGCCTGGTGAGGGGAAGCCGAGGAGGAGGGAGCTGGCTGGCAGGACTCCAGCCCCAGTCCCTTCAGGAGAAGGGCTACAGCACAGCTGCCCCCCATGCCCGGTGAAGGGGTGCCCTCGCATAGCCGGGCTCTCCCAGCCCCTGTGCTGTGAGTGGTGGCTCTCCTGTCCCCTCGGGGCAGCACCTTGGGGCTGACCGACTGCAAATGGCTCCATGTAAGTAAGGAACTTAATTAATTGCTTTGTTAACACAATTTCACGAGCTGTTCAGCTCAGAGACAGCTCCAGTGGGGTTTGGGAAGAGGAAGGAACTCCTGTTGCCCACATGGCAGCTGGAGGCACCTGTCTGAAACCTCCAGGAAGCCTGGCAGGGGCAGGGGCAGAGCTTTGATCTCCTGCCCGCAGCTCTGGCTCCCGCAGGGCTGTTTGCCATGGCTCCTGCTGCGGCTTCTTGGGTTTCTCACCGTGCTTGTGGTGTTGGTGCAGCCCATCCAGGCTTTGCTCCACAGGCAGGAGCGGCCAGGGCCACGCTGGGACCCTGTGATGCTCCTTCTCCAGCAGACGTCATTCTCGCTGCGTGTTGTTCCAAAATTAATCTCATCTTATTTACTCCTGCTCCCCTGACCTCCTCCAACGTGTGATTTTCCTTGCGTGCCGCCTGAGGACTGTGTTTAAGCTGTCAAGATGCGGGGGCTTTGCTGAGCCTCTGGGTTTAATTTACTGTTGCTGTGAGTAAGAGCCAGTAATAAAATCAGCAAACAAGAAATACAGCAAATATTTTCCTCTCCCTCAGGCGCTCCACGAGGCCGGATCAGCGCCCGCTGCTGCCCACCGCGCTGAGAGCCCTGCCCAAGCATGGCCACGGGATGCCAGGAGACTGTGGCTTCCCAGAGGAGCCAGAGCAGGAGGTATTTGGGTTATTAAGATGTTTTTATTTGATGAATGTGATTTTGTGATGTGGCTTTTTCTGGCACTGGGGCACAGCTACCATCAGTGGCCCCTTCCCAGGTGATAGCCGATTCTGCTCCCATTAGGTCTGGTGGAGTTTGTGTCCACGCTCCTTGGTCCCATCCCCTCCTTGGGTCATGTGGGCTCTGACCCCATTTTTCCCTGATAGCTTTAATCTGGATTTTGGTATAAATAGTGCTGAAAAGGTGCTGGGAGCTGGCAGGGCATCCACACCTGTGCCTGCATCCCGCACCAGGGAGCTGCCTTGGGAAGCAGAGATGGGGCAGAGCTGGGAAATGCCAGCATGACATCCACCCTGAGCCAGTTAGTGCTGCCAAAACCCCCCTGACTGACATTGGGGCTTTTTGGGGAAATGGTGGCACTACCAAGAGCCATACAAGTATTTGCCTCTTGTTTCAAAAAATAAATAACAAGGAAAAGTAAAACCAAAGTGGTATTAGTGTGCATCCTGGGTTTAGAGGAGAAAATAACATAAATCTGTATGATTGTGTGTCAGGATTGTTCCTGGATGCTGCAGGAGCAGCCCTGAGCAGTGTTTGGAGCGCTGGGAATGCACCACGTGCCATTTTCACAGGTAATTGGCAGAGCCAGCGTCACTGCTCGCCGCCGCGGCCGGCACCAGCAGAGATGGATCTTAATTAAGCCTCACACCATCAGGGGGTAACGGCCAGGAATCCACTTCCCCTCACGAAGCAGCCAGGCCTCCAGCTCTGGAAATGCAGAGGTTTAGCAGTGAGAAGTGACGGTTGGTCCAACGCGGCCTCGATACAGAGCTGAGCTGTGCTGAGCCCTCCCAGTGACACCGGACCCCGGCACCGGGCAGGAGTTGGTACCCAGGAGGTAGGGATGCTAGCAGAGCTGAGTACTGATTTCTGGCAGTGTTGTCTGCAGTAGTGGTATCTGTTGGGAGCACAGGCTCAGCAGCACAGCTCATACCCTCACAGGGATGAGCACAGCCCCAGGTTACAGCGCTCACGCGGTGGATAATTTGGGACCAGGAAGAACACCAACTGTGCATTAATTTTCAATGCGCCATAAGTGGCACATTTTCCCCTCGAAGAAGGCAGCATGTTAGATGTGCTGCACAGCCCCAGAGGAACATGTCCAACAAGGACATGCTCGAGCAGCCCTGACCTGCCCACGTGTCCCCAGGCAGCACGGGGTGAGCTCTGGGCTGTGCCTGAGCACATTGCTGCTGCCTGGGCCACTATGGGTGGCCCAAAGGCCGTGTGTGCCCTTGGGTCTGCTCCTCCAGCGTGTGCCCAGGCTGTTGCTGCTGTCTCCTGAATGAGCTGGAAGTGGCTGGTGGGTGACTTCGCTCCCTGCTGCAGAGCTGGGGATGCCAGCCCGGCTTGGGACATCCCTCAGGCAGCACTATGTCACCCAGTGTCTGTGAATTCCCTTCCCTCCACTGCTTCCTCATTGGAAATACAAAGCTTTTAATGAAGCAAAGGTTGGAAAAGCTTTTAGAGTGGGGTTAGCAAAGTGGTGCACGCTTGGGATTTTGGGGGTAATGAGATGGGAAAGAGCCAGTGTGGAGGGGCTGTGCTGCCTCGTGGTTCAGTGCCTGGTCTGCAGCCAAGAGCGTTGGTGAGGGGCTGCCTGACCCAGGCACAGCCACCTCCCAGGCTCCTGCTGGGCCGTGTACCTGGTGGTGAAGGAGATTTTGGTCCCTGAAAGCAGAGGGGAGAGCTGAGCCTTGCAGGGGTCGTTGGGGTGAGCCTGCCTCTTGCCACAGCTCCTCTTCAGCCAGCAATGAACCTTCCAGTGCCCCCCAGCTGTGAAGGAAGGGGGTTTTCTAAGTGCCCAAGAGCTGTTCTGTTTGTGGAGGGGGGGTCTGCACTGCTGCCGTTCCTCGGAGCGAAACGGGCAGTGGGAGGAGAGCGCTGCTGCTCCCGTCCCCGCAGTAAAACTGGGACGGCAAGTGGGAACTTTAAAGCGCTGGCAGGGAAAGGATGATTTAAAATAGCACCTGGGAGGTGTGGTTGGCAGCACCCTGCCAGCCCCCATCCCTCAAGCACCAGGGTCGCATGGGCTCGGAGAGCTGAGCCTGCTGTCGAGCCCTCAGCACGGTGGCTGCTCTACGGAAGGACAAGGCAGGGGCATCAGCTGCCCAGCCTGGTCCCTGCTGGAGCCACAGGTGGGGTGGGCACAAGAGCTTGGTCCCTGTCCAGGCATCCGGGCTGCTCCACTCCCCATTGCCAGAGTCGAGCTGGATGGGGCTCTGAGGGGGCTGGCTACACCATCCAGGTGGCCATGCAGTGGAGCTGATGAAGGCAGCTCCCTTGGGGAGCCAAATCTGGGTTGTCTGTGCTGGTCTGGGAGCTGCTGGGTTCTGCACATGAGGCAAGCATAAAGCAGAAGCACAGAGCCCCAGCGAAAAGGTTGCCAGGTCCCCACAGAACAGCGCCCACCCAGGGGTCCTGAACTTGCCCCTGCTGCAGGCAGCCCTGGCTCCCATGGGACCCTTTTGCCCTGCCCCTGCCAAATCTGTCCCTGGGTCAGCTATGCTGACCTGCAGGGAGGCAAAGCACCATGGATCAGGGCCACGGTGCCCCAAGGAGCCGTCGCCGGGGATGCTGGTGTTGCGTGGGGACGCAGCGGGGCGAGCGCTTTGCCTGGCTAAACTGGGTCACACCATGAACTCAGAGATGAGGCAGGCAGAGCTAAAAATACCTGCAGAGCCCAGCACTCCCCCAGCAGCTGTGAAGGGCCACGGCCTCACTGGGTCGGCTTTGGCTGTGAGATGCCCCGATTCTGCCTGGTGCAGGAGGGTCACCGGGGCCGCTGGGCAGCGGGTGACTGAGGAGCCAGTGATGGAAAAGCTCCTCTGGGGCTGCAGGTCCAGAATCTGCCCAAGAAAATGCTGTAAATAAGTCACTGTGAAGCAGGTGCAGCTGGGCTGCTGCTCCTTGCAAACACCCACCCTGAACATTGGATGTCTCATCTCCAGCCTCCACATCTGCCTCCTCAGAAACCCTCCTCAGCTTCCCTTGATTACAGATGTGCTAATGGTTAGTGGCAGAAATAACCGTGTGGGGGGGATGTAACCCAAGCCTGATGCAGTTTTTCTTCTCTTGGGAACCAGGGTGCTTCCCTTTTAGCATCACACTTGAGGACACCAAGAGGATGGGGACGATGAGTGGCCCGGACTGTGCTGCTGGGACGAGCGTGACAGGGTCCCCGCACTGCTCTAAGGTAAAGCTGGTGGCAGGGTGGGGGCTGGAGCCCATCCCCAGCCCCATGGCTTGTGCCAAGCCCATGTAGCCACTGCCTGCCCCTCTTTGGGGCTCTGTCTCCATCAGCCATCCCCTCTCTGGCCACAGCTCCCTGCACAGCCAGGCCAGCCCCACTTTTCTCATCCTCTGCCTCCAATTTCTGTACTCAAGGCCAGCTGGAGTCTTGCAAAAGCAACCACCTCTGACTCACCTTCCCTTGATGATGCCTGGATGTTTTTGCACCCCATCTTTTTTGGATGAACCATTCCCTTGGTTCCTGGTTGAAAGCTGGCCTATTTTAGTACTGCCAAGTGCAAATGGGCTTGTCAGCCTAAAAGATCCCAGTCGCTCTGCACAACTTCCCTGTCATAATTATTCAGCGCCAGTCCTGCTTCCAGCAGCTGTATAATTTATCAGCTGTGTTTTGTGCTCATTTCTCAATCAATGATGAAAACATTGATTAGTGTCAGGCTGGGACCGACTCCTGCTGAATCCCTCTAAATCATCTCTGTTCACTGATGACTCCTTGTTTTCACGATGGGTTTGCAGCTCTCCATCCCTTTAATGGGGGCTTTATTGAGATTGTATAGTGCTAAATTTGTAATTAGGGTGTCATATGATATTAAGTCAAACACGTTGCCAAAAGCTAAGCAAATAATGGCTACGTGGTAACCTTTATCTACAAACTTGTAATTTTCTCTGAGGATGAAACGAGGCTCATTTGACAAGACATTTTCCATTACACCACCCTGACAGGTGTATTTTTAATCCCTGAATTCTGTATTAATCGAATCCTTTGTGTCCTCTCCATTTTTCAACCTGAATGTCACGCTGGACCAACTGACTGTTAACCAGGGCACCCGCTTCGCCCGCCGAGCTCCACGTTAGCATCCTGCCAACCCTGGCGTCTCCCCAGGCTTGGAGCTTTTCAGCAGTGAGTGAAGGCGGCTGGGCTGGGCTGGGCTGGCTGCTGGAGGGCCCTCAGGTGCAGATCACATGGATCTGCTGATTTAGAAACCCCACAGATGTCACCCGAGATGCTCTCGGTTGTTAGCGGAGCGAGTGTTGCAGCATCCTCCTGTCTTGCCTTCCCATCCGCTCCAAATGCAGGAGACACGCTGAGGGCCTTGGCACTAGCAATGAATGCCACAGCTGCTCCATGCTTGGAGATTAAGGATGTGGACCTGTTGGAGTGTGTCCAGAGGAGGCCACAAAAATGGCCCAAGGGCTGGAGCCCCTCTCCTGTGAAGCCAGGCTGGGAGTTGGGCTGGTTCAGCCTGGAGAAGAGAAGGCTGCAGGGGACCTTAAAGCCCCTTCCAGTCCCTGGAAGGTGCCTGTAGGAAGCTGGGCAAGAACTGTTCCTGAGGACATAGAGTGATGGGATGAGGGGGGATGGTTTAAACTAGAAAAGGGGAGATATTAGGAAAAAGTTCTTCCCTCTGAGGGTGGTGAGACACTGGCCCAGGTTGCCCAGTGGAGGCCCCATCCCTGGAGACATCCCAGGTCAGGGTGGATGGGGCTCTGAGTGACCTGCTCTAGTGAAGATGTCCCTGCTCACTGCAGGGTGGGACTGGATGGCCTTTGAAGGTCCCTTCCTACCTCACACATTCTATGATTCTGTGATTTTCAAACTTCCTCAGGGCGATCCCTGAGCACGGTGACGTGGCTTTGACATCCACCCTGCTCCAAGCAGGATGTTGCACTGGGCACACCCAAGGTTGCTCCTCACCAAAATCTTTTTATGCTGCTCTAAGCCTATGCAATGGACCTACAACATCATTAACACTTCTTTTGTTTCTAATTTATTCAGTGAGACGCTTCTACTGGCTGTGGCTTTGCCAGGCATAGATTTTCCACTGTCTGTTTACCCTCACTATCAATATCTCTGCTCCGTAGCTCATTGTGGTGATTGCTGCATATTGATTGGTATCTATTACCTTCTTCTTCCTCATATATATTGTCATTTTGCTTCCAGTGGCTGTTTGCAGGTTACCAATTTACAGGATGTGCTTTCAGCCAAAGTTGTATTTCCTGGACTCGTGATGTTGGCCCTTCTGCCCCTTGCAAGCTCTGCTCAAAGAACTGCTCATGTCCCACCTGACAGGGGCTGGGATTTTTCCCTTTCAATTTTCTTCAGGATTGTCACCAGCTCCATGAAGTCTGGGACACTGCTGGTTTTGTGAGCAGTGATGAGACCAACAAGCTGTACCAGTCCAGGGGAGAGTTACATGAAGCTGCAGCATGTTGGCAAAGCCTGATGAGACCATCCTGCCTGAGGCAGGTTCTGCTCCAGCCGGTCGCACCCGATACAGCACCTGAGCTGCACTCCCCACACTGGAGCATCGCTGCTCTCCCTGGCAGCCTCTTCTGCTTCACTGTCCTTAAGGAGTTTTCCCTTAGGTCTCACCTGAATTCCCCCACCCGCTGATCCCACTGCTTCTTGCCCTGCCCTGCTTTCAGCCTGGTACAGAACTGGAGCCTGTTGCTGTGGCTCCCTCCCCCCAGCCCTTTAATTTGCTGGGGTGAATCAGTTCTGCTTGCAGCCTCTGCTCACAGGCTGCATTTTCGCTCCCCCCAGTCCCTGAGCCCCCTGCACCCAGTTCACATCTCTGCTGAAACACCACAGCCAGAGCTCGGCCAGGTCCTCCGGCCGGTGCCACGACGGGCACATCCCCAGGCTGTGTCACACACCACGTCACCTCTTCTGCTCAAGCACAACACAGCTGGCCCTGGTTCAGCTGAAGCTTTGCAGCAGCATCAATGTCCTTGCCTGCAGAACAGCAACGGATTCAGCGGCCACCCATCCCAAGCTCCCTGCTGAATCTCCCTCAGCACCCATCTGATTCCACCATGAAGCTCAGGAGCTGCTCTTCTTGCTTCCTGAGGGACAGCTTGGAAACAGGGCATGGGCAGGGGCAGCAGAACAGATAACCCCCTCCTAACACACACCCCCCTTGGCCGATGTCTGGGCCCTGGGGTATTTAATGCAGTTATGGAATGTGCTGTCCTTGCCAACGGGTCCAACCTCAAGGCTCTTCTCTGCCTGCGCCCTCCTGCGATGCCCCAGCACCTACACTGCGACACCCCCACGGCGGCAGGAGCTGCAGATGGCCCTGGATGTGGGTGCAGCCCTGCATCACCCTCCCTGCGCTGCCCAGAGCCGGCGATTGTCATTAGCACAGATGCAGGTAGGGACCTCAGGCCGAAGAGAGGAGCCGTGGGAAGCCCTGCCACGCACATGCTCTAGCAAAGCCCAGCTCTCCTCTTATCCTCACCTCCCTTTCAGCTTCTCACTCCTTCTGCCACAACATCGCAAATAGTTCCCTTCCACCCACCAAGAGGGAAAGGCTAAACACATCCCCCCCCATCCTCCAGCGGAGCCTTCTGATTCATCCTCCCCGTACAGCGCTGCCTTGCTCCTTGGCCTCGCTCCGCGCAGGATCAGTCCCCACGCGCACGACTCCCGCTCCCTTGTGCAGCCTCGTGACGGGGAGAAGAGCCGGTGCCAGAGGGACCAGCACCCCCCGTGCCCTGCGCTGCACCCAGCGAGCCTTTTGCCATCAGCAATGGTAAATCCTGACCGGGTTCCATGTCTGTGCCCAGCACCTTCACACCCAGCGAGGGTTGGACGTGGCGTGGGGTAGGGCTGGAGTGAAGCTTCTGGAGGGAGAGGTCTGCAGGGACACAGTCAAACAAGCTTTTTTTTAGCAGCAATGGGTTTCTTTCTTCCATCTGAAACACAACACAGCCACCTCAAACTTCAGTGCTGCTCCTGCTTGCTGCAGGGCACCAATGTCAGGGCAAAGTCAGGCTGTTATTTTGCCAAACAATGAAATAGTGAGAAGAGGATGGAGCAAAACCTGAGTAATCACTGAATCATTGAGCAATGAATTACCACCCGATCTGTTCCTGGAGCTGCTTCGGGAATCCCGACCTTGAGGAACCTCCGTTGCAAAGCCCTGCACCTCCACTGCTCTGGAGTGGTCCCTGCCACTGCTGGGGACCCTGGGAGGGAAACCTGTCTCTGGTAGGTGCAAAATCCTTTTCCCTTCACCAAAAGGGTCCAGCGGTGTGGGAACACATCACCCCAGGGAGGGGGACCCCCCATCCAGCAAGAGTGTCACAACTTGGCCAAGCAAAGTTGCTCTATGGCAGGAGACCCCCAGAGAGCCTTCACACCAGGGCTTCCACGCTTCTGTGGAGGAGTCAAGGAATCCTTTCCCTGTTTGAAATAGTCACAGTGCTGCTTCCTTTGTTAGAGCACTGGGGTTTGTTTATGGTAGTTTATTTGGAGGGACTGGCTTGTGTCACTTTGGTGCCACTACTACAGCCAGGAGGAGTGAAATGATGTTACCCCCCTGCTCAGATCCTCCTCCTGCTGTCACAGCTCTTGTGTTTCCCTCTGCTCACTGTATTATTTGAAGGAAAGAGGAGTAAGATACTGTCATGCAGCTCTAGAAATGCCCACTTCCCTGTCAGCTCTACTGACTCAGAAACACAGTGTCTCACCCAGACTCTTCCTCCCCTGGGCAGAGTGAGTTTCCTTGCAGGGATTTTGGAGCATGGTTTGGAAATGATCCTACCAAAGGATGGCCATAGGCCCCCAGCAATCTCCTGTGCTGGGGCTGTTTCCTTTGTTTGGGCTTGAACCTGACAGGCTTTGTGTACAGTTGTCCCATGTTGGTGCTCAGGCACTCTGGGGCTCAGGAAAAAGCCAGAAAACTGGCCACCTTTTAATGTGGTTTAGTTCAGTGCTTCATGTTTCAAGCCCTCAGTCCTGAGTGGGCTTCCCATTTGCACCACAAATCGATGGCGTGGCTGAGTGGTGAGACCTCTTTGTGGCTTGCATGTGAGCTTATGTCACCTGGCTGTTGTCATGCCAGCAAGACCTGGATGGAGCAGCCTTGCCGGGAAGGCAGCTCCAGATTTCAGCCAGCAGAGTAATAGCTAATTGAGTGTATTTCAATCATGAGATCCACAGAAGGAAAGCAAAGTCCACAGAGTAGAAGGAAATTGCATCTTAGAGTAATCTGAATGTGGGTAGATAATTAGGTCTGTATTTCATGGGAACATTTGCTGGGCAACATAATGAAAAGGCCAGCAACATAATTTTCTTTAAGTAGCATGATGCCTCCCACCAGGGCCAGGCCGGTGCTGCAGTGCAGCGGGAGCTGGGAAAGGCACTGCCTGCCCAGAGGGGCTGCCAGCTTCCCCATCTCACATCTGCTCAGAGAAAGCTGCCACAGCTCTTGCACAGCTCTCAGCAAGAAGATATCCTCCCCCCAAACCCAAAATCCCACAACTTCCCATCTCTCAGAGCAGCAGCCATGGTAAAGTTCAGTCAGGCTGTGCAGGGCTGGACAGACCCAGGCCTGGTGCTGCCGTGGGAGTCTCCCAGTGGGAAGCCGAGCTGCTGCCACTGAACTAGGCTTGGAAGAGCTCCTGTGCTGAGGCCTTGTGTGATCCAGCTTGGAAGGGCAGCAGGGGCTGACAATGCGGACCTGTGGCTGGGGTACAAGGGAAATACTCGGGACCTCCCCTCATGTGAGAGGCCCAGCCCAGGGAGCAGCAGCTTTGCCCTGAGCGGGGGCTGTGCGTGCTGTTAATGGGCCGCTCCTCTCATCCCAAAAGAGTGCCTCAGCCCTTGACCCCCCCCAGCCTACAGCTGTGCATGGGAAGTAAAGCTCCAAGGCCTTTTTCAATGTTGTTTTTCCAAATTTGGGATAGAAAGGCTCTGCTTTTCCATGTCTTCCACCCCCAGCCAAGTGCAGATCCTCCCTTGCAAGTCTGGATCAGGGCTGCTGGCCCTGCCAGGAAACTTGCTGCCTTGTGCAGCACCAGCAGATAATATAAAAGGATAGTTGGCTTCTTCATACTGCTGGTGCGATTAGAAGATTTGGGAAAGTGTGGTGACTTAGAAGGGTGGAGGAGAGGGTTTAATCTTTGAGCACTGGTAACCCTGTGATCCGAGTCTAAAGGGTCTGAATTCTCCTGCACTCGTTAACTCATCGGGGGGACTGGAACATGTCCTGTAGCAGAAGGCTCTGCTGAGAGCTGTATCTGGCCCTGATAATTACTGATTAGGTCTGTTACTAACAATAGCTGGGGGTGAGCTGGCCAAGCACTGGGGCTGATCGCTCCCTGTCCCAGCTGGTTCAGAAGAACCACCCATCCAGGCCTGCCTTGGGGGCTGCCTTGGAACAAGCTCTTGTTTTCTGATGTCAAATGCTTGGCCATTGAAGAACAACTCTGTCCAAATGAATCCACTCAAAGCAAAGCCATAATTCTTGGCTTAGTCCAGCTGGTTAGCTATTGATGTTTCTTCCATGATATATTGCCTAAGTTTAATTATGCCAGCTTTGGGAATGTCATTTTCTTACAGTGCCTCATTAGAGGGAAGTTTCTAATCGATGAATTCAACAGCAACATCTTGAAGTGACTAAATTGGCCAAGCAGGAGGGTGGCTGGATGATATTTGAGTGACCTCCAGGTACCTGGGAGACCTTTGAGCTTCTCAGGGCAGTTGGCCATAACTGTGGTCCTCAAACTTTTTCCAAGCAGACCCACACAGATAAACCCCAACAGCTCCTCCAGCTCTCCCACCATCGTGGCTTTCTCACCAACTCTCAGGGCTGTTGTGACGTGTCAGAAGAGCTGAACTGGGTCACCATACTCATGGACAATGGGCACATCAGTTTGTCTTCTCTTTTCTGTCTGGTTCTGACCCAGTTTTGTGCAAAACAATGTGACCAGAGTGCAGGGGGCTAAAACTGTCATTGCCTGAGCCAGTGCTCTGGGTACTGCTTCTGTGCTCAGCGCTGGGGTGATGTACAGCCCTGGGAGGTGTCCAGGGGAGGGACATCCCACCCCTCCCTCCCCACTGCTAATCCTGTTGCTCTTCCCAGCAACTTTGCTAGACTGTGTTATCTGCAGGGCCACAAAGGATCCTGATCTCAATTTGGACCAAAGAAACTGTGATCATCTTGGGTGGCCAGTTAAACACCCTGCTTTGTCCTGGTTTTCTGGCTGCCATACTGCTGAGCCCCTTCCCTCTGCATCCGGGGTTCGCACTCCCTCCAGAGCCAGCAGCCAGGCTGGGAGGCACAAATGCAGCTAGCATGGGGATGGCATTCAGGTGACCCTGGGAGAAAAGGAGGACATTTCTGAGGAGCAGAGAGTGTTCCTGAGGAACAGAGGGCATTCCTGTGGATAAGGGTAAGCACAGAGCCCCGTGCTGTGCTGCTGAAGTTGGGATTGTTTTTCTCCTGTGTGTGCCTATCTTTATAATTATCTGCTCTGGATGTCCTGAGCCATTTCATTACCCAGTTATTCACGATCATGAGCTCCTTGTACAATTCTTTCCAGCATCTCATGTGTTTATGATCCTGGATACATCAGCATCATCAGCAAGCTTTGTCACCCCTTTTTTCAATTCCTTTTCAAGCTTGTTTCTGGGTATGCTGAAGTGAGCAGACCCCAACACAGGTGCCTGTGGAGCTCCATTCAAGTGCTCCCTCCATTCAGGAGCCTGCCTATTGATCAGTGCTCTCTGAGAAGCCTTTAGCCAGTTATTTATCTATTTCAAGCCTTTTCTGTTAATCCCATAGTAGCTGCATTTCTATAAGAAACTCCCACAACAGACCTTTTGGGAATCCAGGCTTATCAACTCCTTTCAAGGGCTGTAATAGATCTATGAAGCATTCTTTTATTCATGGCAAAACATCTTTTTTTCTTTTTTCCTTCCCAGAATCTCAGCCATATCCAGCTATGCACTAATTGTATCCTTGATTCCAGTTTCAATCAGCCCGCCCAGGAGGGACTGACTTCACCGGCTGTAATAACCCCCAGCCCTTCCCATTTGTCACCTTGAAGCTCTTGGACACCAAGGTTGTGTTCTGCACAGGGATTACATGCTACAATTAAGTAATTAAACCATTTTATCTCTGAGTTCCCCAGCACTGAGGTGCTGAACTGTCTCAGGCTGGTGAATTTGCGTTCTTTGGTTTGGCTATTTATTCCTCAACTTCTTCTGCTGACACTTGAATAGGAGCCAGATCCAATGCCACATCCATATAAAGATGACTTCTGGCACAGGAACTTCTCTGAGCTTTTCCTGACTGGCTACAGATGCAAAATATTCATTGTTTTTCTGTTCTGACCTTATCTCCTACGAATGCTCCTCTTGCACCACGGCCAACTTCTGGATCCTGCCTCCAACAGACTTTCTGCACTTGACACATTTGAAGAAGTATTTATTATTATTTGGCTTTGCAGTTCCTGTAACTGGTTTTGGTTTGCCTTGTTTCTCTTTTTGCCTTTAAATTGTCAGGATACACATTATTGAGTTTGTTTAGACAAAACTGGCTTTTCTAAACATAAAAAAAGACTGCATCCCTGAAGTCTGAGCATCAGCAGGCCATCTCATCTCATCTCAGCCTGCTCCAAGACCTAGACCTAACCAGGTGCAAGGTTCTGTGTTTCCCACCAGGCAGAGATGTGCTGTTTGGTTTGGCAGGATGCTGAGATACCAGATTTTTCAAGTGATGCATTTCTATGGACAAAAATCATCATTGGCCAAGGATGAATTCTCCCTGGCTTGGGCTTCAGGATATTGCCCCTTCACCAGTGGAAGGAGGGAAGCATTTCTCTGACCAGCTTTGATTATTTTGGAAGCTGTTTTGGGGTGTGCTGCCCTAGGATGACAACACCTCAGCACAGAGAGCCCCATGAGTGGGGGCTCAGGCGGAGGGACCGCAGTGCTCCCTGCTTCCCCAGCCTGTTTGCCTACGTGCGTGCGTCTGGAAGGCCTGTTGCCATGGAGAAGCGATGGGGAACAGTCTGCTTGGCTCGCCTGACTTTTTTCCTAGCACGAAGCAAAGGCATCTCTCCAGCTGCAATGAGCTGGAAGCCCACTGCCTCCTCTTCTGTGCCACGCTGAGATAACCCAGAGCCCCGTGTACCTGGGAGAAACCCAAAGGCAGGGAGAAAACTCTAAATGAAGGTTGGGAAGGAGCAGAGAGCAAGAGGGGAAGCGGCAGGGAGATGAGCCAGAGCTTGTGGAGCACTGTGGAGCAATGGAGCCAGGTGCTTCCCAAGGGCACACTCACCAACAGGCAGCAGGCGCTGGTGCAACAAGGGAAATTCCTTTTGGATATATGGGAAAAAAAAATCGTTCCCTGTGAGAGTGGTGCAGCCCTGGGACATGGGCTGGAGTGGCAGTGGCATCTCCATCCTTGGAGGTCTTCAAAACCCATCTGGCCAAGCCCTGAGCAGCCAACGTGCTTCTGAAGTGAGCCCTAAGCTGAGGGGGACCCTCCCCAGCCTCAAAGAGCAAGACCTTGCTGGGGAATGGGCAAGGAGAGGTTTGAAAGAGCTTCAAGAGGCACAAATGTGGCAGAGAGTGGTCTGAAAACATGATGAAGGTGGAATTGCTTTGTAATTTTGGGAACTAACAGTGACTTCACCGAGACCATGTCTGCTTGCACAGCTCAAATTCTCTGCAGTTCCTTTAAGGTGCTCCCTAAAAACAGATGGGTTGTCTCTCCTTGTGTTGTAGAAACTCTTTGGTGACGTGACTGTGCAACAAAACCCGGGGCGGGGGAGAGAGTCATGAGTAGAAGTTTAATGGGAGGCATCATCATCTTCTGTGGGAAGAAATCCAATGCACTGACACTGGGGTTTGTTTTGTACCTGAAAAATGTCACTGCGAGTGACTTTGGGGTGTTTCCAGGTAGATCTGGTGGGGATTATGTGGGGGGATAGTGTAAACCTGTCTGTTAAGTTTGCGTTGGGGTTGGGTTTTTTCACGTTTGAAGAACAGCATTTGCCACAACTGACAAAATATTTAAACCTAGAAATAAAGAACATTTTCCCTTTCTAATAACACAGGGGAAAGCACAGTCAAAAGTCTCAGGCTGACCTCATTTTTTACGTCTTCCCAGGTATTTCTTTTTCCTCCCTTCTTTTGTTTGTGTGGGCACTTTCCCATCCCTGTGGCTCTGTGTTTCTAGTAGTGTGAAGTATGGCTGGGCATTGAATTAGATGAGCATCAGCTCAACTGCACTTGCTTCCAACACCCAGGACAGAGGTGTCCCTGCCCTAACGTCTCTTCATCACTATTACCACATAGGGGATGGCGACCGCACCGCATCAAGAAGCCTTATCGCTCAGTTCAGCTCTGTAACGGCAGAGCTGTGTCCATCCACTCAAGGTCCCAAACCCCAGGGGAAGAGGAGCGACACTCACCTGCAAGAGCAGCTGTGTGGAGCCAGCAGGACACGGAGCGGCAGTGACAGAGCAGCCGATGCCACTTGGCACCTCTCCTTCCCCTCAGCTGGCCTGAGCTAAGCAGCCGGGTGACATCGTTACTCTGCACACGCAGCACTTTGGGGGGTCCCAGCTTGGGTCTAAGTGAAGATACGTTTCTGAAAGGTTGTTATTCACAGTGAATTCCCCAAGGTGAGGTAAAATCCCAGCTGATAAGGGCTTTACATCCTGCTCCTGGTGTCCACACACACCCCAGGAGGGCTGGGGGCTTTAGTCAGCTTCTTTTCTTTTCTGCTCTCTGCATTAATTACTTTATTTTTCAGTTTGTAGATTAATAGACCAAGTAGTTAGACTTAATTTATTCAAATCTTCATATGTTTTCTTGCAGATTGGACTTAGGAGTCTGTGGAGAGAGAGGACAGATGCTTTTCCCAACCTTTCGGTCTCTTCCACGCAGGGTCTGTGAGGGACAGTGAAGATGAGTTCATGCTGCAGCCCATCCCCAGGTACAGCCAAGACAAGGTGTGTCTGTTTGCCTGTCACTCCCTCCTTCAGCTGCTGCTTTTCACAAGGGTTTTACGAAGTTTAATTAAGTGAAAAACTTCTAGCCAGCTTCTGTTGGCTCTGAATACCTGGGATTTGTGCACTCATTTGCAGAGCAGGGGACTAACCAAGTGCTTTTTCTGCATATATATTCTGAATTGTTATAACATTGCTGTCCCCCCTCATTTGGGTGCCCTAAAAGTGGATTTACAAAATACTTTCTCAAGGAAAAGCACTTTCCCAAACCCTCCTAGGGATCAAAACCCACACCCAAGAAACTGAGGCAAGGGCTGGAGCCCATGTGCTGTGAGGAAAGGCTGAAGGAGTCGGGATGGTTCAGATGGAGAAGTGCGGCGGGAGATCTTTGTGCAGCCTCTCAGTAGATAAAGGGGGCTGACAGGAAAGAGGGAGAAAGGCCCTTTGCCAGGGCCTGTAGGGACAGGTGGGTTTGAACTGAAAGAGGGCACATTTAGAAGGGTTTTATGATGAGGGTGGGGAGGCCCTGGCACAGGGTGCCCGGAGAAACTGGGGCTGCGCCTCGACCCCTGACAGGGCTCAAGGCCAGGTTGGGTGGGGCTTGGGGCACCCTGGGCTGGGCAGGGAGTGTCCCTGCCCATGGTAGGGGTGTACTGGGGGGCTCTGAGTGTCCTGCCCCCGCAAACCAGGCTGAAAACCCCCGAGGCTTGGCTGGCGGAGCCGCCGATCGGCTCCATGCGCTGCGCTCCGTTTGCTCTGGCAGCTGACAACGGGGCCGGGAGGTGCCTGAGCATCCAGCCCCGTCTTTAGGACTCCGGCACCTCCCGTGCTGCCCCGAGGCGACGGCTGTGGGCAGGGAGGAGTGGAGGGGGCAAAGCCACGGGAGGAGAACGGCAACTTGTGCCGGTCCTTCAGAGACGCCGCGCTCAACACCCGGGAGCCCCGACCTCCGTGACCGTGTGCAGGCGGCACCGGGGTACCCTCCCACCGTCCCAGCCTCCGCTGAGCGCCCACAAGCCGTGCACAACCCCCTTCTCCGGCCCCGCCACGGGCAGGCTATAGTTCTATGCCAGAACGACTGCTTCTTGCGGCGGCGCGTTTCCTGAAGGGCGCCCGGAGGGAGCATCCTCCCCGCCACCGGCCGTGCCCGGGCAGTCACCTCAGGTGCGGGCAGAAACCGGAGGGCAGGACCGCGGGACCCCATGGCCGCGCCACGGCGCCAGGGCCGGCCGGCCGCCCATCCCCGGGGTCGCCTGCCCGACTCAACCATCCTCCCGCGGCCCCTCAGGCGCGGCCGGCGCCCCCCTCCCGGCCGGCCCGCCATGATGTCAGTCGGGAGGAGGCGGGGGCGGAGGAGGGAGCCGCCGGCCAAATATAGCGACGCTTCCTGGGCGGCGGGCCGCGCCCGGGCCCTCCCTCCTGCCGCAGTCAATGAGGAGGCAGCGGCCGCGGCGGAGCGCGGCACTCGCCGGGGGCAGCGCGGCGGGGCGGGGCGGGGGGCGCCGCGGCATGGCGGGGCGCTGAGGCAGCGCGGCAGCGAGGGGCGGCGGCGGCGCCCCGGCACCCGGCCCCGCCGCGGCATGGGCAGCCGCGGGGTCGTGCGATGAGCGCTCCCCCGGCGGCTCCCCCCCGCGCGAATATGGGCACAGCCGTGTCCAAAAGGAAGACGCTGAGGAACGAGGCCATGTCGTCGGTGGCGGCCAAAGTGAGGTGGGTGCCGGGGGCAGCGGGCCCCGCCGGCGGCGCCTCGGGGAGCCCCGCGGTGCCGGGGACCCTGCCCGTCCCCGGACGTGCTGGGGGCTCTGTCCGCGGGGCGCCGAGTTGGGGGGGAGGGGGGGTGGAAGGCCACGAGCCCCTCGGGACGAGCACGGGCCGCCGGCTGCGGGGTGCGACCCCGGGGCCGGAGCGGCAGCGGCCCGGCCGGCCGCGCAGGGCTGTCGAGGCAGGGTGCCCTTCCCCGGGTCTCGGCAGCGCTCGGAGGGACCCCGGCTTGCACCCGCGGGACGCCCCCGGCGAGTCCCCCTCGCTGGCTGCCGGCTGGTGGCGGCGGGTGACCGGTCACCCCCGCGCACGGCGGACCCGCAGCCTCCAGAGAGGTGGTTGGCGTCCGAAGGTGTCCCTGGGTTTTGCTGCCAGCCTGGCCGGCGTCGTCCGCGGGTTTTATTTGCTGGGCTGCAAGGAGCGGGTCAGAAGTGGATTTGTCGGGGCTGGATCTTCCTAATCTTTGGGAATCGGAAGCGAAGGTCAGTTTGCTCGGAGGTTTCTCATCAGCTGAAATGCCTTCTGCATGCCCGAGGGCAAAGTCAGCAGCCTTCTTCAAGGGATCTCTCCCCTTTGAATGGGAAACCTATGGCGTGAAAATCTGGACCCGCCACACCTGCCCTCTCCAGCAGTGTCCCCAGCCGCTGCGCTGGCCGGTTAAAAGCTTTGGGCTCGATATTGTGCCTGTTACATTGTTATCTCACTTGTCCTATTGTGTAGAATTTCACTTGCCGCCTGGTCCTGGTGCTTTTAGTGTCAAACATGGGAGAGCCTAGAAAATGTGTTTGCTGCGTGATTAGTTTGGGGTTTAAAAGGCTGTCACAGATGAGCTTTGCTACAGCAGCCTTTGCCCGGAGAGATGGAAACGACCCTTCTCCCACGCTGCAGTGCAAGTGTCTCGGCAACCATCCGGTGACTGTTTGGGGGCACTGGCGCAGGTTTGTATCTGCTCCTACAGCCCAGCTGTGTGAAGGAAGGGGTAGGGCTGCCAGCGCTGCTGCCACATCTAGGCTCTTCCTGCTGAAAAGAACGGGAAGGAATAAACTTTTCGGCTACATTATATAACATCTCCTTTGTGTTAGACAAAAGTGCATTCGAATAACCTGGAGTCGTGTGTAGGACTCGATCCGTGCTGCTGAGAGATCTCAGTCACCTCTCTGTGACTGTAGCTCAGTGCTATGGCACCTCTGCTGTGCTGGGAGGAAAGATAGCTGTACGGCTCGAAGCGGCGAGATCCAAAGATGTCTGTGTGTTGCTGCCTGGTTATCTCACTAAGAAATCCATCCTGCAAAGCCTGGAGTGCCTCTGGGGAAAGTGGTCTGGGCAGAACCTGGAACTTTTCCCCATGTTGGGATGTGCCCTGTTCATAACCAGTAAGGAAAACGTGAGTGCTTCCAGCGGTGTTCAGACCTGGGAGTGGGATTCGTATCCGCAGGTGCCAACCAAGTGGGTATGCAGAAACGACACAAAACACACCCTAACTGCTGTGAAGGGGCTCTGGGTGTAGGATTAGAGAACTCTTCGTCCAAACACCACATTCAGAAAGGTTTCAAACATTAGTGCAGGTGTTTCAGGGTGACTGATGGGTTTGGAACGCAACGGCCCTTTAGCCCACATGATGAGCTAAATGATGAGTTAGTATGAGCAGGTGCTACTCAAATGATGAGTTAGGATGAGCAGGTGCTACTCAAGTCCTGTCAATTGTATAGAATTCTGGAGTGTCTCTGGGATTCTGGTTTGCTATGTAGCTGCCAGAACTACTGACAAGCTACTACTGTTACCTGGGAGCTCTGAGGTGTCTCTTGGTGGTGTGAATTATGGTGGTTTGACCAGAAAGGTTACCTGAGAGGACTAGGGCTGGGGAACATAAAGTCCTTGAGGATTGTATGGTCATGTAGACTGGTGCTTTATGGGTCTCCCTGTCCATGTCCTGCGCTAGAAACGCCTAATTGAAAAAGCCTTTGGGGAGGGCAGAGAACTAGTTGAGGAGCTCCCCACATTGTCTCTTTGCATGAAGAAGGTGTGGGGTCAAGCGCTGCTGGTGTGCCTCCATCCTGCTGCTCCAGGCATGTCTCAGCCCTGCCTTGTGCAGTCTCTGCCACCCTCAGAATTTCTACAGTGGTGATCACCCACTTGCTGAAAGGTTTCCTCTGAGCTTCCTGGAGGCATCTCACACAGCTCCTCTGCTCTGCCCAGGGTCCTCCTCCCTGTACCCTGCTGTCCTTACCTTCCTTACCTACAGCGAGGGCTCTGCAGGACAGTAAATAAGGCTATAGGGACCGTTCTGTGCCTCCCAGGAGGGTGGGGGACGTGGATCACCTGTGTGGGTAGCACTGCTGCAATGATCAGGTCCCCTGCGGTTTCATGTAGGCAGCTGTGGGAGCCTGTTCTTGTGCTGCAGGAGATGCCCTGGGATTGTTTCTCTGCACCTCCTGAGCTCTGCCCTGTCCATATTTCTCCTGACTTTTCTTTTTGAAAGAAAAATCATCCTCCAAAATTTGCTGCAAGTCCAAGTGGTTGCTGCTACATATTTATTCTGCGTGGCTGGAGTGTGTGCGTGCTTTTGACTGTCTTGCTGAGCATCATTTGTTTGCTGTTGTGAGTAATGTGATCGAAGCAGAAGGTGCAGGCTCCCTAGATTCTTAAATTAAAACCTCTGCAGAGCGACTCAGGGGAGTCTCCTGTCCCAGGAGAATTAATTAAGCACCATGCAGTTTGTTGTGCACTAGGTCTTTTAAATAGCTTCTCACAAAATAACGGCGTGGTTGCTCTGTGCTAGTGTTGTTGAGAGCATCTGTGATGCTGCCAACTTTGGATTCTGTAGTCCTGTCCTCTCCTGAGAGAGTTGCAGCAAACTGTGTGCTCATCTGTGTGCAGCTCCTGGGAGGTGCCTGGCTGTACCTCAGCACTGTTGCTTTGGTTGGGTTTGAAGCGCTTGCTTGTGACATCTTGCTGTTGTTTGGGGCTTTTTTATGCCTTGCAGCTCCTGGGGCACAAGTGCTGGAGGCAGGGATGACGCAGTTGTCCTTGAGCCATGACCTTGGTGCTGCCCCTCTGCTGACAGATCCCAGCCTGCTGCAGTTTGGGCTTGTGCAGGTTCCCTTCAGGGTCCCGGCTTGCGTGGTGCCTGACACATGCTCCTTGGCTTCCTCAGCACGCTTTCAAGGGTACAGATGAACCAAAGCCTTTAGAAACGGGCTCTCTTTGCCCTTGCTGCCTACAGACCAATACTGGCACCCCAAATACAAACACAAAATGGGTCTTTTCCTGCAGTTCTGCTTTGTACTACTACCTACTGCTTTCCTTTGGGAACGGGCGGTAGTGCAAATGGACACAAGCCTTTCGGAGGCTGTTCCAGAACATCTCTCTGCTGTTGTTAGCACAAGAAGTCTTTGAATCGAGTGGTTCATCTTACCTGATTTCAGGTCTTTGGTGGTCCAAGACACCCATGAGAGGTAAGAATTTGGTCTCGCTACTGACTGGAGAGGGCTAGAGAGGTGGTTTAAACAAGGTCACCAAGTGTTAGGTGCTGTGAAAGAGTCAAATCTTGCACTGACCAAATACCAGGGTGCTTGAACGCGTGCATTTGTTATCCCAGGCTTCTCACTGCCTGAGCAATTTTTGGCTTCGATCAGGGTTCTTCCTGGAGTCCAGAATCCTATTTTCCGCTTGTGAATCTCCTGTGAGTGGTGTGTACCCTCTCATGCTTGGATTACCCTGATGTTCTAACTTCTTCCTGTTCTGCCTTCCCTCCTCCTGTCCAAGCTTTGTGGCTATAAATGTCTCCAGGACTCTGGAGTCTTTGACTTTAAGACCCATTGCTGACATCCAATTTCCCTTTCTCAAGAGTGAGAATTTTAAAATCAAAATTTCCCAGCTCCCATCTCCCTACACAGGTATTTCAGATAACTAGTTTTTGTCAGGGTATTGTTACTATTAGGTTTAAACAACGTAGGTGTTAACAGCCTTACATGCCTGAGCTGTTAACTGTGGGTATGCTGGTGGTGTTCCCCTCTCTGCTGAGTGACAGGAGCGGGATTGCTGCTGTAGGAGGACGTAGGTCCTGATGATGCGGGTGGTCTCTTCAATCCTGTCTTCCTGAGATGCAGCACTGTCAGATGCTGTCAGGACAGATTCCTGCTGCAACTCCTCTGGGCAGTGCTTCTGAAGGAATGTGAGAAGGTGAGGTTATTCTTCCTTTTTCCATGAAAGACTCCAGAATAGTCCGGGTTTTGCTTAGCTTGCTGCTGCGCTCTCAGCGCCGTTATCTGGGGTCTTCCATGTGGCTCTGAGCATTTCAATACAACATTTCTTCACTCGGTTCAGTGTCAGTGTGGTGGATTGCATAAATTTATGTGCATCAATTTCTCATGGCTGCTAGTATGCATTAAGGCCCCTTTTATGCTGTCGATGTGATTATTTCAGAGACATGAAGGCTATTCCATGCTCATCACGTTGTAATTGAAATCTTTGTTATTTGGCGGCTTTCCTCCTTCTAGCAAATGCCTGTCTAGACCATCTTTGCTTCTTTGCAAAATCTCAGTCAGTTTTTCTTCCAGACCTGAGTCCAGCTTTGACATCTAATGCACGGTGAGTACTGAAAAATCCCCTCAGAAGGGCAGCTGCCCCATCCCGCCCTCTCGGTGTCGTTCGGATGGAGAAGAAGCCGGAGAAGGCAGTGATGTTTGCTCTGAGGCAAGGGCAGTCTTGTCTTTCCTGGTTAACCTCAGTAGCACAGTGTACCCAGGCTGTGGTCCCTGGTCGAGGTCCTTTTGTTAAGTCAAGCTGTGTAACATGCAGGTCTGATCTGCCACAAAAATGAAAACCTCTCTCTCTAGATGAGTCAGGGTTAAAGCTGTCGTGTCATCAGCTGATTACCTCTCGGTGCTACCTGCTCATTTGTATGCAGCTTTTGCAGTGTCATAGACTCAGGGTTATAGCTCATGGGCCTGTGTATCTGTAACGCACCTTGTACTTCATCTCATTTGTGTGAAACAAGTTTCTTGCTTTACCTCTTGGCAGTTAAATGAGCCTGAGGTGTCTCTGCTCAGAGCCCAGGCGAAGGGCTTTCTGTCCAGTGCCATCGCTGGGCTTGATGGGACTTGGAACTGCGTTGGGTAGTGGAGGCAAAATTGAGCTCCAAAAAGACTCCGATTGTGTGACATGTATTAATATGGTGTGCTGGAAAAGAAGTAGAGAAGAACAGGGAGGATAGAGCAGCTGTCATCTGTTTGGGTTTTGCTCTGACTCTGTTTTGATCAGGTCCCTGGGTAAGTGGCACGCTGACCATACGGGCAGGTGCTGGTGAGCTGGCGTGACCGCACGTGAGGGCAGCGAAGGCGCGCGGGAGGCTTGGCGAGGGGACACTGGGCATAAGGAGCTAGCGTGGCCGGCAGAGTCCCCTTGGCAAAGGGCACATGGAGACGTCTGTGGGAGATGAGCTGAGGCGCAGCCAAGGAGGAGCCGGTGGCACATGGGAAGCAGGAATGTGCAGGGAAACCACTGAGATAATAGGCCAGAAAATTAGTCCAAAGTTTGTGGTGTAATTGGCTGGAAAACCTCCATTGCACGTCGCACCGTGCAGGCACCGTTGCCTTGTTAGCTGTTGCTAGATGACTCTGCTCAAGTGTCTGCGTCCGCTCGCTCCTAGTTTGGCCTGTAACACCCAAAAACAGTGGCAGTGGAGCAGGACTGACAGAACTGCAGGTTCAGCCTGGCCAAGCAGCAGCTTTATTTAGTAGCTCCATGCTCCTCGGCTGCTTCTGCACTGCAAGGAGAGGTCTGGGTATCACCAGTTCTCTGTGAGCTCTGGCACCTGGGGTTTCACCCTCCTACCTCATCTCCTTGGGGAAGCAGGAGAGTGGGGTTAGCGTCACGCCGAATGAGAGCCCAGATTTAAAGGTGCTGCAGTGTCTCTATTTTCGCCGTGGAACAAGGTGGGGTGGAGGGCAGTGGAGTTTCTATCTGGCTCCATTTTAGCCGTCTGCAGTTTGGGTCTTAGGAAGTGCTTGGTGCTGATTTTTTTGAGCCTGTGGTTTGCAAGCAAAGGCTGAAGCATTGGTTCAGGTTTTAAAGCAGGCAGATCAGCTGCAGGCATTGGCAGAGATGAATGGAGAGGATGATAAATGAGCTAACATCCTCTTGGAGCTTTTGAACTCGTTACAGACTGAATTTTATTGTATTTCAGCCTTTTTTTTTGCATAAATCACCATGTTCTCTCATTGATAATTTACCTGAGGACTTGCTTGTTGTTATTTTTATTATGTGGAAAGGCTGCTGTTGCACAGCCCAGAGCTTCCACATCTTTCCCAAGGGTGTAAGTGCCCTGCTTGTGAATGGTGGTGACGATGCCCTGCAAGGACAGGCATTTCTGTGGGAAGCCTTGGAGTCTCAGAAGTCTTGAAGGAAGAGATCTTGGAAGGCTCGAGCCCAGCCATCTGCTCAGAGCGGGGCTGTTGCCAGTGCTATGTGAGATCAGCCATGGCTCTGGCTGAGCCATTACCACCTCTAAGATGGAGCGCAGGAGGAGCTCAGGAGTGCTCCAGCAGCTGTGTAGTCTGAGTTAAGAGTCATAGATTCACTTATGTTGGAAAAGACCTTTAGGATCGAGTCCAACCGTAAACATAACACTGCCAAGTCCACCACCAAACTGTGTCCCTAACTGCCACATCTACACATCTCTTAGATGCCCCCAGGCGTGGTGACTCAGCTGCTTCTCTGAAGTTGTCACACCCCAGCTCCCAGCATCGCTTTTGTGTGCTGCCCCAGCCCAAGTCCTGCTTTTGGCCCAGGCAAAAAGGTGGTGGGTGCAAGGAACATCCATGAGGTGCTTCCCCTCCTGTATGGGTGAGCCATGCTGGTGGCCATGCCTTTGTTCGATGTCATGGGCACTGCGTGCTAATTGTACAGCCCCTCTGTGTGACAGAGCCGCTGTGTGAGCATCTCGGGGTGCCCTGGCATTGAGGAAGATGCTTTGGGCACCTGCCACCCCAGGATAGAGTCTGAAGGTACAGCCTGGTTCTACACAGGCAAGAATCTAGAGACAGCAGACCCCTCAGCCCAGCCTGTAACATTGCAGAAGGTTGAATCTGGCTTCTCACACAGCTCCAACTGCGCCGCTCCAAAGCGTTTCTACATTTGGCTGTGCTGAAATTTAGTCCAGGGAGATTAAATTGCTCTTTCCTCATCGTTCATATCGATCTCCTGTTGCTGGCTGTGTATGACAAATGGACTTCCCACTCCTTCCAGCCCTGGTTGCGCTGGGAGGGACATTGTAGCTTTGTTAATCTTTTCCCCTTTGGGAGGATGTGTATAAAAGCACTGGGGGGGGGGGGGAGGGGGAAGAGTTGGGTGACCCAAGCTGGGACATGCTGCCACACTGGGGAGCAAAGCAGGTGGTTTGAGGGGTTCAAAGCCATTTTCTGCTTGATATTTAATGGCTATTACAAGTGTAGCCTTTTGTGGCAGCTTGAACTGGACAGGGATGTTCTGAGGTTGAGTGCCTGTGAAGGAGGACCGTGGATGTGGTATGGAAAGTCTTCCCTTTTGTGGCAAGTCTTCATTTCCTCCCCCAGGAAATGCCAGTGTGCTGGTGGGCTGTGAGTGCTTGGCTGCTGGCTTTTGTTGGCTTGGCTTGCTAAGGAGGTGGGTGGCTGTTTGGTCTCACTGCTTGCAAATCTCCACCCTGGACTGTCCATTGGCGACTATGAGATTGACTGTGATGCTACAGAGCTTGGAGAGATTGTTGGACAAACCCAGGGAAAATGATGGATGGCTGGGGAGAGGCTGGTGTGAGCTCTCTTGAGTCACAGGTCTGGCTGGAGGAGAACTTGCACAGCACTAGGAAGTTACAGAAGTCCTAGTGACAGGAGACTGGAGGTTGTGTTTACCATATGCCAGGGAATGCATGCCATGACCATGGATTCCTTTCCTGTGTGGGTTGCAAGCAGAAAGCTTTTCCCAGGGTGGAATATTCATAGGTTTGCTCTCTTATGTAGGCCTTGATGTGTGATAAGGGTTGAGCTCACCCTGCCTGGTTGATAATTTAATGTATTTCAGTAAATTCTGAGTCATCCATAGGACCTGGATCCATCAGAGAGCCAGGAACTGCTATTGTGGGGTGTTTTGGGGGGGGGTGTCTCTCAAATAAGGGTGTCCAGTAATCCAAATACTGACATAGTTTGTGCTTCAGAACTTAGGGTAAAATATGTAAAATGGGCATTAGCATTGACATCTAAGCTGTGATAGCTCTCAGATAGGAGCTTTCCAAACTGGAGTAGAACGCTGGGGTGATGGTTGGGACTGGAGTGGCGATACCTTCTTCCCTGGGCTACCAGAAGAGGTTTATCAGGGTGGTTAGAGACAGTGATCCAGTTCTGTATTAAACTGACAAGGCCCAGTTTAACAGAGGTGCATTTTTTGTTTGGTTGGTATTTGTTTTACCAGAGACCAAAGACCCTTGCTTGTAGTCCAACCCTGTTTTCTCCTTTGGCCAAGGGAAAACCGAGGAAGCCCCCGCTGCTATTGCAGAGTGTTTGAACTGGAGTCACCTGGAGCTGAGGGAAGGGCAGCTGTGGGAAAACAGTGCTGTATCGGTGCTGAACTGTTCCTTCTTTGCTTTTAACCATTCTCCATGTCTTCCTTTCTCTCCTACACTGTCTTCTGTGACACTTGGATATGCAGAGCAGCAAGGGCTTTTGGAGAATATCTTTCACAAAACCATCCTGAAGGTAGAAACGGCTCAGGTAAGAGAACTGCCACACCTTGTTTCTGTCTGTATGTGCATGCACCTATTTATTAATAGGCCTTAACATGAAAGTTCGTTTATTTATCATAAAGAGTTGGTCATCACAAAAGGAGATCTCAGCAGCAGAGAGACAGGAGGAGTCGCTCTCTGGATCTGTGAAGACCTTGAGGAGAGCAGCCAGTTTGGTGCCTGGGGTTGGGTGGGCGGTGGGGACACATCCAGCTTTAGTGGTCAGGTGCCCTGTCATAAATTCACCCCTACAGCTGATGTCTTTGGAAGAAGCTTCAGCTGGGAAGGGAAAGCCTGCACTGTACAAAGCTTCTGTACTGGTGTGTCACTCCTTGCTGTCTCTGGGGAGTAAAGAACCATGAGTTACCGTGTGTTAACCGACATGCTCCATGTATGTGCAGCAATCTGTCTTTGCTGGCAGAGGTAACCTCTGGGTTTATTCCCAGGCTTTGCTTCCACAGGGGTTAAATGAGGTTTGCCTTGTCTAGCTGAGGACACCAGCATGTGCTAGCTAACGTGTTAATTTTTTAGATGCAGAAATTGGCCTTGTCATCTTATGGTGAGATCTGCTTGATGGGCAAAGGAGCATGAGAGAAACTCACTTGACTTCTAACAGGGCTGTGTTTGCTTTGTGATGAAGGAAAACATTTTGCAGAGAATAAATTCCCTAAAAGCCTTTAGAAGATTCTGTGGCATGCATAGAAGACCCCGTGTGAACAAACAGCAGATGTTCTGTAGCACTGAGCTGTTTTGCAGGGGGTAAATTTATTAACTAGAACATAATGTAGAGTGATGTTATCATTAGATGTAAACTCTGAGTGTGTGTGTTTTAAACTTGCTAAATGCCTCTTGCTGAAAGAGCAAGCCCAGTCACAGTAGTGTTTGACAGCCAGCAGAATGAGCCCCAGCCTGTTTTCCTGGATCTGTTCTGATGACCTTCAGGTTGTCCTTGGCTGAATGGTGCTCACTTTGTGAGTGGAAGGGCTTGAAAACAATGTGCTGCAGTTTTTCTTGGGTGTTTGTTTTCAGGCATGAGAAGCTCTGGTGGCACGTTACTTAAAATGTTTGGTCTGAGAATCAACCACTGGTGGTAGGAAGGGAAGGGTGGAAGGAACTGGGGGATAATGCAGCTAAGGAGAACGTGGAAACGGAGCTGATGTGACTCTTGGAGCACATGCTGCTGTCAGGCTCCCCAGACCAGTGCCTAAACCCTCCTCTTACAAATGCTGGTTACATTTTCACACACTCTCCAGGGAAGCCTTCTCATACCCACTGCCCCCTCAGTGTATCAGGCTTCAGATCGTAATTGAATTCAAGCGAATCTAGTCACCACAGATAAGAATCGAGTGGTGAGAGGTGCACTTGGATGGACCACAATCCTTGGGGGATCCTTAAATATTTAACTTGAAAATAAATACAGTTCCCTAGAAATGACTCTCTGTATGGAAGAAGGAAAAAAAAAGGAATCATTTTTTTAAGTCATCGTTTGAAATTCTGAAGGGTATAATTTAACACTGTCTGTAACGTTTCTTATAAATAGCCATGGTGAGGAGCTTGCTGTCCTATAAAAATGTTGAGAGTAGAAAAATTGGCTCCCTTCTGTTCGTGCCAGTAGTCCAATAACAAAGAAGTCAGCTCTCTCCTTCCTACAGAAGTTCTGTATATCTCAGGATCGTTCTCTTATGTTTCTGGACGTGTCGCCTGTGGCTCAGCAGGGTGCTGGAGCTGTACAATCAGCTTTCATCCAGCCACTGCTGAAACACCTGAAGGGCCTCTCCTACATAAGTTGAAGATGTCCCATATATATGAAGTACATAAGCCTGCTCCAACTCATCAGCCTGGCTGGAGAGAGCCGTGAGAGGCTGTGTTACAGCTGCTTGTGCCCACCAGTATCCTGTAGTTAAATTCCTACTGGCATCTCTTGGTGGCTTAGGTCCACAAAGCTCAACACACAGAAGAGTTGAGCCCTTGGAGCATGTGTGTGTCTGTTTGTAGCACTCTGGGATTTCACCATGAGCATCTCTACGTGGTGGGACCAGCCTGCTTTGGGCTGAAATACCCTGGATGTATACATGGGTGCTCCCTGCCCAGCCAGCGGTCTGTGGCTGGGACTAAGGCTCCAGCCTAAATGTGAATGGGAGGAAGCAGGCCTTGACTTCAGTAGTTGATAGTCCAGAAATGAAAGGTTTAAGATCCATGAGCTAGAACCCTCCTTCTTCCCTGCAGAGGACAGCCCTCATGCAGATAATGGGGTGGGTGTGAGTCTTTGGAGTGCTGATTCCGCCCCTCGGCAGAGGGATGGAGCTCTGGAACTCCCCAGGCAGACACAGGAGACCCACCCATGCAGAGATGGAGATGCCAAGTGCACCAAGACTACCCCCGCTGAGTCCCTTTCTGCTGCACCTTCCTCTCTGAGAATCATGTGTTTTGGTTTGACTTTTTTATCTCTGGAGTCCCTCGACTCCCAGGAAAGGAGATGGTGTAACAGCTTTTGCATCCCACCTCTTACTTCACATTCCACAACCGATCAAAGAGCTTATTCTTTGGTGTTAACTTTTACACCCCAGAGTCTATTTCTGGTGGCTCCTGTGGAGAGCTTGCGTGTGTGTGTGTGGCAGAATGTGTTTGGGAAATTGAGGAATGGTAATGACGAACTCCAGAGGGATTGTATATCAGCAGGATGGGCCAGCTGCCACATCCAAGCATTCTAGTGAGGGGTGAGAGATTTGCAAAGCTTCATTTACCTTCTGTCTTCAGCAAGATCTCAGTCTGTCCATGCTCTGCTTCCTTCACGAGGGCAGTGGGTATGGAATGGAACATCAGGAGGTAAAGGGGATTGCAGGGGGCTGCAGGGTAGTGAGAAAAAAAGGTAAGGAAGAGTAAATGGTATTGGCTACAACTTCTGATTCTTCCTGATGTGAGGCCTGAGAACTGCACAGCTCAGAAATACTGTATGACTATCCCTGTGCAACTCTTCAGTGTCTTATTCCAGGTGACTGGGGAGGCACGTTTTCCTCTCCATGTTGCTTGGCACAGAGCACACTGACCATGTTCTGTGAGGTTACAGCAGGGATGATGGCAATTCAGGCTTTGCTTCCCTTTCAGAATAAGGAAGCTGCCTGGTGATGGGGTGTGAGGTGCTGGCAGAGGATGTAGGGATTGTCTCCATGGATTCAGATATTTTTTTTCTCTTGATCTTTGAGATATTCTGAGGAATTAGAAAAAAGGGAGGGTTGGACTGCTGCAGCTGGCAGCGTGCAGATCTGTTAAGGCAGCTGGTGCTGAGGTGGTAATGCATCGCCTGCTCTCTTCCTGCCTCTCTTGATTGCTGGCTGAAGGTCTGGGAAGGTTCCCAAGAAGAGCTCTCGCCCATGTTCAGTGTTCATTCTGACTGCAAGGCTGTTGCCAGAGTCCTGGCTGACTTGTACCTTCCAAAGACTTCACCTTGTCTGTGGCATGGTTTTAGTGTTAGGAGGAGGTGACCCCTGGGACAAACCCAGAGGACAGAGAAGAGGATTGCTGTGTTGTGAAGGGGAAGTATAAAAAGGCTGCAGAGAGAAAGCATAGAGTAATCACTCAGAGTTTGACTAGAGTTCATGGGATAAAGGGTTCTGGACATTCCCAGTCTCCTTCTCCCAGCTTAGCTGTCAGCAGCCCCAGGCTGGGATGCTGCTTTAGATTTCTTACCTCCAAGTACTGGGAACTTTGAGAGGATGAAGATACCCAGGGCATGGGGCAGTGAAATGAGAAGTGACAGCAAGCAGAGCGTTTGAGAAGCTTCCTCATGTCTGGGGAAGCAGTTGTGCATCCCAGTGAGACAGGACTCAGACACAAGGATCCTTTGATGAGGAGAGGGAAGGAGCTGTGCTGGGTTTTTTCCTAGTGTGTTTTCTCCGGCAGCTCCTGCTTTGCTCAGATGGGTTCTGTGTAGGGCAGCTGGTGCTGGGTTGGCTGCTCTGGGCAAGCTGCACACCAAGGGTGCTGGAAGCAAGAGAGAAGGAGAGATCCCAGCAGTGTGAGGTGAGCTTGGTGCTGCAGAGGTGATGGGCCTTGGGCCAGAGCTGCCTGGCAGCCATACAAACCAAAGGGGATAGTTCCCTGAAACTGGAAGAAGCTTCTTTTTAAGCTCCACAGAAGTAATCTATGTGCTTTATTTCCTTTCATGACATTTCAGCTGTCAGTGAAGACAGTGAATGTGTAAGGAGAGGGCATGTGAGCTTCCCCAGGCCAAATGGCAATGGACAGTGCTGGCAGGAGAACAAAGTATTTGCAGAGGCTCCTGTCCCATGCATAGAGACTGCAGTGAAGCACCCGCTTGTGTTTGCACCCTGGGCCTCTGCCCCTTCAGAAGAGGGGTGTGAGCACAGGTGGAGGGCAGCAGCTGTGCAACAGAGGAGTTTCCTGACACTACCAGGAGCTGATGTGGGGCTTGAGAAACTCCAGCGTGAGGCTTTGCGGGTGCTTCAGGCCTAGCAAGTGACCTGCGAGCTTTTTATGAAGCCACAAAGTAAGGGAGCAGCTCTAGAAAGCTCTGAGAGGGACCTTCAGTTAGACCATGTTCAGAGTGTGGAGTTGCCAGTGGAGTCTGACTCAGGGCAAGCACCAAATCTGCCTCTTTTATCTTTCCAGTCCCCAGGACAGACTTCAGCAGGCCATGGGGCCTGGCTGTCCCCGTGTATCCCTGTGCTGATGAGGCGTGGCTGGCCTTGAGCGATGGAGGTGGCCTTGAGCAATGGAGGTGGCCTTCCTAGAAAGAGCCCGTGCTCTGGAGGGGGTTGTGGGCAGCCTGAGTTCAGGGCAGAGCAGAGGTGTAAGATCTCATCACTGAGGCTTTCAGGCTGCTTCCAGGATTGGCTGGCACAGGTATGGTGTGGGTGTATCCTAAAACTTGTGGAGGAGTTTGTTTATAATGTGAATAAAAACACAGGTCACAGCGTTACCATGGGAATGCTGAGGCCAGTGGTAGAGCTGCTACTTGCTTCTTTGGGTTGTGTCCCACAGTCACAATTTCATCTATTCACATTAATGTTACAGGCAAGACTAAAAAGGTTGCTCATCTGTGAGGCACAATGACAACAGCATCTTCACTTTGTTTGCTTTCTAGGCCCATTTCAGCACAGAAAACTAATTGGAATGATTTGGGGATAGACCTTCTGTTGTCTCAGAGCAGCTCCCTTGCTGAAGCAGCCCTTGCCTTTTCTTGGTGGCTTTGCAGAGGCATCTGATGCTCCTTCCTGGGGAGCGGTGGGGTCAGGGTGCCCAATAAAGCCACGGCTCGGTCAGGCTTTGGGGTGATTCCACAGTGAATGTTGTGCTTGTCATTCCCTCACTGGACTCTGAAGCTGCTGCCCGTTTGAAATGCCACCGTGACCTTTGTTTAATTGCTGTGTCTCTGTTTTTGTATCCCCACCTCATGCTATTTTGAACAAATACCCTGGTTTTTAGCGTGCCCATTTCCTGGCTCGTTCTCAGCCCTGCAGAGCAGAGGGATTGGCTGCCAGCCTGTCTCAGGGGGCAGGAGCCCTGTGCTGGCAGGGTCATGCTGGGGTACAGTAGTGTTGGAAGGACAGAACTGACATGGTAGGGAGCTGTGATTATGGCTCTGATGCAGGCTTGGAGAGGGAGCAGAGGAGAACAGGACCTGACAGCCTCGTAGGACATGTGAGGGCCTGTGGCAGGCATACAGGAGGTCTCAGAACTCAAACTGCAAGAGAAACGGCTCAGCTGTGCTGTCTGAAATGATGGTATGGGCACCAGCCAGTGCACCCGTCTGCTCCCCTCACTGAGGGTATCACCTGGACTCCTACTAGTGTGAAATACAAAAAACAAGCATTACTTCATTACTACTGCTACAAGTAATGCTGCAAGTCTACTGTAAACCTAAAATCAGGCTGTTCATCTTCAGTGGCTGAGACAGTTCTTTAAATTAAAGCTGGTACCACAACCATGAGGTCCAGAGAAGTCCAGCTGAGGTGGAGCAGGGAAGAGAGAACTATTCTTAGGAAATTTATTATCCTGAGATGACAGATTCCTTTTTAATAGGGTTTATCTGGATTCCCCTTTGCCACTTTGCTTCTGATGCTGGAGCTGAGGTTTTAAATCTGAGGTGCTTTAATCATCTGCTTGGCTGCTAAATACGGTAATAAATTCAGGAGGGTTTTTTTAAGCTTCTGTCTGTGCCTGGTGGCTATATTCTGCCTTGATTTATAAACTTCTCATCCCGTGGGGTTACAGGCAGTCTGCGTCAGATACACATTCGGTTTGGTGAGTCCCTCAGCTGCTGTGAGTGGGCATCAGTCTGCTGAGGCTCCTCCCAGAAGGTTTCCTCCTCTGGAGAAACATCACGAAGGAAAATGTGAAAGTGCTTTCACAGTTTGTTACCTGGGCAGGAGAAAGTGCTTAAGTTGAGAGTTATTGAACAAGAAAGGATGTATTCTAAGTATCTAGTAGTAATTAGTCCCTAATTATCAGGATCTACTTGGATAGAGAACATGGATTCTTTCTTTCCCAAGATACCACAGACTACCCAGTACAGACATCGCTGTGTCGTGGTTGTGTCTTTGGTGATACGTGTGCCCTAACATGTGTTGGGCAGTGCTGCGTGGAAGCTGAAGAGAGAAGTATCAGAGAGGAGCAAGTGAGGCCAGAGAGACGTGTTCAAGTAACTACCAGGGTGGTGAGGAGTGGGCTGGCCCTTGTGACTGGACTTGTTGAGCCCCCGGGCTCTAGACAGGCTGCTAGGACTTGGATGTCCCTCCTACCAGCGGACACATGATCTACAGATCAAGCACGACCATCCTCTTCCCTTCATCTTGCTGCTGAATCTCTCAGGCACAAGAAATCCATGTAGCACACATACCTAGGCGAAAGGAAATCCATTGGAGGAGCCTGACAGGCCTGCTCCCAGGTAGCTCTGCTGCTGTGTGAGACAGGCAGGAGAGCAGAGCTGATAGCAGGTCAGCTTTATCAGAGTGGCTGGAGAGGAGGGCACTGTGCCAGGCATAGTCACGCTGTCCTGGGCTGGCCATGGCAGTTTGATGGAGCAGCTGGTTGTGGGAGAGGTGGCAAGAGCAGTGTGAGGATGAAATGAAATGGAGTGGCAGTGCCCAGCCTGCTTCAGCTGGCTCTGAGGTGACTGCAGTTTCAGCTGAAGGGCCCAGTTACTGTTTCTCAGCTCTCTTCACGGAACATCCCTGTGGCTCGGATTTAATTCAGTATCGATTTCTGGACCAACTTGACTTCTTTCCTAGCAGAAGCTATTAACCTAAAATGCCATAGTGGAAGCACATGCAGTGCTTTGGCACCCAAATCCAGTTCACTGCACAGACAAAGGAACCAGTCACTGGTAACATCCCTGGGCTACTGCTGTACACCAACATGTGTGTGTGTGTGTGTGTGTGTGTGTGCTGGCACAGGATTGCTCCCTGAAATGTGGCAGGTTTCTTTTTTACAAGCCAATAATTCATTGTGATGGATGTTTGAATCTCTTTCCCTTCCACACTGACTTCCACTAGAAGTCACGAGTAAAGCTTCATATTCCCTTTGCATGTGAAGCTTTTCCTCCAATATGTAGTTACTGAAGGTGCTAAATTGAATGCAAAGAAATAATCGACCAGTTGTTAGAGGAAGTGTGTTGGTGGGGAGGCAGGTCTTTGTGTTGTAGACCATGAAAACTTCTAAGCTAAGATCCTAAGATATACCTCCTAAGGTTAAGTACCACTGAAAACACCTTGAGTAAGGGTCAACTAACGTAAAAAGAAAGGACAATCCTCACATTTTTTGTGCTAGACAGGTAGTTTATGTGAAGAATTGTCACCCTGCCATGATTTCAGTGAAAAGATGACTCTTACTTGAAACAAGTCATGTCCCACATACACGTCTGTAAGTTCTGAACAGACCTCAGTGCTTATTAGAGGCTGGTATTGGTCTCTCTGCACTTGTGATCACCAGCATTTTCAGACATGCTGTGCTTTGGGCGCTGTGTTTTGCTGTTTACCCACAGATACCAGGGTTCAGAGATTCTCAGACCTCTGGGTTGCGGCGCTGTCGGTGCGTGGGAAAGGTGCACAATCCTGTGTGTTGGCTCTAATGATGCTCTACGCCTTCCACACAAGTATTCATTTCAGGAGGAGCAGGGGCAGCTGTCAGCCAGTATTTTGCGGTGTCTTAAGAAATGTGTAGTGTCATTGTGCCCACACAGATTAGTAAGTTTGACAAGCTGAGACGAGTACTTAGAGCTGGCCTTTGTTTTTAATATAAAAAATGGTGTGCTTGGCTCTGTTACCCAGCACAGATCTTGGCAGCTCGTGAAGAGTCATTTGGTGGTGTTTTCCCAAGCCATGCCCACTCTTGAGCACAGTCAGTCTTGGAACTGGAGAGGGTCTGAGTCACTGGAGAACAAATATGGTGGCCTGTTGCCTCTTCAGTGGTGACAAGCAGTTTTGGAGGCTTTGGAGCCAGTGAGCACTTTGAGCACCAGTTGGTCCATGAGTCCTGCAGCTGGTAGGATTTGGTGGACAAGCTGTTGAATGACAGCTATGAAGCAGCTTCTTCCACTTGCAGTTGTTCTGGTGGTGACCCTTGTAGTCTGCTGCAGGGGGTGCAGATGTCTGTTGCTGTCTGTGCTGATGACCACAGGTGGAGTTAGACCACTGCCTGTCTTTTGTGTTCTACCTGGACCACATCAGTGAGGAGCGTGGCTCCAAGGCATGCATTTTGGGCTTCATGGGAAGGCTGGAAAGACAGGGGAAGGCTTAGCTCTTTCTTCAGGGCTCCTACAGGCAGCTCAAGGAATCAGATTCAGAAGCTTTGGGGGCAATTTGCAGAGGGGCACAAGAGCACTTCACAGGAAGTAGAACGTGGCACTGGTGAAGAGTCGGTGTTGCATACATACGTCATCAGCCCTGAGGCAGATCTCTTCCTCCTTCATCTCTCCATGGCCAGTTGCAAGGTAGCCAAGGTTCACATTGTTGCTCTGTTCTTCCAGGCCGTGGCTCAGTAACTAAAGAAAAGATGTTCATTAAATAGTGAAATTAAGGCTGGGGTTTACTCTCCGCCCCTCTGTAAAGTGCTGCTGCCTGTGCTGGACACTAATGATTTTATTTTTTCTGGGGTAGTAGTGGCATGAATAATGCATTCCCTGCTGAGCTCTTCTTAACGGTCCCCTGAGCTGCTTCCATCTGAAGGGAAGTGTAAGAGGTAATTAACAGCCACTTGAAAAAAAGATTAGCAGGTGGGTGGGAGCTACGGCTGGGTTCATGCATGGAATTGCCATGGAAATGCTGAGATTTCCTGGCACTTCATCCAGTGTGTGGGCTCCAAAGATAGTTGCACTCATGGGCCTTTCTCCTTTCGATCTCCCTACCCTACAAAGGCAGCGGCTGTATTCCCTTCAGGGCAGCTTCCGCAGGCTGTGCCCTCGCCATCTGCCTGCGCAGTGAGGCGGGCTGAGCAGGGTGCTGCAGGGCTGGATGCTGTGCTGCAGCTGTCAGCTGAAGTCTTTTTGTGTTTCTTTCATGTCAGAGCAATTGGTAGAATATCCAGGGGGAGGGGGCACGGAATGGGACACCAAACCCCAGCGTGTGCTCTTTCCTTTAGTTCTATAAAATAACAACTTGGTGCACAAAACACACGGAGTTGGTCACTTTAGAGAAGTTGGTGCTGGTCCTTGTCCTGCAGACTCTGGCCTGAGCTGAACTTGCCTGGCTGAAGGTGCTGAAGGGACAGCCCTGCGCAGCTGGCCAGGGCTGTTTGGCTTGTAAGCATTTTCAGGTGGTGCAGTGAGACCCTTGTTTGCTTCTAGCCTGGTTTGGTGGCCATACACACTTAAAATATTGAGCATATTTGTGAGAAATGTTCCTCATGTCAGGACCAGCTCTGGAGGTTTAAAAGCCTGTGGGAGCACACGGATCTGAAAAGGTTTCTGGGGGAACCTCTCCTCCTTCCTCTTCCTGCATCAGTAACAGAGCCTCCTGAATTTGTCAGGGTGTGGGATGCTTTGGTTTTAAGGAAAGCATGCCCTTTGTTTCAGATCACCTATTAGCAGACTCCTACATCGGACAGGAGGACTCCCCTGAGATGCAGCAGGCGGCACAGAACAAGCGCAGGCTCTCCGTCATCTCAGACGGCAAGTTTGAGAGGAGCTTCTCCGAGGAGCAGCCGGAGAAGATGCCAAGCGAGGGCCCGAAGCCGCGAGTCTACACGATCTCTGGCGAGAGGCCGATGCTGTCGGACCATGAGAATGACAGTATGGAACTGGTGGTGATGAAGGGGGCTGCCCAGGAGGAGTGCCACCACGGCCACCAAGCGCACGGTGCCAGTGGCTCTCACGGCGTTAGCAGGCATTGCAAGGGCTGGCCAGGCAGCCGGCCGGGCTCCAAGGAGTGTCCAAACTGCACCCGGCTGGCTGCCCCTTCCCAGCATTCCTTTGACCTGGAGCAGCATCAATCCGGCGAGACTGGGTGGCACAGGAAAAGGCTGGAGAGGATGTACAGTGTCGATCGGGTGTCTGGTAAGTAAGGGTGACCCGGGGTGGTTGTCATGCCAGCTTTGTGTGGTTGATCTCTGTGGGTTCCCAGAGCGAGAAAGCAGAGGCAGCGTCAAAGCACCTGCACCAGTGCTCATCCAGGAGGCAGATCAGAGCCAGACCCTCTCTCATAGAGTCATAGAATCATAGAATGGTCTGGGTTGGAAGGGACCCCAAGGATCACAGAGCTCCAACCCCCTGCCACAGGCAGGGACACCAACCTCCAGGCCTGGAGCTACACAAGGTTGCCCAGGGCCCCATCCAACCTGGCCTTGAACACCCCCAGAGACGGGGCACCCACCCCCTTTCTGGGCAGCCTGTTCCAGCCCCTCACCACTCTCTCTGTAAAGAACTTGCCCCTAATATCTAATTTAAACCTTCCTTCCTTTACCTTTAATCCATGCCCCTTGTCCTGCCATTATGTACCCGTTTAAAAAGTTGATTCCCCTCTTCTCTGTCTCATTCTGCAGCTGAGGCAGGTGAAATCTTTGTGAAGGTGCTGGAGTGCTCCGAGCCTCACCTCAGGAATGGTGCATCCTGAAAATGCTCATCTGTGTGGTTGGAAGCTGTTTAGCAGGGTTCCTCACGTAGTGCCACCTCATGATCTTTTTATAAATACAAACAATATTGGACTTTCTTCCCCACTCACTATCCATTTGCTCAACATTTTCAGGGAACAGGGCTTGTAATTACTCAATTACGTTAAAAAATTCCTCATGGTCTTAAAAAATCTTAACTGTTCATCAAATATATGTGACAATCTGTGTGCTTCAAATTGCAAGGTAGTGTGCAGTCAGTCTCTGCCTGTCAGCTCTATTTGTGGCTGGCAAAGAGTCTGACCTAATTTATCTGTGGTTTTGGTTCTTGTAAACACGCATTGAGGCTTCTACAGCAGAGTGTCCAGCAAGGAAAGGTCAGGGTTTTCTCCTTGAAAATAAATTGAGTATAAGGACTGTGGAGATCAAACTGTGCATCTCTCCTGGGTTTGTAGTTTTCTAGCAGATATCACGGTGATATTTACAGGACGTAAAATCACAGAAAGGTTGGGTTCTGAACCATGGTTCATGAGCAGATACTTCAAATTCTGTGACTAAATTAATACATGGACTAATAGTAAAGAATAATAATTAGAAAATAACTGATTATCAAGTGTCCCTGCTAATTCCTGTGCATAGTTTTTATGGATTGCTTCTCTGATTTTGGGGCTTCACATCAGACACTACATGTGCAAGTTTTTCATTGCTCAAGTGCAAGAAAAAGAGCAGGAAGTGTTTTCCTGTATGGAAACCTTTTATTGTTTTATGATCATCCATGTTTTACCTACTAAGAGATGGCTCTGTATGTGATGGCACAGCCAGAAAACTTGGGTGAAGTTAGAAAAAGCAAGCCATTTCTGTCCCAGCCTTGCAGGAGAGGAGATCACCAACCCCAGGGACTTGGTCCGATGGAGATCAGAGTTCTGAAGTGAATCAGTTGCAGCCACATGGTGTGTACAGAATTAAGGGAGTGAAGATTTCCAGGTTTAATGCTGATGGATTTGTGTTAAATGCTTTCCTGAGCCAATCAGAATTGTACTATGCACTGTGGGACTGAAGCAGTTCCTTGATGCAGAACCAAAGGAAAGCTCAAGATTACTAATGGAAGAGTTTAACTCCTCAGAGCTGGAGCGAAAGGCTTCTTTCTGCTGGGAAACATGTCCTAGCAAGTGCTCTAGAGATCATGGAATGCGTTAGGTTGGAAGGGACCTTCAAAGGCCATCTAGTCCCACCCCTGCAGTGAGCAGGGACATCTTCACGAGGTCAGGTCGCTCAGAGCCCCATCAAGCCTGACCTTGATTACATGCCATGTTCTGGGCCTTGGGATTTATGTGTTTCCAACTAGGCAGCAGTTTTTGTCAGGGCCAGTTACCGATGTGAAACGGGGATCTGCCTTACCGGAAATATCCTGTAGTAGTTACTGAAGTGGGAACAGAGTTGACAGCGCTGATCCTGCAGATGCTGCCTTGAGTATTTTGTGTTCTGTACAAGCAGACAGCAGCTGCCCTCAGTGCGTGTCTCAAGCCTCTGCCTGCCTGCTCGTGTGGCTGCACAGGCAGCACTGTGCCTCAGAACAAATCCCGGCCTAGCACCGGCCTCACGGAATGGAGGTTCTCTCGGCCTGGTCTCGTTTGTGCTCTCTGGCCAACATGTTACTCAGAGAAACACAGAACACTGCATGGCCCGACTGCCACAGGCTGCAAGAAGTATTTCTTGGGATGCCCTTCATGCATGGCTAGTGGGGAAAACACAGCAGAGATGAATGGAGGCAAGAGACAGAGACTGATTTCCCCAGAGGTTCGCCACGAAATGCTGCTTCCTCTGGATTCACATGGCGAGCTGTTGCTGCAAGGCAACGCTCATGCAGTTAGGCCAGACTGGCATAATTTAATATGGGTTTTTATGCTGAGTTTGTGATGCCTAACACTGTTCCAGAGAAGCACAAGCTGTTGTCTCCTGTGCTGCTCCCAGCAGCTGATACAAACACCTCCACTCCCAGCCAGGGGTGCTGAGATACGGGTGCAGCCGGGCAAGTAGCCAGAGCTGCTGAACATGGTGGTGGCAGCGTTCCTCCAGCCTTACCCAGGCCCTAGACTATTTCATCACAGTTGATGGTAACAGGAAAGGAGAACAAGATGCTCTGCCTGGCATCTTGTAGCAAAAGGAGCGTGCTACTTGCTCCTGGAAGCAAGAAAGTCATATCGTAATCTGAATTTTAATCAGTTGGAGGACCTCTGGAGCTGAGCTGTGCTCCCCAGTCCCAGCTGTGCTCCTCTGCTACTGGTCTGCCTCTGGTTGGGAAGGAGGCACTGCTAAAGGGCCCCAAATCCTTTGCTCTCCATTGAGTGCTATGGGTAGGGGAGTGATATCTCTCCTATGTTGACTCCTCTCTGTCACAAAAGGAGGGGAGGCTTCCACCATTGCCCAGGCAAAGCCACGTATGCAGCTGTTGTCATAAACTCTGCTTTGAATCAAAGCTGGTGGCTTAAAAGCTGTGAAATGTATTAGGAGATTGCCAGTCCTTAGAGATGTGCAGTCCCTGTGAAGTCTTTGTGGAACTGTTGGCCAGAAAGCAATTTGTACAGCTTCTCCTCCTTCACCCCTTCTGCGGGCTGGAGGCTTCAAACCAGCAATTCGTTTACAGCCTGAGCTGGTTTGCATTTCTTCCCTGTCTCTTTGGAGGACAGCAGACAGAGGCACTTCCTATTAAGCATTTAGCATACTAGAATGCAATTTTCATTTAACATATAGATTTCCTTGGGGTGCCTTTATACAAGGCTTGACATAAACTCTTAGCTGAGAAGGAGTGTCTGGTACAGCTTGCTGGGAGGCTTCACTTCAAAGGAAGCCTCCCTGGTTGCATTCAGCATTTTTTGCATCTGTAATTATAGCCGGTTTTTGTACTTCCAGGGAACAGCAGGATCAGTCTGTAGTAGATGATGATCTGTACAAAACATTTGGTAGGAGATCTGGACTGGAGTAACTTTGTTTGTAGTCGGCACACAGGGTTTGATTGGGTTTTGTCCAATAAAAGTGAATAAATAAAAGAAATACTTTCAACAATGCCAGAATGCTAATGACTAAGATACCGTAGGTGCTAATGATCTTAAAACTTGAATGAGTGAAGCACTGATGAGCAACATGCAGCAAGGCATTGAGCAAAGAAGCCACAAATTGAGAGTGAAAAATCTGGTACCACCAAATCCCTAGGATCTGATCCATTGAGATCTCACATGTGTTGTGTCAGTGGGTTTGATGCACCTCTGACTCCCTCCTGACCCACTTCAGCATGAGAGTCCTCAGGAGGAGCTGCTTCTTGGTCAGGTCCCTGTTCCTGATTGCCACCGTCCCACGTGCATCGTTCATGACTGACTTTACTGCCCGTTTTTTGTCTTAGTGGTCATTACATGAAGGTGATGTGGGGTCCTAGGAAAGAGTCTGTGGTCGGTTCAGGTAGGGCAGCTTGTGAACAATGGGGACCACATAAGCAGTGTTCTGCAGATTGTCTGGGTTCTAAAACCAGAAAAGCTCACAAAGGTGGATCATCAGGAGCAGGGATATGAGGGGTTTATTGGACCTTCAGTGGCAGAAAGAGAGAATCTGTCTCTGACCTGTGAAGGGAGGCAGGTGGACGCTCTTCCTCTCCCACAGGAAGCTGTGTCAGAGAACCAGATGAACCCCTTCAGACCAGGGGTACTAAAGAAAAAGCAGAGGCTGGAAAATGCTTTTAATGAGAAATGTTTCTTTCCCCTGATTTATTTTCTTGTTTAAATGTTTATTCTGCAATTCCCAGATAATTCTGATCTTCCACACTTAGGACAGAGCTTTCCTTCTTCGTTTAGTGACCTGAGAGCCTGGCTTTGCACAAATCTATGAAACACTAGGTGGCTGTGTGCCTGTGTGAGGAGGATGGGACCTTCCTGGTTAGTACAGGACAGGATGCTGAGCAAAAGTACTGAGAGAAGGAGCCTGGGAAGTCTGAAGGATGTCTCTGCCTGCTGGATTCTCAGGTTTTGCTCTCTCTCTTCCAGATGATGTCCCCATACGAACCTGGTTCCCAAAGGAGAACCTCTTCAGTTTTCAAACTGCTACCACAACTATGCAAGCGTAAGTGCAACTACTGCTGTAGCTTTTATTGTGTATTTTAAAGTTTGAGGCCCACTCAAAGCTGTATCTGAGAGCCTGGAGCAATCAAGTTGTATATTTGACACCACAGTCCACTAGTTAGAGACACAACCTTGTCTCCTTGTTAATTTCCTTTCTGTGCTTGGTAATTCCCTTTCCTACTTACTCCCACCTGTGTGGCGTTACCACCTTTAACTCCTTGGGCTGCCCAGCTCTTCTCTGCTCCCTGTGTTTTCTCTGTGACCCTGTGCCCCATCCCTGGCTGCCTCTGCAGAGCAAGGGTCCTGTGGAAGCACCAGCTGAGACCCTCCACCGCTTGCTTCTGCAGCAGCCACTGCCCCAAGGGAACGTTATGCCAGGCTTGCCCTGCATCCCTCACTCCAGAGCACATCTCGCTGGGATGAGATGCAGCCCTACAGCTTCTGTGTTAGTCTGGCTGTCTGAAGAAGGTGTCAGTACAATCTCTGCACAGTGTGGGCAGATGTGAGTTAGGGACAGTTTCACCCTCCACACTCCATGCAGGTTCAGGTGCCCCTGGGTGCTGGGAGAGGTGGTTCTTGAAGTAAGGGGAGCCTCATTTCACAGGTGTACCCAGCTTGTCAGGAAATGCTATCTTCCTGGTTTCAGGTATTTCCTGCCTGGCTGGAAAGCTGAAGCAGGAGATGAGGGAAATGAGAGACTGGTCTGTCTTCTAGGGCAGCCTCAGCACCTCTTTCCTGTCCTCCTTCCACTGTCTGTGTCACCCTCAGCTCTGCTGCTGTCTTTATTTCTGCTTACCTAACCCAGTGTCCATTTATAATCTCTTTCTCTGCCACTTCTTCTTTCTTCTTTCCCTCCCCAAATCCCTGAGAGAGGCTGACTGAGGATGTTGGGATGTCCCAGACTGGATCAGGCCTCAAAGGACTGATGGAGGAAGGGCTGGATCCAGCATTGGGTAGATGTGTAGCTGAGAGACTACTGGAAGGGATCTGCATCCCCCAGAAAAAGCACTATGTCTTCACACCCTGTCCTTCCAGCTCAGCTGGAGCCATGACCCACGCTCCCAGCATTTCCCTGGTGCCAGTCTGCAGAATCCGATGGGTTGTGGTGGGGTGCCACACTGACAGTGGTCTTCTGCTCCCTCTGTATTGTCCTAGTGCTTCTTCTACCTCTGTGTCCCTCTGCCTCTTCTTCAGGGACTGTAAATCCAGTGGCACCCCAGTTGGTTAACGCTCCTGGGACCAGGCTGATGGGGCCTGCGGGTGTCTGAGGGCAATTTGACAGATGCTTTGCCCTTGAGAAATGTTGTCTGGTAACACTGAATGGTATTTTACAGTTCTGGTCTGACACACCAAACCACACACAGAATCAGCATGTGTCCTTCGTCTTCAGGCACTATCTGAAGTCATCTTTGCTGTGCACAGGATGTGGCCCGTGGCAGGGCTTACAAGGCTGTTGGAGGCAAAAGGGAGGTTGGTTTGGGAATGGTGCCCTCAGGAAACCCTTGAGGAGCACAGCTCCCTTGGTTAGTGTAGCTCCCTGGATAACATTCCTGGAGATTCCTTGCTGCCTTTGGAACTGGCACAGAAATATCTCCATAAGTTCAGGGCGTTTCCTGAAGCTGGTTGGAATGGTCCTCCCAAGGTGTCCCTGTCCTCCTGAACTGTGCTCTGGTGTTTTCAGCCCACCGTGCTCACTTCCTTCATAGACCAGGCAGCATGAGCTGACTTCATGAGTCTTTGTCACTGTGGGAGAAGGTCCCCCTGGTCCAGGAGCCCATGATGCCGAGCTGCTGCTGTAGCCTGGTGGGCCCCATTCAGCCATCAGTTGTACCTCTGCGTGCTCTCTGGGCCTGCACAGAGCGTAATTTGCATCCAAGACACATGCCAACACTGCCCTAGGGAGGATTTAGCTCGGTCAAGTAGGAGTCTTAGCACTGAAAAATGTTTAATTTAAAAAGCAATTTCCTTCCACCTAACAAGAAATAATTCCTTCTGGAGTGAGAATTCCCTCAGAACGCTGGCCGGGGCTGAGCACTAATGAATTCCTCTTCTCTCTCTTACTGCCTGCATCTCCTGGAATCTCTAGCATCTCGTAAGTATAATCTTCTTTTCTTTTTCTTTATTTCCTTGTCTGTTGGTGTCCTGGATAAACTCTCCTCTCCTCTCCTGTCCCTTATACCCCCTGTGGTAGGGCTGTTTCTCAGCCGGTGAGGGGTTAGCTGGCTGCATCTGGGTAGGCCTACATGGATCACACCACAACCATCCTCATCTTCGAAACGGACGCTACAGTTGCTCGCATGCTTTTGTCCCTCTTGATCCTGGTGTACAGAGGTTTTGTGTCTGCAGTCTCCTAGGTCCATTCCTCCGTAGCAGGGACGATGGCGGCTCGCCCCCATTCGTTGGGCCGTGCTCTGGCCACTCCTGTGTTTGCTTTAGGAACAGCTGCTTGTCCAGCCACCTACCCTAGAGAGTTGAGGACCTTTGGTTTGGTGAGTCTTTCGTCTGGCCCGTGACTCGCACGCAGTCCTGCAAGGGCTGTCTGTCTTCCTCGGTCAGCCTGATCTCTCTGTGTTGTCTGGTGAGAGCTTTCCTGTCTGTGTTTCGTGTCCTCTCCACCTCAAAGCTGTGAGGTTGGTTAATGGCTTAAAAATGGTTTCCCAGGGCGTTCAGGGGCTACGCAGAGAGGAAGAGACGGAAACGAGAGAATGATTCTGCAGCTGTTATCCAGAGGTAGGGCCCCTTTTCTCCCATAGCCATAACCCTGCCTGGTGTTGCATGGGCCCTTTGGGTGTCATTAGTGACGCTGGGTGACGTTGAACGTGGTTGTCCCTGTCTGTGTTGCTGTTTGTAGGGACACTAACAGTGGCTGTGGTGGTAGTGTGGAGGGGAGTGATGCTGCAGCGCTCAGGATAGCTGATCTCCATCTTCTTAAAGAAACGCTGTCAAGTTTCTTTTAAGCTTCCAAATATAATCTACAGGATCTGTGTCTCAGGCAGAAAAATACGTAATATAGGAAAAAAACCACCAAGAAAAGCAATTTCCCAAGCCTTCTCCCAAATATTTGGAAGTTGAGGATAGCTGAATACTTCTAGGTGCTATTGCTGCATCTACAAATGCAAGTCTGAGACAAAATTAACATCTCTAGTGACCAGAAGTCTAATAATAATTTACTTATTTTTTAACAGACAGGAGAACAGAGGGGATGGGGACTGATTCCTCCTCCGGGTGCTGCAGAAGGACCCCGGTTTCCCTCTACTGGCTTCCCAGGGCATGTCACCACTGCTCTGGTTCATTACACGTGCCAAGGCTGGGGTATTTTGGCAGCCTACTAAGAAGGATAACGCAGCACTTTGTGTCACTGGTTAAAAACTGCCACGATCGCTTCAGCACTGTTCAAACCAAGTGGGAGAATAACATCAGGTTTTATTAACTGGGAAATTGACAGGAAGATGTTTCTTTCTTTATTTATTTATTAGCACTTAAGGGTGGTGGCTTTTTCCATCAATAATGAAGAGAAATAAGACTCAAAACTAAGAGTCTGGTATGTAAATAGACAGTGTATCTTTAAAAAGAAAGAGATTTCTCAGGATTTTTAAACAGAGGCAAGTCTTTGTTAGGAAAGGGCTTGTTCACATGTCTTACAAGTCCAGGTTACATGTAGGAGTTGTGTACCTCGGAGATGCTGAGTAGTCAGGATAGAGGCCAGAGTTGTGGCATCCTTGTGTTGTGCAGCCAACACGTCCCTTCACTTCCTATGGACACTGAAGGTCTGGGCAGGATTGTACAGCAGGAGCCTGGTGCATTTATCTCCTGATAAGGAGGAGAAGTGTCAGCTCTTGTCAGTGTGCCATGCAAGCAGACCCTGGCCAGCTGTAAGGATGGCTGGCAGTTAGCATTCAGCTCTTCTCCAGGGAGTGAGGAGGACCCCAGCTCCACTGCTGTTTTTGGGGACAGCCCTTCACGGCCTTGGGTGCTTCAGGAGTTGAGTCATTATCACACAGCACCTTCAGTGCTTGGCCCTGTGTGAGTGGTGCACAGGGAGGCTGCTTTGTGTGGCATGGCACGTGTGCTGGTGCAATGGATGGTGCCCTGAGACAGAGTGATGCCCAGTGGTTTGCTGGCCCTTGTAACCACTGCAGGGAGGAGAACAGGAGCGGTGCTGTTGGGGGTTTGGCAGAGCATTGATAGCTGTCAGTACTTGTGCCATTGAAAATGCTCCTCTCTAGAGTGTAAATGAACCACAGCAGGCAGAGCTGAGTGTGTGGAGTGGGACTGCTGGGTGTCAGAGACCCCCTGGCTGGGTTGGATACTGTGGAGGTGGCATAGGGTGGTGTGGACTGTGTGGTGAGCTGGAGCCTGTCAGGACAAGCACCATTCAGAAGGGGAAGGAGGTTTTATCACTGTAACATGAGGAATTGCTGATGGAATTTTGATGGATGAAGAGGTCCTGCTAGTAGTGATGAGATGACACTGGTTTTCCTGGGTGTGATTGCAGGAGCCAGGCAGGAAGACCCAGCAGGTTTATGCAACCCCACTACTCACAGAGCAGATTGTGGACCCCCCCAGGGGTGCTGTGTACTCTCACACTAGCATGCCAGCACAGAGGGGCTGAGCACCAGTGCAGCTGCACAAAGCCCTCAACAAGGATCTGGGTGACCACAGGATGCCCTCATCAAGAGGCAGCCCCAGGCCTGTGCCTCTTTTCCAAAGTGCTTCTTTTCCTAGAGGAGCTGAGGGGGAAGAAGGCCTTTGTCCCCCTGTCCAAGCACTGAGTGCACTGCTTAACCCTGCACTGCTGGGTTCTCCCTGGAGCTGCTCTCCCCAGTATTTAGGAGATGTATCTAGACAGCTTCCATCAACTCGCACTCAGGGGAGAGACCCAGCTGTCGGGGCAGCTGGGAGCAGCACTCTTCTCTGCCTCCCCCAGGGTTTGAAGAGGCTCCTCTGCAGAGAGAACAACTGAGCATTGAACAGAACAATGGATTTAGCTCCAAAATGCTGAAAGCCCCAAGGATGGTGGCCTTGGCAGTTAACATCAGTGCTCAGTGTCTGGCATGATTTTGGTCTCACAGCGACCGTAAAGATTTTCATTCTGATGAGTTACAGCATATGGCCAAGACCTTTCTGTGTAAAGACAGACATTGGCTTCCTTCAAACCCAAATAAATGTGATATTTTAATCTAATACATGGTAAAACAGCCCATGTTCTCAGTCCCCAGGCACCCCAGAAGGCTTTGTACATACAGCCATGTGGTAGTGGAGCAGATTGTTCCAGTTGCTTGTCTGAACAGGGCCCTTGTCTGATCCACAGTGGTGGATCTTCACGTACCAAGTAGAGCTAAAGTAAAGCTTTGTAAAAGCACATTAACAGCCCAAGAGCAGATGGAAATTTGTTATGCAGTAACAATTTGTTGCTCCTGGTTTCGCTGCCCAGCTGCTAGCTTTCCTCCTTGAGTTGCTGAATCTGGATCCTGATGATAGCGCGGAGGCCCCAGAGCAGAAGTGGTGTGGGTTAAGTGCTCTCCCACCGCGAGGGCTGTGTTTGGGCTGACCTCTCTGTTGGAGTAGATGTATCTGACTTGCTCTGAACAACTTGGTGTCAGTGTCTTCTAGTCCAATTAGTTTGTAAAAGCATCTGCATGGTTGTAACATGTCTTACTCATCCCACTAACTCGCGTGTGAGCCAGGCGATGCGTCATTTCACCCGTCTCACCAGCAGTAGTCCCTGTTGCTTGATGTCTGCTGTGTGTGTTGGTGGGAGGAGGGGATCTAGGAAGGGTCCCCCACTCCACGCAGGTGGCTGGCACACAGGCCAGCTGGCACTCCTGGGGACACGGGCTGCAGGGCCAAGTCAGCCCAAGTAGAATTCACGGAGGGGTGATGGATAGTCCACATGGCGTTCCTTCCCTATGTCTCCTCTGTCCTGTTTGGTTCCTGTCCTGCCTGTTGAGTGATGAGGAACTAAGGGAAGCAGGTCCCTTGTGCTCGGAGGGGCTGAGCGAAGACTCCTGTTGACATGGTCAGTGTGTTCTACACAGACCTGACTGTCAGGTGTAGCTGGTCCCCAGGCCTACTAGAGGTCCCCAGGTCCCCATGGGTGGACTTCCCTCTGGAGCTGTGTACTCTACAGCCCCACTGAACTCTGCCTGTGAGTGCTGGGCAGGGAAGCACGTGGTTCTGCGGATCACCCGAGAGCAGGTCCATGGTGAGGGCAGGCAGCCCTGCTGAACAGTGCTCTCCAAGAAGGAAGAACCTGCTTCAAGCTTTCTCAGCCCTGTGCCCTGGGGAGCAGCACAGGCCGTGTGGTTGGGATCTTAGCAGGGACGGTGGCTGTGTGTGGGACTGAGCACAGCCAGGAGCGGGGTATATGTGTGCTGCCTGGCAGCATGGAGCCTGGGCACCCTATTTCCCCGCTGGCATGTGTGTGGAGGAGAGGAGAGAGTGGAGCAGTTACTGCTGCTTACCAGGAGGCCAGGGAGCATTGCCAGTGCAGGCAGCAGCTTCAGCACTGTTACAGCACGGGGAGGCTTAGTCAGGGGGAAGAAAGCCGTGGGAAGGGCACTGCCCCATAGGATCTGACTTACCCTTTACCACCAGCCCAGGGAGAAGAAACAGCCATGCTCGACAAACAGGACCACCCCCAGCACTGAGTAGGTGCAGGCTGGGAACCTGGACTCCAGCTGTCGAATGGCCAGAAGGAAATACTCTGTCTTCCTAATTTTATTGTTTTTCCTCCCAGTTTTTTCAGTCCTGCTGGGCCCAGGTGTTGCTCTGTGTTACCTTTCTCAGAGGTTGTGTTTGGCCTTTCTTTCAGGAATTTTCGGAAGCACCTCCGCATGGTGGGGAGCCGAAGGGTTAAAGCACAAAGTAAGTGAGCACCTGCAAGATGTGGCTGTGAGGAGTTGGGGTTTGTGCTGGTGGGACACAGGGAACCCTTGTTGAATGTAGATGTGGGTAGAAAGGACCTAGCGCTGGGATGGAGAAAGGATTTCACCTGCTGATGCCGTTCTACCCAACCAAGGGAAGGCCAGGCTGTTGCAAGTCTCCAGGACACACAGAGGTCTGCAAGCTGCCTTTAAGCAATTTCCAAGGACCTTCTGCCTTGATCATGGGAGATCTCTGTGGCCTGAGTGGAAGGAGAGCTGCAGCGTCCTCGTCCCATATGTGTGGTTTTCGGGGATCACCAGCATAGACACTTGTGGGGAGACCCAGCACTGAGAGCTCAGCAGAGCTGGTGAGGGCTGAAGATGCAGATCAGCTGGGGCTCCCTGGGGACAGTCCGTGCTTCATGTGCCACACAGACCGGCGGCTTTCTCTTTTCTCCTCCCCTGTCCCACCGTCATCTCTGCAGCAGGACCTGGTGGGAAGCTATCCCATGGGAGCTGAGAGAACAGCAGAAGGGAGAAAGAAGAGGAACAGGGAAGAGATTGGAGCAAGAGGGATATAAGGGATTATTATACCTCACTGGGGAAGAAATCACCTCTTTGGCCTGAGAAGTGGCAGTTCTCTTTCCCTGAGGAAGGCTCCTCTGTAGCTTGGTTGGGGCAGTTCCCTTATGTGAAATGGGCTGACAAGGGTGTAACCAGCTCCTGAGAGCTGAGGATTGCTCCAGAAGAGGAAACAGCTTGTTCTTCCCACCCCCTGGCCAGGCATTGTGTACAGACTGCCCACAGCAAAGCATTGCTGAGCTGAATTTGCATTCTTTTCTGTCTTTTCTCATATGCTACGGGAGGCACAGAGCAAACAGTGTTGCCCTTTCAAGAGCCTTTATTGGCATCTGAGTTAGCACTGCCTGAAAGGAATAGGGCTCACCTCCTCCGACAGCTGTCAGGAAGTTCTGGCATGCCTCTGCCTTGGTAACTCTTGGGTCATGTTTTCAAAGCTCTCTTGGTGTGCACAACAGCTAAATGCTTGGTTTCAAGTGAAGACTGAGGATGGAGATCACCTGAAGAACTTCCCGTGTGATTTGTCTCCCTGGACACCCACACTTGGACGTGCTGCAGCAGAGGACAGGTTGCTTCTCAGCCCTTGTCATGCAGATCTGCACTGAATTCCTGTGCTGCTGAGATGAGGTGCTGTGACTAGATACTCTGCAACAAGCGTGCTCCCTCTGCCACCAGAAGTAGGTATCGGTGGCCAGAAGTGGCTGGTAATCTGGGCACAGTGGCTCTCACATGGGCTTGCCAAGTCAGACGCTGTGGTTGGCAGTTCCCAGGAATTTGCCTGTGGTGCAGCCAGCTGGGCCCAGCTCCACTTGGGAAATGCCAGTCCAAGCAATGTAATGCCCGTTGGAATGAAAACAAACAAACAACAAGAAGCCGACAGAGCCCGGAGGGAGCGCTCACAGGAGCGCAGCGAGTGAGAACTGAAGGATTTCATCTTAAAAGCATGAGCTTTCCAGAGGGCCCCGTTCTGTTCGGTGCAGCTCGGATTCGGATGTCTCTCCAACGTGAAGGGAGACCTGGCTGGAGAACCACTGCCACCTTATGGTCATGTGTGTGTCATTGGCTGTAGAGTACATCTCCCTGCGAGGCCTTTGAGTCGGAGTGTGATGCTGGGACACTGGAGTAGCCTTGATTAAGTTGAGGTTTGAGCAGTGTGCGTTTGAGGAGAGACCATCAGGTGTCCTCCTCTTTGTGTTACACACCCTGTAATGGTCCTGCTCAGAAAGTGGGCGCTTTGTCTTCTGCTCTCCAGAAGATAGACCCTTGTTTGTGGTGTGGAAAGGACTCGCGTTTGGCAAGTGGAAGAACAAGCCCAGGGGAGTCCGTGATGTGTGGCTTTGGTGGAAATCTGCTGGATGTTTTGTTTTGCTGGCAGCAACAGAGGTGGCTTTGGAGTCTGTTAATGTGGTGCTTTGGTTTTATCCTAGCATTTGCCGAACGGCGTGAGAGGAGCTTCAGCAGGTCCTGGAGTGACCCGACTCCCATCAAAGCTGATTCCTTCCATGACTCTCGAGAAAGTGAGTTCTGAGTCCTTTGAGCTTCCTCCTGTGGCCAAACCCTCCAGCTGAGGTGTTGACTGGAGTCCCACTGGAGTAACTCCTCCCTGCCCTTTTGTCCCATCTGTGATCCTTTTAGTTCCATGAGATCTGAGTGAGTTACACGCCAGGTATATACACCTGTTCATCTGTGTGTACCTGGACTGATTTTTAGCGCTCAGCACATCTAACCTCCTGTCACTGTGCAGTCACTGAAGGATACCCTGTGGTTCAGCGCTCTTAGCCTGGTGGCTCAGCCCTGTGTTCCCATCATCCCTTACTCGCTTGGGACCAGAACAACCTACCTGGAAGCACACCAGCCCAAGGCTACATTCACCATAGTGGGGCTCAGCTGCCTGGCTCCCCGTGCACGAGCCCCTTTGGAGCTCTTTCCTAGGCTAGAATAGCTCAAGAGCAAAGCTGTAGTGCTCTGTGAGATGTAGCTTTGATTTCCTGGTGGTGCTAGCTGCGCAGATGATAGCTTGGGGCAATCTGATCTTCGTATGGGCTGCTAGGAATTCCTTCAGGAATCCCCAGTGATGCTGTGATGTTCTGCTTGTGGGGACTGAGATGCTGTTGTGTTAATTTACAGGAGGAAATGCCAGCATCTTCCCACTGTCTTTTTATAAAGGGAGCGTCTGTTTTACCCAGATTTTATTGAAGTCCTGTAGGCAAGGACTCGGTGGATGTGAGTTTGCCCGTGTTGAAATGGGTTGTATTATAAATGAATGTCACTGATGAAATGAACTGACCTACCAGGTAAGCACAAGATCCAGCCCTCCTAGCTGTAGAAGACACCGTACTGGGTTGTAGGGGGAGAGGTATGAAAGGCCACATTCAGAACATGACCCGATGGTTCCTTTGCAGTCCGATTCCTCCCCACCTCCTCAGCTAACTCAGAGGCAAATGGAAAAAGACATGGTTCAGACAGGCTCCAGGCACTGCCCAGTGACACTCGGACGTCCCAAAAGGCACAAATAGAGGCATCTCGGTTCTCTTTCCTCAGTCCCTGGCTTCGGGGAACCATCTCTATTTTTAACCTTTAACGGTCAATTATATTCCTTCCAGATGTTTTTTTCCCCAGGAGGCATTGAAGGCCAACAGGTAAGGTTGTTTGGAGAGCAAATTCAAGCATACTGTTGCAATACTACTGTGTTTGCCACGGCTGTCCTCACGCTCTGGGACTTCTCTGCCAGGACCAGTTTGACCAACAAGGCGGAGTTTCTTTATAACCACTCTGAAGACGTAGTCAGAGCAGTAATTATTACAAGGAGACCAGCTTTGAAGCCGTTGGACTCTTTGCTCATCAGCTTGGCAATGTTACAGTGTAGAGAGTCTGTCTGCGTTCTGTCTCCTCCTCCATGGAATGACGGGGGTGCCTCCTGTGGCTCAGCTGAACTGGGTGACTGTGAGAGCGATGGAGTGTGACGTGACCTGTGGTATCGGGCTCTGTGTGTGCGCTGGTCATTCGTTCAGTGTCTGTCTGTTCCGAGACGCCAGCCCCAGAGTGTGGTGTCTGTCTCTCTGTGGAAGAAAGGAGGGCACGAGGCTCGGGGCTTGCGGTCCCTCTCGCGAGGTAGCTGCCGGACGGGAGCGAGCGGGGCAGGCGAGCTGTTCCCTCCTGTTAATGCACGCTGTGTTCTGGCAGGCCATGACCTTCAGGATTCCTGCGGCACTTTGGATGGCGACTTTGACTTGAACTGGGAAGCAGAAAAGGAACTTGAAGCCATGGCATGTGATGGAGAAGACTTTATTCCACCAAAAATAATGGTGAGAGTTTCCACCTCAGCTGCCTGTACCTACTCAGGGTCTGTGTGTCCTTTCAGAGGTGTTGAGTTAAATTCAGTCTTCATGGAAAGAGGCTTTTATGGAAGCAGGTCTTCAGGGGTGAGTGATGGTCACTCAGAGGTCAGCCAAGACATGGCATCTGTTATTGTTTGGGATGATGTGATGAAAGAAAACTAGAAGTAGCTGTAGTTCAACCCTAAATCAAAGCAGGACTGTCAACAACACCAAATCAAGTTAGCCTGGGTCTTGATAATCCTGGTAAGAGACCCAGGTCTCCAGTCCCAGTGGTCCCTCCTTCCTGTGGTTAGTTGCCCAGTTTGCTTTGGAGCTGATGTCACCCCTTGAAATGCTTTCTGCTTGTGTCTTTCCTTGAGGCTGAGCTGCCCCCTGTGCTCCCCCTGCTCTGCTCTATGGGGTTATGCAGATGGGACCAGGTTCTCACACATCCCTTCTTTGGCCACAGGCACAAGTACTTGAGCAACGTAGGATCTCAAGCTTCTGGATTGTTCTCAGGGCAGCGTTGCCAGTCTGGCACAGCAGGACTGGGTATGAATGGGTCCTGCTTAGTCTTGGGAAGAGATGGTCTGCTTGTACATGTACAGTATTAGTATGCTGGCTGTGCAGTCTCAGCCTGGAAGTGCTCTCAGGGCAGTGACCAGGTGAAACCCACACACTAGGAACCCAACCCAGGAGTTTGCTCAGCCCTTGGTACCCCAGCGTGTCTCCCCAGGGGGTGTATGTGAGGAGTGGCCATCCCTGGACTCTGCACCATGTGCCTCTGCAGAAACTGTACATTAACTCCTATGTGGCCAAAGGGGTGACAGGGAGCCCTCTAGGTGAGCTGGGACCCAGGCTGCCCTTTCAGGCACCCCCATTCACTGCTGTAATCACAGCACAGCCAGACTGCCTGGGTTCCCAAAGCCCTATGGCTGGTGCTGATGGCAGGCCCATCCTCAGGGTGTCTTGTGCTGGTGGAGCCAGCTGAAGCTTCAGCTGGAGTTGCCAGGCATCCTGTGTTCGCCTGACATCCTGTGGCTGTGTGCCACCAGTGCCTGATGCCATTGCAGCCCTTGGCTGGTTCCCACCCAGGCACACAGCCCTCCCACCCTGGCCAGCTGAGCTGCAGCCCGAAGCACAGACCCCACCGCAGAGGAAGGCTGTGCAGAAGCTGTGTGGTGACACACAAGCTTCTTCATCCCCTGCACACACCAGTCCCCCATTTACAAACCGGTCCCTCCGACTCAGTCCTGCTCTTTAGGCAGAGCTGTGTGCTCATCTGTGGGGTCAGGGAGTCTGTGGCACTGGGGGTGTGTGGGAGGCCTGGGGGTGTTCCACAGTGAACTGAAGGCTTGGAGGACCTTCCACAGGGATGCAGATAGGCTGGGTTGGTTTGGGTAACACCTGAGAGCACCTGAGTAAAACACTGTTGTGATGGCTTCTGTGCCTCTGTCCAGATTCCACTGGCTTCTCCTCATGCTCTTGCACTCCTTCCCTCTTCCAGCTCATTTCTTCCAAGGTGCCCAAAGCTGAGTATGTCCCAACAATTATCCGCAGGGACGATTCCTCTATCATCCCCATTCTCTACGTAAGTATGTCACTCCTGCTGTGTCTGGATGTGTGGGAGCTTCGTGCAAAGGTTGGTTGGTTGGTTGGTTGGTTGGTTGGTGGAGGTTTTTTTTGTCCCTACCCCTTGTTTTTGTCCCTTTGTCTTGTTATGGTGGTGCTGAAACACTGATGTGATGTGGCAGAGCTGTTGGGAAGGGGCTGGAGAGCGTGCTGAAGATTTGGGGTTTGGGGGAGCTCTGCAGTGGTGCAATGGTGCACCCCTGTCAGCTGTTCATTTAACCTGGATTTCTCACTCAGTGTCCTGCCTAAGCAGGTATCTGAAATGCCAGCCAGGAGTCACAGGTCACCTCTTCCACATCACTTTATATTCTCATAGTTTGAAAGGGAAGGATGGGGCTGGCAGCCTGGAGAGCTCTGTGTGCTGCAGGCAATGCTGCTGGGGGGCTGAGCTGTCCCTCTGAGAGCTGCACCCTTGTCCTGATGACCCTGCCAGGCCAGAGGCAGATGTGTTTGTCAGCCAGCTCAGACGTGTAAAGCTGGAGGCTGGCTACAAACCATGGGCTGAGGCAGGTACACCTTGCTGATGCTGACTGCATTGGACTTGCCTGCAGGATTCATCTGCAGGCCTTTGGGTGGGCTTGGTCTTCATGGACCATTCAGTCTTGGGCGTCTTGGCTGATCTGTGTGTCAGAGTGGCAGTTACTGTGTGACTGGAGCCATTGGGTGGTAGGATCTTGCTCTTAGAGCATGTGTTTGCCTGTGAATGGGATTGTGTACAAGATTAGAGACTACAGTGATGTCATGGGAGCTGCTGTAGTGACAGTGAACCTTGACATGCCTTCTCTCTTGGTTTCCAGGACCATGAACATGCCACCTTTGATGACATTCTAGGTACGTGAGCATTATTTCCTTAACTCCTGCCCGTTGCAAATGTGACTGACCAGTGTGTTAAAGTCACTCACTGCCCCGTGCCTCAGCTGCCACTTCTGAAGGTGTTTTTATCACTCCAGTGACCCCTGCCAGTCAGTCAGCTGCTGCTGGATGTGCCACAGCAATAAAACTTCACTTCTGCAGCCAATCTTCCTGCCAAGCTCTGGGTTTATGAAGGGGAAGCTGAGGCACAGGGCAGCAAAGGTGCCTGTTTGTTGTAGACAAGTAGGAACATTAACAGAGGGTCAGGATGGAGAGCAGGGGCTGGAGCTGCACTGTGCCTGTGCCTGCTCTGCCCTGGGACCTGATGTGGTTTCCTGCTTTCCACAGCCTGAAGGAAAAGGGTTTACTTTGACATCGGTGGGAATGCAGGTGCTGAGCACCTCTCAGAGCTCAGCCTCCTGCCTCTGGCACTCAAGGGAGAAGAAGTAAGATTAATTTTTAGCTTTCTGCAGGGTTCATCTTTTCCAACATGTTTTTTTTTCAGAGGAAATAGAGAAGAAGCTCAACATTTATCGGAAAGGCTGCAAAATCTGGAAGATGCTGATATTTTGCCAGGTACATGAGAATTGTGAAGCGCTTGGGTGGTGTGTTACCTGCTTGTCATGTTCTAGAGGGAAAATTACACCGAGGAACCAGATAGTCCAAAGTCAGGTCCTGTTAAAGGAACTGCATGTGTACAGCTTTCACTTTGCACTTCCCCAGACAATGAGCAGCCTCAAGTTGCTGTGACAGCAGGAAATAAAACCTGATTTAGTGTGGCCAGCTCCCAGGTTGGGCTGTTTCTCTGCTGCTTTCAAGGAAACCCAGGCAAAGCAGCATGAGTGCAGCCTCGGGAGGAGGGTGCTGGAGAAAGGAAGGAGCATTGCTGGTTGTGGGTTTTGTGTAGGTTCAATATGATGGTGTCAGTGGTGTGTTGGGGTCAGGCTGAAGAATGGCACAGCGCAGAGCTGGAGGCCAGCGAACACAGGACAAGGGTCAGGGTACAGGCTTGCTGAGCTGGGGGTGGGACAGACTCAGGCCCTGCTGGATCTGAGACTTGCCAGGGATTTCCTTCCCGAGCCTCTTGTTCCTCAGAGCAGTCAGCTGTGGATTTCCCCAGCAGCTGTGTGAGGAACCTCGAAAGGAGAAGTCAGGAAGGTGATTGTCAGGGTTTAGCCCCAGCCAAAGCTGGGCTGAGCTCCACACAGCCACTCGCTCGCTGCCCCTCCACTGGGGACATGGGGGGAAAGGGAGGGAAGACAAAGGCAGAGCTCATGGGTTGGGGAAAGGACAGTTTACTGGGAGAGCCAAGGGGGAGGGAGCAATAGCAACAACAGGACTTGACAGCAAAATGTACAAAACTGGTGATGGACAATGCAATTTCTCACTGACCTGCACAGCTCAGAGCCCATCCAAAGCTGGACTGTCCCTGAACTGCACATCATAGAGCCACACGTTCCTCCCCCCACCAGCCCCCTTTATGCTGAGCATGATGTAATTAGCACAGAATACCCTTTTTGGCTGGTTTGGGTCACCTGTCCTGGCTGTGTCCCCTCCCAGCTCCCTGGGTGCCCCTCTTCTCATTAGCAGGGCAGCATGGAGAACTGAGAAGTCCCTGGCTGCTTGGCAACACCTAAACCTAGAGTCTTATCAGCCCTGCTCCCATCCCAGCTCCCAAACATGGCATTCTACCTACTGCTAGAAAGGAAATTAACTCCCTCCTGGCCAGACCCAGGACAGTAATGGAACTCGCACTCCCTCGCAGGTGCCCGATGCTGGAAACCAGCAGGGTTTGCACCATGCTGACCTGGAGATTGTGACTTCATTTCCCTGATGTTGTGCTCAATCCTTTTATGCTGGCTGCTGCCAAAGTCCTGTTCTACACTGTTCTTCCCTGCTGTGCTCAGCTTCTCATCAGCCTACCACGGCAAGTCCCCCAGCATCCCCAAATGAAAGGGACTTTCTTGTCTTCCCCATTGCTCTCCAGCCACCCAGGAGGAAGATTTTTGTCTGTTATTGTGCCTTTCTAGAGTGAGGTGGGCATATAACAGTAAAAACCAGGGAACTCATCCCCTGTATGGGAATGTTTCCCTGAGCAAGTGCCTGTGGTGTCTGCCAGGGAGGTGGCAGCAGCCGTGCCAGCCCGGTGTGCCTGCTCTGCTCCCTCGTGGCACTCCTGGGTATGACTCTGCAGGACCAGAAACGTCCCCAGGGCTGGTTTCCTCAGGCCTGTGTGAAGTTCCATCTCTCTCTCTCTCTCTCTCTCTCTGTATCTCTTGCAGGGAGGTCCCGGTCACTTATACCTGTTAAAGAACAAAGTCGCCACTTTCGCCAAAGTGGAGAAGGAGGAAGATATGATCCTGTGAGTGGCTGCGCTGTTCTGGGCTCAAGTAGCATCTTTCTGCTCAGTTTGCTCAGTGTTTGTGGCCCAACAGGAGAGGGGAGGAGGGGGGTCACAGGAAGAGGAAGCTGAGGAGGAACCTTGTAGCAGCTACAGCTCCTTCAGGAAGGGTTACGAAGACGATGGAGCCGAGCTCGTCCCAAGGGTGCAGCCCTGGGATAGGTCATCAGGAGGTTTAGTATCTCTAGTCCAGAGAGACTATCAAAAGAGGGGGAAAAAAACCTGTCATTTGCTCTAGCAAAGGCTTTGCTAACCAGAACATGCACTTCGTGCCTCTGCTGTGCAGGAGTGGCTGATGCAGCATTCCTAAGCAGGCAGCTAGTGGCAGAAATCCAACTGTTCCCGTTCCCCCCACCCCCAGCTGCCTCCAGTAACTGCCCTCCTGATTGCAGGGGGAAATGGAATTTGTCTCTGCAGAGTCTGCCCAAAGTCCAGCACGTTGCTGAGGAGGATTTTCCTGAGCACGCCAGCCTCTCTGCAGGGATTGCTCAGGCAGTTTTGCTTCTCCTTGCAGAGAGTTGAAGCTTTGCCTGTTTTGCTGCCTGCTCCTTTGTGTGCTGGCTCAGTCTGGCTTGGCGAGCAGTGCTCACTGTGGGGGAGAGGACATACATCAACCTGCTCCTACACAACTTTGTGCTGGCAGGAGAGCTGAGCATTAAAATCCACATCTGTTCAGCACACTCCTGTTCTGGCACAAACACTGTCAATAACATCCTCCAGCATGTGTGTGTGTGTACAGGCTTCTGAGAGTGTAGCAGGCATAACTGGGCCGATGCTGGTAATTCAGGGGCGTTCAGAAAGCTGCGACCACACAGCTGAAAACTTGGATGCTTGGAAGTGAGTGTCTCCATCCAGGCTGTATGCCCCTGGGAGGCATTCCAGAGAAAAGCTGAGGCTGCAAGCTGATTGCAGACCCCACAGAGGAACTGTGGGGCTTGAGAGCCTGTGAGAAGGCTGCTCTAACCCCCTGCACTGGGCAGGCAGTTGTATTTCATGTCCCTTGGGCGCTGAGTGCCTGGTCAGCAGGCTCAAAATGTAAAGCAGGTCTGGCTGGTGAGCAGCCCCGAGCACTGCCTAGGATGGAGAGCTGGGTTTGGTGGTGTCTCTTGAGCTGTTTCTGCTGATTCCATGCCCTGGAAATGAACCAGAGCACTGGTAACACTCATATTGAGAAAAGATAGTTGTTGCTAGAAATGGGAGAGAAACTTGGAGGGAACTACTACAGAAAGAGGATGCTTAGTGAAACTCTAAGGCTGAAAGCACTCCTGGTGAACTTTGCTTCTTTCTCTTTGCCTTGGAGCTGCCCTGACTCGATGAGCTTCTTCCTCCTCCTCTAGCACGTGGCCTGAGCCTGCTCCTCAGGCCCTTGCTCTGCCCTGTCTGTGAACCAAGGGCCCTTCCTGAGCACCTCGCTCCTCAGGCTCCAGGCCCCAGGCCCCTCTGAGCAGCGTGTGCACACGTGTCCTTGTGCTTGCTCATGTTATGAGGATGTCGACTTCTTTTTTTAATTACTCATTCTGCTTTCTCCTTGTTTCTTCAGCTTCTGGAAGAGGTTGAGCCGGCTGATGAGTAAAGTCAATCCTGAACCAAATATCATCCACATCATGGGCTGCTATGTTCTTGGAAACCCCAATGGGGAGAAGGTGAGAGCGCCCTGTGTCGACTGTCTGGGAATGGCTGCTGAGCAGCACCGAGCCCAGGGAGTCAGCAGGCACACTGTGAACTCTAAACCCGCCCCTGCTGCTGTGGGGAAACACGCTGCCACCCTGTCCCGTGGAACACGCTGCCACCCTGTCCCGTGAAACACGCTGCCACCCTGTCCCGTGAAACACGCTGCCACCCTGTCCCACAAGCGGCTGCAACTGAGCAACCCACCCTGTGCCCTCCCCAGAGAGCAGGGAGGGAAGGGACAGGAACTGCAGCCTTTGGGGGATACAGTCCTTCAGAGCGCTTACTGCTGAGCTTGGGGTTTTAAAGGCCGTGTAGGGGAGGGTTTTCTAGAGGTGGGGAACAAGGATGGGCAATTCAAGGTGCCCTGGAGCTCTTCTTTCCTTTCAGCTTCTAACTCTCCATATGTTTTCCTTTCAGCTATTTCAGAATCTGAAAAACTTAATGAATCCTTATAGGGTTGCCTTTGAGTCTCCACTTGAACTATCAGCTCAAGGTAAGTTATCTTCTGTACCAAGACACGCGTCACCTTGATCAGCCTGCCTCCTTCAGTGGGCAGCTTTATGAAGAAGCAATTTTAAGCTCCCTTAAGCCCTGCCACAGTCATCCTTTTGCTTGTAAGCCCCATGTGTGGTTAGCTTGGGTTTTCCCTTGCAGTTCCTCCATGCTCACATCTTCACACAGCCTGGGAGGAGGCTGTGTGGCTTCAGGCACAGCCGGTAGCCTTGCTGTGCTGCTGGCTGTGCCTGAAGCTGCAGAGCCTTCTCCCACTGCTGCTGCCACTAGCAGAGTCCTCCTAAATAATCAGCTGCTTTCTAGGCAGAGTTTAGGAGATGAATCATGTCACTAGAGCACATCAAGTCCAGGGAGCAGATCCCTCTCTGTCACCAGGCGTGCAGGGATCTCTTACTGTGTCTGGTGGTCTTACTGAAGGACTGGTGCCATCAGTGACTGGGAAGTAGCCCATTACAGCCATTCTGCATCCCAGTCTGCTTTGCTTTTTTCTGCCTGTAGCTCAGGGCACTACAAGGCACTACAGAATCCTTCCTGTTCTGTGGTCAATGGAAGTAGTAATTGTGGGTGCAGTTTCACCAGCGACATGGAGTTGCCTCATTCCAAAGTTGCCCTTGTTATTTTATCTTCCCTGTGGCCCTCAGTACTTTGTTCTCTGGGGAGATAAACGGGGGCAGCATTAGGCTGTAAGCACTGTTGTTATGTATAGAATACCAGACTCTGTGAGGTTGGAAGGGACCTACAAAGGCCATCTAGTCCCACCCCTGTAGTGAGCAGGGACACCTTTCACTAGACCGGGTCACTCAGAGCCCCGAGCCTGACCTTGAATGTCTCCAGGGATGGGGCCTCCACTGGGCAACCTGGGCCAGTGTCTCACCACCCTCAGAGCGAAGAACTTTATCCTAAGGTCTCATCTAAACCTGCTTTGCTCTAGTTTAAAACCATCACCCCTAAACCATGGTCCTATCGCTCTGTGCCCTTACAAACAATCCTTCCCAGCTTTCCTTCAAGTCCTTCAGTGACTGGAAGGGGCTCTGAAGCCTCCCTGCAGCCTTCTCTTCTCCAGGCTGAACCAGCCCAACTCTCTCAGCCTGGCTTCACAGGAGAGGAGCTCCAGCCCTGCGATCATCCTCATGGCCTCCTTTGGACCTGCTCCAACAGGTCCATGTCCTTCTTGTGCTGAGGGCTCCAGAGCTGGACACAGCACTACAGGGGGTCTCCCCAGAGCAGATCAGAGCAGAGGGGGAGAATCCTCTTTCTTGATCTGCTGGCCACACGTCTGAGGATGCAGCCCAGTATTCCATTGGCCTCCTGGGCTTCCAGTGCCCATTGTTGGCTCTTGTCCAGCTTTGTGTGCATCAGTAGCCCCAAGCTGTCATATTCCTCTGCTGCTCACAGCTGCTGTCAGCACTGACAGGTCATTCTTTACTCCTACTCCCTGTCGTAGCAATGTCTGGGAGTTGAGCACACCAGAGCTGCACAGGGATCTGTGTGTGTGTCCTGCTGAGGTCTGGAGCAGAGTGCACAGACCCCTCAGCGAGCACGTTCACACACACGTGCCAGGAAGCACCGTGCAGGGCAATTCCCTGCAGGGATTACACAGGGTGCAGCAGGTGAGGCAGCAGGATCGGTGCATGTGCCTGTGAGCAGCTGATTGGGCAGGGCTGGGCTGAAGAACACGTCTGGATTTATCTCCCTGGCCAGTCTGGGAAGCACTTATAGTGTGACCTGACTAATCCTTTGCAAGGTCGTCACAGAGGCCAAGGGTGTTTGCCCCTGTGTTTACACACACACACACACACACATCCCAGGGCTCCCTCACCCTCACTGAGAAGAAGTTCTTCTGCATATTGGTGGGGAAAGCACTCCCTGGGAAGCTCCTGGCCATGAGAAGGGATGGGTCTGCAGCACAGAGACAGCAACCTGCTGATGTAAAGCAGGGAAAAAAGTAATTTGTGTTTTCAATGTTAATTGTTTTTAATGTTTCCCACAAATCTTTGCTGTGAGGTTACTCATGATGGGCAACTTCCTGACGTCCCCATGGCCTCACACAGGCTGCTGGAGCCCTTGCCTGATCCTCACAGCCCCCATGGCCAGCACTGGGAGGTCAAAGTCTGGGGCCAGACTGTGTTTGGCTCCCGCCCCCACAGACAAACCCTGCCAGGGGATTATTAAGGAGCCTTTCATGGTTTGAGGAGATCTAAAAGAGGCGTTTGCTGCTCACAGGCACCTGGCTGAATGTCAGTGCTCCCCAAGCAAGGCGTGGGTACGGGTTCTCCTGAGTGGGTGGGTTGGGGTCCTTTGGGGTCTCCCCCTTGCACTGCAGGGTGTAACCCCTCTGCTTTGTTCCACTTCTAGGTAAGCAAATGATCGAGACTTACTTTGACTTCCGCCTTTACCGCCTCTGGAAGACCCGCCAGCACTCTAAACTATTGGATTACGATGACATTTTATGAGCTGGAGAAGACTTTGCAAGAGGAAGCTGATCACCGGTGTCCAAGAAGTCATGCTTACTGCAGAGAGACTTTTTTATTGGCACAGGGAGCCCTTCAAAGCCCGACGGGAGCCAGCAGTGCTGAGGGGAGGGAAGAAGGAGCCCTCGGAAGTGTGTCGGGAGGAAAGTCTCCTGGGTCAAGAGAGACTGGAGGGAAAGGGTTTGACACCTCGCTCGTCTCAGGTCAGAGCCGTGGTGTCTCAGGAGGAGCTGTGTGAGAGGAGGACAGGATGGAGTTCCTTGCAGAACTGAGCTGTTTTGGGTCAGAATGGGCCAGATTTGATTCCGGGTCCTTTTAAAGACTTTTGAAGCTCAGGTTTTCTTACAAAAATAAACCCAATTGCCCATGCACTACAATGAAGAAGTGCCCAGAGCACAGAGGAAGGAGGGGGTTGTACTGATGGGACCTTCTGTGCTGGGGATCTTGGAGAGCAAGGGCTGCTACACCTACTCCTGCAAGCTTACATCAAGACGATCCAGTTTCAGTGTGAATATATACTGGAATATAGAATTGAAATCTAACTTCTTTTTTTTTTTGTTTTGTTTTGTTTAATAGAAAATAAGTGCAATTTTTATAGCAAGAGGGGTAAAATCCCTCCCAGTATTTAATTAGTTAAAAATAACACACCAGTAACCAATAGATGAGGTATTTTTGGTCTGCTTGAAAATATATTCAAAACAGTAATATATCTTCTGTAGACATATTTAATCACCAGCAAACATGGTTTTAACGTGACTTGGCAGACCCTGCATGTCTGCTGCATTGATTAATCCGGTTTGGTTCGTTACTTTCAGAGTAGCTGTGTTTGCACTAATTGTATGTGCTCTCACGAATGTATATTTCTCCTCCAATTAGACCCAACTTTGGTCCTTTCTCTTTTGCTGCTTGCAAAGCTACCGGGACGTTAGTTTTGCTGGAACCCTTTAGGTTAGACAGGCCGTGCCCTGGCTGAGGAGCCTCCGTCGGGATCGCTGCGGCAGAAAGATGAATTAGAAATTAATAGCCATGGTAATTACTCATTGATGCCAGTGTTTTGCTACGTGTTGAGAGAGGAGTTCTCTTTCCAGCCTGCCGTGTGGAGCAGCGCGGTTCCGCGGCCGCCAGAACCCCTCCGAGGAGACTGTTCCCTGCGGCACCGGACAGAACCGCTCCTGGAGGTCTGTAGCCTGAGTTTGGATCTTCCCGATGTTCATCACTCGATCGCCAGCTGTTTGTCCGTAAGCCAGCTCTTTTCCAATGCTAAAGACCTCTTTGTTGGTCTGGGCTGCTCACCTCCCTTCCTCTGTAAAGCCAGAGTAGCATCAGAGCAGCCGTGGTTTGAGAACCCAGATTTGTACTCGGTATGTCAGGATCTATTTTGGAACATATTAACTTTTTGTTTGTTTAGGTCAGGGGGGAGGAGGGGGGCTGCTTTTTGTTTTGGGTGGGGTTTGGGTTTTTTCATCTTCTACTCTCCTGCTCAGAGGATAAACACTACTTGGAGTCTGTGTAGGTCACTCTGGCAGCCCTGGGAGGCAAAACAAGTAATTTCTTTTATAAACAAAATATACTGAAGAGTAACCAGGAAGGATCACCTTGGTTTCCTGATTTCCTGGTATCTAAAATTAGTTAATTGTGAAGGAAAATACATGTACAAATCTTCTTTTAAATACTACAGAAAAGAACTAGCTGTTCTGGTGTGCAGAGTGCTCCCACCCCGTGACGTAGCTGTGGCTGTGATGTTGGGGAGCGGGCTCTGGCTACAACTGCTCAGCCCTGTACATTTACAGAAGTTTTATCACAAACCTTTTGCAGAACTAATGTACATAGAGCAGGGAGAGGAGGAGGTGGGGAGGGGTGATTTAGAGTCCTTCAACAGCGGCACAGTGACCCCGGCGGGTCGGGGTGGCTGCCTCCTGGTCGGGCTCAGAGCTGCAGTGCTGGCCTGAGCTCGGAGGGTTGTACCTCATCTTAGCCCTGGCTGGGCTCTTGTCCTCTTCACTTGGTCGTGTTTTCTGGACTGGTGGTGAGGGGAGTAATGGGCACCAGTTTTGGAAAACAATGCCAGATATAAACCACTCTGTTCTTTAGCGTGGGGCTTCTGCCAGCTGCCCCTGTGAGGTGGGAGCTGCAGTTGTGATGAAAGCACCCAGTTGTGTTGTTTGGAGAAGGAAACAGGAGTGGCAGGACTAAAATGCTGACACACAACTCCCCCTCTGACCCGTTACCCTCCTGTGGTTATGCTCCTAACTGGAGACAAACTGTTCTTCCTTTCTCTTTCTCTTTCTTCTCTGTTCCTTCTCTACAGTAAAATCCCACTTCAGTGAACTTGTAGCATGAATGTAGCATTGTGGAACTATTGAAAATCTTATTTAACTCCAAGAGGGCCCATTTATGTATCCACCTCAGTGATTTCTCTGTAGAACTATTGTGTATCTATCCTCATTGACCACGTGTAGGACTAGGGGTGCAAAGTAGAAAGGTAGCTTGTACAGTTGCTTAACGTCACTAGGAAGATGTATATTTGAATGAACATTAGGGACTGTTGTACTGGTGCAGTTGACTATAGTTTAGTATGATGACAAACGATGAATGCGTATCTCTTTTTTCCAAAGATCTATATTCCTCATAGTTTGTGATGTTTATGACATGAGCATATTATTTCCTTTGTAGCGTTCACTTGACTTAAAGAGATGAAATACTCCAAAAGCTGTGACTGGAAAGACAATAGAGTTTGGATGTTTGAAGTCCCTCGTGGAGTAGCATCATTGAAACTTCTTTTTAACCAGTTGAATTTTTCAGGTGGCTGCTGGGAAGGGAAGGGATCAGTAGAGGAAATAAAATTGTAATTATTTAAACTTTAGAGTTAAAAATAGAGCCTGTAGCTTCCTCAGGTAACCAGCCCATAAAGGACATGTGCTGCAGAGGCACATGGGGTGCTGGTTCCTCACACCCCATGTGCCTCTGCAGCATCTTCTCCGGGGCCTGGGGTGGGCAGTGCCTGTGGCCTGGCTCTGCGCCCTGCTTGAGGGAGCCGTGGCTGCAGGACACTTTGTTGTTCCACCTCTACCTGCTTCCTCCAGCCTTCAGCTCCCTGCTGTTGGGCTGCATCTGTCTGAAGCCGTGGCAGCAGTTCGTTCACCCGCAGTCCTCCCTTGCTGGCTTGGCAGAGCTCGCCCTCGTAAGGGTGACTGGAGGCAGCGGGGTGTGGTGCAGTGGAGTTCTGTCCCCTCCTGCTCTGTCAGAGGATGGGCAGCCCCATCGCACCCTCACGCTCAGCCCCAGCACGGGAGCTGCTGCTGCAGCCCGTGGGCTCTGGGTTTGCTTTTTGCAGGAGAACCAGGGATGCCCAGTTAACCCCAGCGAGAGCCAGATTAAACCGGGATGGCTGAATAGGGAGCCAAGCCAGGCTATTCACCCCAACCATGTGTGGGAGTCTCAGCTGCTCTTGCTGCGTGGCAGATGAATGTTGGCAGAGTCTGCCAGGTGTGTTACAGCCTGGGCTGGGACAGTCGCCTCCGGGAGAGATGGGTGGCAGCAAGTGGGCCAGCTGCCCGGTCTGCTGCTCCTCAGCCTGGCTCACGTGTGAGGAGCAGCCCCTGACTGTTTTCCCTGGTGCCTACAGAGAATATCCACGTTGTGGGGCTGTCACCTTGTCTTGTACAGGATTTTCCAGGGAGGATTTTAGTTTTTCCTCTTGCTTGGGAAGGAAAGGGAAGAAGAAAATTCAGGTTACCTGAGGGCTGTAGAAATAGGCAGAAAACTGAGATAAACTTTCTAGAACCTCTCCTCACGCTGCAGCCACTGCTTCCCTTTGCAGGGGCCCTTCAGGCCTGGAGTGGGAAATGGATGAGTTAGCAGATAGTTCCTGCTTTAAAAACAACCAACCAAAAACTCCCCACAAAAAAACCCCAAACCAACTAAACAAAACCCCTTGGAGCTCTAGCAAAACATCTGACTGCTGTAAGAGGCAACCAGCCAACTCTGTCCCGCCCCGTGCGAGGACTCTGTGGTGGGCACCCATGGGCTCCCACCTGCTTCTGCTTCTGCGGGCCTCTCGAGCTGCCTGAGCCAGGGCCTGGGGAGAGGCTGCGCTCTGCCGCTGCACGGGGCTCTCTGGAAATGAATTTCTTCGGTTCTCAGCCTTGGGCTGGTTGCCTGGAGCTCAGTGCAGGTTTCCTGCTCCGAGGGCTTCCGCAGCGCGGGGTGGGGGGGGTGTAGCGCCGCCATCCCACCCGTGCTGCGTTAGCATCTCTCTGGCTCCCGGCTCCCGTGCTGCGTTAGCATCTCTCCAGCTCCTGGCTCCCATCCGTCTCACAAACAGCAGCTGTTGTTTCAGGAGGTGACTGTGTTAGTGACCTGTGGCTGGGAGTTCCTGTTCCCAAGGCTCTGCTGGCAGAGCGACTGCCAACGCTGCCTCCTCACCTTCAGGCAACAGAAGTGGGGGTAGTGGAAAGAATGGGAAATGCTGGATTTGGATAGGCAGCCTGGCAGGAACTGGAAGGGGGAGTGTGTCCTTAATCCCAGCCCAGACAGGAGGTGGAGCAACAGGCTCGCTCTGCTCTTAACAGTGTGTGACATTCAGCCCATCAAACCCCAGTTTGAGACACGCTTACCCTGGGCCATTAATAATAGATGAGCTATGTTACTGTGTGGGTAAAAACTTCCTTCTAGGGCCCCTGGGAATTGTCGTGCCATGGCAGAACCACACATCTGAGGACGTGTTGGGTTGGGTCGCCCTTCCTCCAGCCACACTGCCAGTACCTAGACAGAGATTTGCAGGTACAGGTAAAGCTGAATCGCTCTGTACTCCGTTTTTTGCCGTGCCAGTCCCTGGAGCTGAGGCTACATCAGCCCTTCCTGACAGATCATTCTCCCAAGGGATACTGAGTGGCAGTGTCATTTTCCACATCAGCTGTAAAAAGTTGTTTGTGATGCTGTATTTTGTCCTGCTGGTCACAGACTATCCTATCCGTGGCTTCCGTGGGAATGGGTTTTCATTTCAGTTGTGGAAACACTAAGCCAGAGTCAACGGGAAGCTGCTAATGGTCTTGGTAACGAGTCAGGCTGCTAATGGCTGAGTACATGGGAGATTTAACGACCATGAGCCTGAGTGTGGGCATTGTTACTGCCTGAGAATCCCGCAGAATTCAGGGTAAGATGCCAGAGTCTGGGGTCGCTGCCTAAAATGCCTCTTGTGGAGGTTGTGCATGAGCTATCGGAGAGGGACAGGAGCTGCTCTGATTCAGAAGTTAGTTCAGCCAAAATAGTGTCAATCAGGGTGAAAAGCTTAAGAGTGGAGGGAATAAACATCATGGTTATTAAATGTAAAGAATCCAGCTGAAAGGAAGCTGAATTGCATTTTTCCCATAAATGTAGTAAATTTTAAAGAAGTAATACTTTTTTCACATTATTGTTTTACTTTTAGAGTATCCCTAAACTTGTCCCAGTAAGGAAGGTTGGACCCATCTAGGGTTGTCCTGCATTGCAGCAGTGGGGAGGTGGGCTGTTAATGGGGCATGCCAGCCTCTCCCTTATCTCAGCAGCCGAATACGCTGGTGATTGCTCACAGCAGCTCTGCCCCTATAAACCTTGAACTCTCCAACCTGCATTGCTAAGCTGTGAGCAATGTGCTTGCAGAGACCCCCAAGCAGCGGATGGAGCCCATCCTGCATCATGCAGTGGCCCCTCCTGAGTCACGGGGCGGTACAGCAGGAACCCTCAGACACAGCCCCTGCCCTGCTCCCTGGGGCCTGGGGGTTCCTCTGTGTTTGTGGGGTGCTTTCCTCCTGTGGATGTCCAGGGTTGTACCTGGGGAATGTTTCTCACATGGGGAGACTGAGCTGCAGAGGTGTTGAGGAGGGGACTGGTCACTGCCACAGTCACCCTGGCGCCTGCTCAGGACCAGCAAGTCAATGGTCATCATAAAGCTTCAACAGAAACTCTGTGGTTATTGGATTTATTTTTTAATTTATTTTTTTAGTGCTAAAACACCGTTGTAGTGATACAGCCCCATTGCAAGGACCTGCTGACTGAGAACCCAGAGCTGGGAGCTCAGGGCCAAGGTCTTTGCCCTTACATTCGAAATGCCCTAAGAGCACTGCAGGCTGTACAGCTCCTGCTCTGCTGCAGTCGCTACACCCTGCGCTGAACAAGACAGTACTGTGTGAGGAGTTAAGGAGACTGAGAGACTGAGTGGGTTTGGTGTTCCCCATCCCAGGAAACCAGGCTGGAGTTGTGAGCAAGGGGCTGGAGTTTTTCTGCTGTGTGTTTACTGTTCTTTAAGCACCGTTTCTGGAGCTGGGGTGACTACAGGCACCATACGAGGCAACAGCAAAAGCTGAGGCCCCCAGGGCTGGGACTCGGTGCGCTTTGGGATTGTTGCTGTTTGCTCTGGGAGTTCAGTTCTCACTTCCAGCTCCTTGCTGAGCAAAGGGAAGGCTGGTGGGTACTGCAGAGCAGGAGGTGTGGGGGGCATCTTTCCAAAAAAACAAACTAACAGGTGGAAGAGGTGCCAGTGTGGGCTTGGGAAAAGGATCTGGTGATGTGGAGAAGGGTAGGTTGTACCTGTAGCACTCCTAAACTTTGAGAGATTTGAGCAAGTTGCTTTCATCCAAGTGAGAAAAAGAAGTGTAGTTGTCAAAATAATGGGAGTATAAAATCCCCCCCCAGGTGTGAAGGTGAAGCACGCTGCAGTCTGATTCTGCCTCTGTGCTCAGCTGAGCTCAGAGGGAGTTGGGGCATCCCACTCCTTTCAGAATCAAACACCAGTGCAGGGTGGTATAGCTGTGGCTGTCCATGGTGCTCAGTGAGAGGGGTCCCACATTCCCCCAGCAGTATGTGCGAGCAGTCGGGTCCCTCTTCAGGTCATCCCATCTCAGTGGGAAGCACAGAGGAGGCTGAAGTGTTGGCCCCAAGAGAGCCAACAGAGCTCACCCTGAGACATGCAGGTTTGGGGCCAAAACTGTCTTAATGGAGAGTTTTGAAAGCAGACTGTCAGCTCCGTGGTTGCAATGGGCCCTGGACCAGCAGGCTGGCTCCTGGGAAAAGTCAGAAGAACATTACTCCTGAGCACTCTCCTCGTTGTTCGTGGTGGTTTCTGGCCGGCCGCCTGCTACCTGCAGTGGGGCAAACCTGGCAGGAGCTGTCTGCCATCGCTGCTGCCTCTGCTGCCATGTTCTCTGAGACTATCTGCTGCTTCGTGTATGATAACCAGGTTTCAAATACATGAATGTTTCTAGGTTTTAAGATGTGATTTAATAAAAAGAGATGTTTCTGGGAAAGCAGGATTTCCCTCTGGTTTGGGTTTTTTTGTCGTTCTCTGGCTGGGTTTATAGACCCAGGCAGCGCCGCTCGCCGGGGATTTGCTGTGCTGGCAGGTGAGGGAAACAGGCCCTGAGCATCTCCGAACGGCAGCAGCAAGGGAAGCACTGAGAACTCAAGAGCAGAGATCCAGAGGTGCAAGAGGCACAGATGCAGCTAAAAGGTAAAAGCTCCTGATGCTTCAAACAAGAGACCATCCGAGAGGCACAAATCCAGCAACAGGGATGGTGCAGAGTCCCAGTTCCAGCAGAAACCGCGGCTCAGCGAGTACGGACTGATGGCTACAGAGCTCACCCAGCAGCCAGCACCGTGCCTTTCCCTGGGAGGAGGCCAAGCTCTGAGCACCATCCAGGCACTGGGAAACAGCCCTGGAGAAACTGCAGTGAGGGCTAAAGGTCTGACAACACCTCTGGGCTCCAAGATAAAGCACATCCCCAGGAGGGCAGAAGGCAGCCGATGCCCATAAGCCACTGCCTGTGGTGCAGATCTGTTTGCCTTAATTGCCAAAGCCACAGGACTGGCTTCAACTCCCAGCACCACTTCCCTCCTTTATCTCCAACGCTGACAGTCACCTGCATGTTCATCTTCCATCAACTGTGGTACCTGCAGCCCCTCTGAGCAGAGGCAGAGATAAACCACCCTGGCAGCTCTGTCATTTAAGGCCTTTTTCTTCAGTACTGGGATCTCTCAGCCTTTGGTTACACATCCTCCCTGGCTGGAGATCTTCTTCTCCATGTGCCACCACTGCAGCAGGGTGGGACATGCAGTATCTATCTCAGCGCTGCGACAGACGACCGAAATCACTTCTAGCCCTTACCACCCCCTGCACAGACAGCAGCTGGCCAGAGACCTGCCCATTGCTCTCCCTGAGGCCTTCGCAGAGTCCTCAGTGCCCCGAGTACCTGGTGGCCAGACAGACAGGCTTTATCCTTAAGCCATTCCGTGCCACCACCATCCTGTTATAAATCAGTGTTGTAGGGTACAAAGTCAAACCTGTTGCAGGAGACCAGTTAAAACAGGTTACTTTTACCTATTGCCTCCTTCCCTCTCCCTTCATGCCCTCAGGGGCAGTGGTGTGATGGACACGAACCCAGAGCACCCAGAGCGGGAGTTTTGCTCTGCCCTGTGGAAGGGGGAGAGGAACTGAGAGGTCTCAGCTTAAAGGTGAAATCGACTTCTCCGAGATGTGCTGGGCCCTGCTCCCTCATCACCTGGGGCTGTCCCAGCAGACCCTTTGGGTGCCAGCCTGCCCTCCCTCACAAGTGGCGTGTGTCATGTCTGACATGTGGCATATGCTGCATCCTGTCACCAGCTCTGCAGCCGCAGCAGCTCTGCCCCGGTGCTGCTGGGACACTGGAAATTCGTGCCTGTGCTCCACAGAGCCACTCTGCGGGTCCTGTCCCGTGCCATCGTCACACACAGGTTTTATAATCACATTCATTTTTTTTGTACCAAATACAAGCACTGAGTGGGATTCCCAGGAGTCTCTTAGTAACTGTGCTCGGGCAGCACCCGGGTAAGCCAGGGGGCTAAATACAGCGACGCCGGGGATTAGCTCCGAAGCGCTCGATGCCAGCCAGCTCCCACTGCCCAGCCCTTAGCACTGTTCCGCTGACAGAACTGTTGCAAGGCGCTCAAATCTTGCCTGGCAGGGAGGAGATGAATAATGGCTGGATTTATCTTTTTGTTATGAAGGCAGGCAGGCATGCAGCAGAACGAGCAGATGTCAGGTTTGATTCCCCACAAAGGGAGGCGTTTTCTTTGCACCAGGTGCAGATAAACTGTGGGAATTCATTATTTCAGGATTTATGGGCTTTGCACCAGCTCAAAAGCCAACCAGACAAGACCACGAAAGAGAAATCCATTGAGATCCCCACAGCACAAAGGCACATTGTTGGCTCTGTACACGCCTGAGCCATGAGTCACCAGAGGCGGGGAAATGTCACTACCCGCTTGCTGGGTCTTTATCCTCAGCCCTGGGCACCTCTATGGGCCTGCTGAGGGCCAGGATGCAGGACAGCTCATCGTGGATATGAGTACGGTGGGTCACGTGTAAACCCTTGTGTTATTTAAGCTGAATCACAAAGCACTGCTTCCTTCCATTTAGCTCCAGTTTCTGGCTCAGAGCAGCAGAGCACCAACTTGGGGCACACAGTACATCTGGGCATCACAGAGCACATCTGGGCATGGCACAGCTCCCGGCACGTGGGCAGCTCTGGCAACAAAAGAGTCTTGTCAGTAGAAGTGTTCCCGGGTATCGTTTGTAGAAGGTGCAGTCGCTCTGTCCTGGCTTGGGAGTGCAAAGGTGGGAGTGTTATCAGCAGGATACAGTGCTCCTTCCCGTAAACACACCTGTGCTTTCAGCAGCCCGGATGGAGCAGCGGGGTGAAGCAGCCCGGCACACCGGGGTGCGGTTCCGCAGCTCACGGGCAGGCTGGGACCATGGCAAGTTCCGGCCAAAGGTTAATCACATCACAGCATGGCGTGTCCCTGCACTTCCTGGGCTGAGGATTTTGGCACACAGCGTTATCAGGAGCCTGGGAGGTCCTGAACCGTCCTGTGATCGCTTTCTGATGGGCCAGGCTTCCCAGAGAAACCCACTGGCTGCTGATAACAGGTACTGCCTGGAAATAAACGCCCTGGCTGCACCTTTCCTGTGCTTTTGGGCACAACAAGCAGCCGTCACCGAAAAGTAAAGACAATAGGGAAAGTATTTCCCTGCTTCGCTGCCACCTGCCATGGAAACCACCACTTGTGTCCCCCATGAGACACTCGTCTGAGGGGCCTGATGCGACACTGCTCTGGTACCAGTGGCTCGTTCCTGGCTGCCATGGCTGCTCACGGCCAGGCACCTGCTCTTCCTCAGGCTGTGGCGGAGGCGATGGCAGGGTGGCCCCGGAAGGCATTATCTTGCCCCTGTCCTCAGCTGGCACCGGGCTTTTCACCCAGTCCAGGATGGGGTCAAAGACCAGATCAGTTCAGGTCACCGCGGCTCCCGGTAGGCTGAGGACAGCAGGGCCTGTCCCCAGCCGTGTCCCCAAGCCTGGCGCCTGTGGCGCGGGCAGCGGGACCCCGCAGCCCCGGGGCAAGGCGGGCCGTGCCGCTGAGCGCCAGGCAGGTAAAGCCCGGGCCCAGCTGCTTCCAGGCGGCCCCCGAGCTTCCAGGGGCTCCTCGGGGCCCTGCCTCGATGACACCGACCCCGAAACTAGCGGGGAGCGGAACAGCCGCACAGCCCCGGCCAGCGCCTCCGGGAGCGCCGGGCCGCCCTGGCTCCGGGCCACGTCATGGCGCCCGCCCCGCCTGGGGCCGCCCCGCCCGCTCCCACCGCCCCGCGAAGGGCGGCCCGGGGGCGGTGCTGGGGCCGGCGGCGGGGCCTGCTCAGGTGCGCCGGGAGGAGGCGGCTGGTCAGCGCAGTGTGTCCTGCGCCGCCGCCATGAGCAGCGCGGAGCTGCCGCTCGGGGCTGGGCCGCGGGCTCAGCCCGCCTGGAAGCGGGAGATCCTGGAGCGGAAGCGGGCAAAGCTGGCGGGGGCGGCCGGCGCCGAGCCGGAGCCCCCGGCGGGGGAGCGACTGGTGGTGGCGGAGAGCCTGGGCCCGCTCCGCGAGAACCCCTTCATGCGGCTGGAGAATGAGCGGCGGCGGCTGCGGCAGGGGCTGCCCGGGCACGACCCCGGGGCGGCGCGGCCGCTGCAGCAGCTGCTGGAGCTGTACAGCGCCGTGCCCGGCATCCGCACCATCCGCGCCGACAACATCCTCATCATCGAGTCCCAGCCCGATGCCCCCGCCTGCTTCGCCGACGGGGACGCGCTGCCCGGCCGCCGCCGGGACCCGGCTGCCGCCGCCTCCTCCTCTTCTTCCTCCTCCTCCCCGCCGCAGCGCCCGGACCCGCTGCGGGAGCTGCTGGCCCGCCGGGGCGCCGCCCTCGCCGAGATCCGCGCTGACCAGGTCGTCATCTACGAGGCGACCGAGCCGCCGCCGGAGCCGCCCGAGGCGGCCGAGCCGGGCACCGTCAGCCGCCTCCTGGAGAAGTTCGGGCAGCGACCGCGGGGCCGCCGACGCCGCGGCGGGGAAGCACTGACCGGGTCCGGTCCCGGTGCCGTACCGGGCGGGGCGGCACCCTCTCCGCAGGTGGGACCGGGCTCTCCCCGGGCAGGGCAGGCTTCTCTTCCGGCGGCGCCGGGCTCTCCCCGGCCAGGGCCGCCCTCTCCGCACAGGGCACCGGGCTCCCCCCGGGCCTCGGGCCGAAAGGCGAGGCCGGGATCTCCGCAGGCGGTGCCGGCCGCTCCCCAGCCGCTGCCGGCTCCCCCGCGGGCTGCCACCCCCCCAGCCGTGCCGGCCGCCCCTCAGCCTCCTGTCCTGCAGCCGGCTCCCCCCCGGGCTGCGCCCCCTGAGCCCGCGGCCCCTCAGCCTCTCCCGGCTCCCCCCCGGGCTGCCACCCCCCCTGCAGCCCCGGCTCCCCCCCGGGTCGCCGCCCCCCCGGCGGTCCCAGCCACCCCCAAGGCCGCAGCCCCCCAGGCCAACTGCTTTCTCCACAAGATCGGCTCCAACTCCTTCACTGTCACCCCCCGGGGGCTGCCCCCCGGCAGCCGTGTCCCCGAGCCCGGTGCTGTCTCCAGCCGTGCTGGGCCACCCAAGGGGCCACCAGTGCCATCCACCAGCGCTTCCCATGCCAGAGCCAATGCCAGGAGGCCAAAGCCAGAGGAGGCAGAAAGGGCCGTGTCCCCCCCACCCAGTGCCACTCCGGCCCCCAGTGCCACCGGCTCCACCCAGCCGCTTTCCGCCTCAGCCCCCCGGGCCGGGGGCTCCTTTGAAATCCACCCAGCCCCCAAGCCCGACTTGGCCTCCATCCCAGCCCATGACCTGCAGGCCCAGGCCCTGGCCAAGCTGCGCCTCAACTCGCGCAATTCCTTCCTCTTCGTGCCGCGCCGGGAGGGCAGCCCAGCTCTGCCCCCAGCCCGGAGCACCAGCCCGGGTCCACAGCCACCCTCCTCGGAGGAGAAGGCACCAAAGGAGCCCCCGAGGGCTTCCGCACCGGAGAAGGAAGAGCCTGTCACTTCCCCACTGGCGCCTTTGGATCCGTTGGTACCTGTGACTTACATCGATGACATTGTGGAGCCGGAGAGTGGGGAGGTTTCTCCCAGGGCCAGCTCAGCTGTGAGGACGGGGAGCTTGGCAGATCAGCCTGGAGGAGCTGGCCCTGACCTGGAGATGGAGTTCTCCTCTGTGCCCCTCTACAGACCACACTCTGCCCCCCACCAAAAGGGAGGCAGCACCTTCACTGTTGTGCCCAAAAGGAAGCCCGTTGCCTCAGGGCTGCAGACTCTTAGTGATGCCAGTGGAAGGCCGCAGTGGGAGGAAGAGGAGGAGGAGAGCAAAGGAAAAGGCAAAGCAGTGGAGAATGCTGACGGGCCTCAAGCGGGGCTGTCCCATAAAAAGCGCTACCCCACGGTCAACGAGATCGAAGTGATCGGCGGGTACCTGTCCCTGGAGAGGTCCTGCATGAGCAAGACGGGCTCCCGCCGCAAGAAGGTAACTAACTGCCTGGGGTGCTCTGGTGCTGAGCAGCCAAGCTGAAAGCATCTCAGTTCTATCAGTTTGTCTGAACATGAGGCATGGGGTGGGAGGATGGGCAGTGTTTTCCTGGACCTTTTGAAAGCCAGAGAGGCTTGCCCTCGGAAGGGGACAGTGGGTGCTCACCCACCAAGTAGATGAGGGTGGTATATGACTTGCAGTAACTGCAGGGCCTCTCCCACAGTCACTCCTGGGAGGTTTGGTAACACCAGGTAAAATATTTCAGGTATTTAGAAGATTGAGGCGAGTTGTGTGGACTTGCACCCTCTCCAGCTCTGCTCCCCGTGTCTGCAGGTGTTGGACATGTTGAGCTCTCCACAGTCACTGCCCAGGTTGTGACACAGTACGATGGGCAGCCTGGCATCTTCCCCGCATTAGTGATCTATTGATAGAGGCTGAAGAATTAGGTCTCCATTAGGCAGAAACAGATCAGCAACAACTTAACTCCCCTTGATAGGATTATACCACCTGGCAGCTCATTCTGGCTGTCCAGTTATGCCTGAAGATCCCAGAGATGTTGATTGCTAAAGTGTCTTTGGAGCGAATGCCAGGTTTTCTGATGGCTTGTGATCTAACTTAGATCCTTGTGAGCCTTAAACTGAGAATTAATCTTCGTGCCTGGGTGTGATGAAGACACAGTTGCACTGACAGAGCGGGTTATTTTTGTTGCGCCGGAGGAGTGGGTGTGAATTGTTGGGCTCTGAAAGCAGCAGCCAAGGTGACAGCTCCTGATTTCAAGGTTTACTATGTGACATGTTTTTCCGTAGGGGGAACACTTGTTTGACATCCCATTACTTAAATTCCACTCAGTCTTTGATGGACTGAATCCACATGGGTGCCTGAGGCACTGAGCTTTATAATTTGAGGAAATCCCTTGACTGGAGTGCTTCTCATTGAGAAGGGAGGCAGGGAGTGCTGTTGCTCGTGGCTTAACGTTGCTACATTCCTTCATAAGAGCACACAGTCTCTATTAATTTGATCATGATGAATGCAGGTAGCAGATCTGGAGCATGAGCACCATGAGGTCCAGAATAAGCAAATAGGAGTGTTGATTCTCATTCAGTGCTCCTGCAGTTTTTCCTTGTCCTTCCTTGGACTGGAATTGTTCTGCTGCTTAAATACCTGCTGGCTGGCACTCATTCCAGCTGTTTTCTTGCCTGTGCTCAGTTCAGTTTGGGGTGTTAGTTGGATTTACACCAAGTCAGGTGTGTGGTATAAATGGTGAAAACATCAAGACAGTTACAGTTAGAAAATAGAGAGGAAACCTTGTGGGACAGACACTTGTGGATAAGCCCGGTGTCTGATGCAGGCAGAGGAGCTGATTTCTCTGTGCAGGGTGGCAGCAGAATAAAGCCTCAAGTAAGCAAAGTGAGTTAACTGGTGGGCAGTGGAAGCTGTCTGAAGCAGTACAACAAGGAGAGGGAGATGAGGACAAAGCTGGTGCAGTGACTGAATTGTTTGATGTTGGTCAAACACTGGAACAGGAATGTTGTGGCTTCTCCATCCTTGGAGCTGTTTGAAAATTGCCTGGTGAGGCCCTTGGAGCAACTCATCGGGTCAGACTTGGAGCAGGAGTTTGGGCCAGAGGTCCTTTCTCCACCTAAAATATCATCTAATTCTTTGAAACTGGTTAACAATTGCATTGTCTGTTCAGTGTTGGAGATGTGTGACATTGGGCAGGTCACGTAGCTTCTCCACCCCTGTTCTTACCAGCTTAATGGCATTAACTGTCCTGCTCTGAAGATGAACTGTGCTAAATCCTGCAAGGTGTGTGTACAGCTGTAACAGCACTCCCTGAGAACCATACACAGGGAAGTCCTGCAGGAAAACTTACATAAAGATCTCCTTTCTGAGATGCTAAAGGACCAAGGAGGAATTCTGAGGTATTAAAAGGCAAAAGAGGAACTGCCTGTAACATTGCAGAGCTCAGGAGGCTGAAATTCATGGGGAGCTTTCAGGAAACAAGACCCAGCTTAAGGAGAAGTAGTAGAGCCACAAGTTTCTGGTTAAAACGAAATGTGATGATGTAGTGAAAGAAACACCAGGTTTTCCTTCGGTTCCCTTCCTGCCTGGGTGGCAGGCATGGAGTCTGGCTTTGCAGCCAGGGTTTAGAAGATGATGCTGTAGCAAATGGAAAGATTTCTGTTTACTCTTAACCCAGAGGATGTTTGTGGCTGTTACTCCGGGTAATAGGGCTGAGTGGCCATGCCTGAAAAGGAAGGAGCTAGTATTAGGAAACATTCCTTGGTCTCTTCCCAAGAGATTGCTGTGTGTCACCAAGGCAACCAGCCAAAAACATGTTTTGTAGATATGTTGGGGTTTTCAGAGCCTTGCTTTTGGCCGGAATTGGGCAGGAGCAGACATCTCGTGTGAGCTGGAGGCTGCAGTTCTTTGGTAAAACCACTGTCCCTTTCTCTTTCGAAACCAAACCTGATGGGGGTTTCTGTGAGCAGCTACTGGGGTTTTTTTGGGGATGATTCTCTCCAGGCAGACCTGCTGGATGAGCCCACGCTAAGTATCTTCCTTTCCAAACCTTGCCCTGGATTTGCTGAAGGGTCTCTAAGTAAGCACCAGGCTCAAGACAGTGGTGTTAGTGAAACATTGGTGACTTGGAGAACTTCATCCACTTGCTAATGCCCAGCAGGAATCTGGGTGGGACAAGCAGCAGGCCTGGGAAGTGCTGTGTCCCTGCAGATCATTGGGGGTTTGTGCTTCTGATTTATTTGGAGGGAGAGTGGCAGTTGTGTCAGGCTGATTGTTCTGAGGTGCCAGTTGCATTTGTCTCTCAATGCAAAAATTCAGCCTCCCTTTTCAGTCCCCTGGTTGCCTGACTGGTGGGGATGCCAGCAACACGGACCTGAATCGGTGCATGTCTTCTGGTCTGCACCCTCCATGGCTTTTTGGTGTGGGAGAGAGGGTGGGAGTGGGCTCTGGTGCCGCTCTGGTCTGTGTGGAGGGAGCTCCAGCCCCTGTTTCTGGCTCCATGGCTGCAGGACTTGTGACATTGCTGACAGCCTGGGGGGTGCTGCTGATGTTTGAGGCCTTTCAGGAAAAATAGCTTCATGGCTCCTTCCAGACACTTCAAGAATGCAAAGCAGCTGTTTGTTTTGGGGTTGGAGCTGGGTCTTAGGCTGATGAGGGAGAGAGAGAAATGCTGTGCCTGCATCAGGATTAAAAAGGGGGTCCCAGCTGTCTTGTGGGGCTAGAGCTGCTGCAGTGGGACAGTTGTGGCTCACCCAGGGAGGGCTGTGAAGGTGAACATGGGCTTGTGTATGGTGGGATGCAACGGAGGGGTGAGCCCCAGCCGTGCTCATCCTGGGGTGTGGGCAGGGAGGTTGAGCTCTTGTTCTACAGGTGTTAAGATGCCCTTCAGGACTGGTCACTCACTCTGCATCTGATTTGAGACCTCTCCAAGCGTCATCATGTCCAGTTCAGGTAGTGGGGTGGAGGAGTGACTTCAGTTTGAAAAACCAAGTGAATGTTTGCAGCTTTGGACAGATGCACAGGTTTCAAGTGGAGCTGCTGGCTGAGCTGCCAGCTCCCAGCAAGGACAGGATACGTGCACAGGGGTGGAAGAAGACCTACTGACCTTTATTCTAAGCAGGGAGTGGGGAGAGGATGCAGAGCTCTGTCGGTGACCCCTGCTCAGTGCTCGTCTTCGTGCTCTGTTATTGCAGAAATAGTAAAGACACTTCAGCCTGATAGCAGCCCCAGGAGGAAGGGAAGGCTTTGCTGCAGGATGTGGATCTTTGGGATCTCAGAGGATCTAGCTCAGCTGAGCCAACAAGAACTAATCTTAGTTTGGTTACCTGCCAAAAATATCCTACAATAAAGTTGTCACTGAGATAGACATCTGGGTTTCTGTAGAACATGTGACTGGCACCTTGGAGCAAGTGGTTGGGAAGGACTGCCGAGCCAGCTGGGGTCCTGAGCAGTAGCTGTCTCTCTTCAGGCTTCATGCTCACATCTTGTTGGAGGCTGGACCCCACCATGAAGGACCTGTGTGTACAGAGTTTGCCCCAACCTGCCCCTTCCTCATGTCTGATCACTTCTGAAGTTCATCCCAAGTCATGGTATGTTTGTCCCCTCCAGGACCTGGTACCTCCTGGGAGTCCTTCAGGAAAAGTGACTTCTGGCCAGCCCACCCAGTCAGTGTCCTGTAAGTCACAGGACTTGAGAGCCCACAGACACCAGGTTGTTGATGTTTTAATCTTTTCAGCTTGTCACAGTAGGCAGTTGGAGTGCTGGAAGGTGAGCTGCAGCCTTGTGTGAACAGGCCTCACAAGAACAAGGGTGGTGGGATCCAAACAGTCTCTGAAGAGGTTCAGCTTCAGCTGAACTTCAGAAAGTCCCAGCACTTCAGCATGGTCCATTTTCTAACATTTCCAGCCACATATTAATGCCAGAGTGTGGCTTCCAAATGCCCACTTAAATGTCTGATCAAAATGACTCTAAACATCCCCCAGCTTTTTATCGTGGGCAGGATCCAGCAGGAGTTTTGATGGTGTAACCTGCTGAAGTTCTTGCTCTGTAGCTTTCCATCCCTTCAGTGCTGCTGGAGATGGTCTCCTGTGAGAACCAGGCGTAGGCTCGAGGTGCTGGCAGGGATGAACACTTCCACCCATTGCCCAGACCTGTCTGGAGCAAGTCTGTGCAGTGTGGAACCCAGATACCTCTGCCTGCCTGCCTGGAGTGGGCTTTTGCAATGTTCAACACAAAGGAACCGTAACACAAGTAAATGACCCTGCAGAAATCTCCCTGCCAGAGTGAAGTAGATGCCCTTGTCTGTGTTCTGGAGGGATTGGGACAAAGGTTTGTGTTATCTGGCTCCTGGAGAGCTGCGTGTTCCTGCTCTGCTTTCTGCCTCATGCCTGTGCTCTGCTGGGATGAGTAAATCTGCCACGTTTAAGGAGGGGTTGTAGTATGTATCAGAGGTGGATGCATTGAATTTTTGGGAGATGAGGTCAGCAGCGACAGGTTCTGCTCAGAAAGCACGTGTCTGCTCATGCTGAAGCTGCTCTGTCCTCCGCAGAGGCGATTTCCACCAGCTGTCAGCCCTGAGCAGGCACAGACCCTGCATTTCCCTGCCATTCCCTCCTTCCACTGCCTTTACCCTGTGCTCTTGCTGGCTGTGTGGCCTGGAAACCAGGATCTTCTTGTGGATCTAGGCTTGAAACCACCTCAGAAGCTGTACTTGAGGCTGTCACGGGGGTGGTGGGTTGGGTTTTGTTTCCCAGCAGCCTGCCAGCTTCTTGATGTGTGGGTGCTTCCTTGTACTAACCCCCTGGCAGAGCAGATGAGTCGTGGTTATCTCATCTCTGTAGTGGGAAACTTTCTGTGACTTGTTTTCTCCGTGGCCACGTCACTCCTGGACTTCACCTTGTGCCTCAGTGACAGTCTGAGCTGCTCCCAGACTCTCCTTGCTCTCCCTCCTGCTTGTTCCAGGGAAGGGACAGAGGAGCTAAAATAGAAACTCTTACGCAAACAAGAGCCCAGCCTGCCTTTGAAGCTGGTTAGGACGTGCCCAGGGCTCAGCCTGCCCCGAGCTTGAGAGGAGATTTGGAGTGCTTTGTGCTCCCAGTTCTGATCATGTGGATTACAGTTATCTTAATTGGTTTCCTTAATCTGTGGACCAGATTGGAGATGGTTGATAATTTCACTTGGGCTTGGGTTTTCCTCTCCCTGCTGCTTGTTCCACTGTATGACAGCCCTGAGAAGGGCTGAGGAAGAGCTGCAGGCTGGCAGGGGGGAAGCCCTGCTTGTCTGCCTTAGCTGTGGGACATGGAGTGATTGCAAGGTTTAGTCTCCAGGTTCAGGGGCAGTAAAGCAAATCTAGGTAAGAGCTGCTGTAGCAGCATCCCCTTCACCTCTGGGGTCTGCTCACTCCCCTCCTGAGGGAAACCTGGGCAGCTTAATGCCTATTTATAACCTGGCTTCTTCCTAGTGACTGCAGTGGGACATGGCCATGCCATGAAGCTGTAACGGTGTCTCTGTCTGGCCAGCACGTAGGAGCATCTGTATCACACAGAGAAACTTCACAAACATCCTGGGAAAATCTGGGCTGGAGGAACTTGGTGTTGATGTTTTCCAGGATGTGCCCTTCAGATGATCTTGGGAACTTGGCAGCATGGAGCTGCAGTTCCTTGGGCACTGGGACTGTGAGCAAGCTGAAGAAAACATCTCGGAGGCTGCAGGAGTAAACTCCTTAGGGAAATTGTATAGCTTGCAGCTAGTGAAAATGCAAGGCTGAGGGCATGTCTGAGCCCTGTGGTGAATCTGCTGCACATAATCACTTCTCTTTGAGGAAGTATCTTGTGTGTGTTAGTGGTACAGAAGGAGGATGAGAGAGATAGAAGCTGTCACACAGCTAATAGTGTTCATGTCACTGAAGCCTAGAAGGAGGAATTGTGTTCCCAGCCTCTCTTCCCATATTTCCTGGGAAATGATACTCCATCTGTCCCAGTCTGGCTGGAGACACTGGCACTCAACCCAGCTATTTGCTTGCACTGCTCCAGTCAGTCCTGGTTACACAGAAAGTGAATGGCATCTCCCAGCGCTGCCCCGGGTTGTAGCCACAAATCACAGGCTCAGAGCTGCTGACACCCTCTTCTGTTTGGGAGCTCTGCATGTTGTTTGTGAAAATACCAAGTCTTGGCACGAGCTGTACCTTGTTTGTGCCTGCTCATGTTGTGTGTTCAGGGGAGAGATCTCTCATGCAGGGAGATTTCTGCAGTTCTGGGGACTAAGTAACTAACACTTGACGTGCTTGTTAAACTGTGGAGGGCTCTGGCTCCTCTGGCTGCAGATGTGTGAAGGAGCGAAGGGAGCCCTGGGTGAATAGCTGCTTTGTACCCACTCACACTCCCTCTGCTCTGTGGCTTTGGGTGCTGGGATCTTCAAGAGTTAACCAAGCTGCCTGCCCTGCTGTGCTCCCTGGGACTGTCCCTACCCTGTCACTTCTCATCAGGAATTTGAAACTTCCCTGTGCCTTGCACAAGGAGGTTAATATTTCGAATCTCCATGCATTGCTCCTATCTGCCATGTGCTTCAGCATATTGATTACACAGAGCTGGCTTTTGTGGGTTGCCTTGTAAATGGAGACTTTCTTGTTTTGCCTTGTGGCTTTGGAGCTGGGACACGAGCCTGGAGGCAACTTCTTCTTCACCAGCAGCACAGTGCTTCCTTCACACGCTACTGCTGGAAATCTTCTAGCTCTGTTGAGTAGCTAGCTCTGTGATGCACTTAATTGTTGAGCAAAGCTCGTTGCTACTCTTGAGAAACACTTGTTGGAATAGTGTGATCAAGTGAACTGATGGTGGAGCAGCCAACTCCTGTGCCCCAAAACTCTTCTTGTAGAGAATGACAGAAAAGTCCATTTCTGAAGTGCCACCTGCAATTTCCTTCAGCCATAGCAGGACAGGGTTAAGCTGATACAGGCACCAAGTCTCAAGTCCCCCCCAGTTCCTCTGGGTACCTGTCAGAAAAACCTTTTCATCCTGTGTGGAGGAAAGGCTTTAGAGGTGCAAAAGCTCTTTATCTTATCAGAATGACAACAAATGCCTTGGTAATATGCTGATGGCACTGCAGCCCCCAGGGTGCTATTCCAGGCTGTGCCTGGAGTTGTTCAGCGATTTGGGCTGACAACACAGGATGGTGTTTGCAGGACAAGTGGAGGTGTGTAGAGAAGCTCACTGCTGACTCCTATGGAATGGCTTCTTTTCCCCCAAATCCTTTATCTGAAGCTTTCAGGGAGCACAGTGCATTGCCTCAGAGTGGCCAGTTGTAATGGAGAGCTGAAGGTCCTGGCAGAGGTGTGCAGCTGGTGAGCTGCTCCTCTGCCTCCTCTTGCTAAATGTGCTGATTGGTGAGAATGGCCATACTGGGTCAGATGGAGAGACCAGTGTAAACCCTTTGGGGACCTTTGTCCACCATAAAATACCTACTTCTGCCCTCTGTTTCCAGTCTCACAAGCAGTGAAATACCTGTGCAGGGACCTTCCCTCTCACCTCATGGAGGCAGGAGTTGTTGCCAGTTAAGTGACCCTCTTCCCCTGGATGCTGAGCTCTGCTGGGCAGAGCCTCCATCAGTGCTGGTGCTGCTTTCCTGCCCAGCTGGGGATGCTGCTGCTTGCACCCCTCCACGGGATGGTCTGTATCCTGAAGCACTCCCAGGGGTCTGCTGCTGCTGTGGCTCTCAGGTATCCAGTGGGATGTCTTGTGCTTGTGTCTCACTGACCAACAACCAAGGCAGCAGGAAACGTAGCAACACTCTGTGTGAGGCTGCACAAAAGCACAAGGTGATTTTTTTTTCTCTTCAGAACACTGATTATTTATTTTCTTGCTTGTTCTGTCAGTGGTTTCAGCCACTCGCTCTTCTGTATTCATGTTTAACTGTTACCCACCCTTCCTGCAGACACAAGCTGAAACCCTCCTGCTGCCCTTGCTGAGAAAGGAGACTGCATTTGGCTGACAGGGGTGTAAAGCTGTTAAACCAGCTGCTGGGAGTCACACCCAGCAGCTCACACGTGCCCCAGGGAGTCCGTGCAATTCCTGATTTGAGCATTTCAGGATTATATTGCTTGGGGAGAGAGGATGCTTACAGGGAAGTTAGTACCTGAAAAGAGCAAATCTTGATCCCTGGGATGCTGTGAGGTACCTGGGGAATGTAACCACGTTACTGAAAAGTTGTGCTGTCCCTCTCATGGTGTCTCCAAAGGTTTGGAAGTGCTGGAGGCACTGTGTGATGTTAGCAGGGGCAGGAGTGAACTCCAGCTTGTGCTTCACCACTTGCCATCCCATCTAGTTCCTGCACATGCTGAGTGGGATGGCAGCAGTGCCCCTGGCAGCCTCCTGGGAGAGCCCCAGGCTGGGGATGTGGCTGCTCCCTGTCACTCTGCAGGGAAGGGGAGATGCACTTGCTCATTGTCAGTCCCGTTGTAGGCTGCTATGATGGGATCAGTGTGCTGCTACCAACTTGCTGGAATATAGTTAAAAGGGGATCTTTTCCCCCTCTTTTTCTTTCGATGGCCAGACCAATTCCTTTTTCACAGTATTACAAGGCAAGGATTTGGCTGCCAGAGAGGTTCCTGTTGAAAAGGTGTAAAGACCATTGATAGAGCGGAGGTGGCTCTGCCACACCTGCCAAGAAGCAAATGTGCTAATGGGTGGAGAAGGGAAAAGCCACACTAAAGAGATTTCTGCTGGAGTTGAGGGTGCAGATTAACCCCATGGTTTCCTCCTAAGACTTGCCTTGATATCCCTGGTTTGGGAGAAGCCATGGGCTGGGTGTTTGCTGTCATTACTGCAGACTTGCAGACTTTCCCACTGCAGCTTTGAGAGGTGAGGTGTCTGCTGACTTCTCTTTGTGTCACAGGTTGGTTTCTGCAAGCTGGTTATTTTTATTTCTAATGTGTCTGTGTACATGGGGACACTCTTGGTGTTGGTCTGAGTGCATCCTGACAGCCTGCATCCCCTGAAACAAGGTTGACTTCTTTTTTTCCCCCCTTTTCCAAGTGAGCCCTGTGTGCCTGGTACTCAGGTTTATGCTCCTTAGGCAATGTTTACCCTGGCTTCTCTTCACTGGGCACTGTGTTGCTCATTACTGTTCAAATCCTAGCAAACAAATAAATGATTTTTGCTATGGCAACAAGAATCTGGTGGCTGAACAGCACAGTGTTCCCCAAAAGCCTGCCTCACTCCTTCCAGTGTGGCTCTGATTGCTGGGCAGGGTATTCATCTAGAGATATATGGGCTTGGGCTTGTCCCTGGTTTTGTGACACAGTTCTGGGTGAAGCATTCAGCTGACCAAATAGTGACAAATCCCTGCACACGTCCACAGCTGATGGGTGCTAAATTCTCCCTTTCCACAACTGGCAGCTGCTGTCACAGCAGAAATGGGGGGAATCTGCTGAGATGGTGAGCAGAGTCCTCTGGCTGGGCTCCAGCGTGCCTGGCTGCTCTGGGGTATGGCTTTCTTCTGTCACTTGTGTCCCCATCAAAGCCTGCATGGGCTGGTGAGGGGCTGCTGGCTGTGCAGACCTGTTGTCTGTGCTGTTACCAGGCTCTTGATTTTCCTTTTTAGCAGATTCCTGGGATTGATTCTGCCCTTGTTCCCCATGTGTGCTCTGCTGGTGAGCTGCTCGGAGGGCTTCTTGAAGCAGCTGTGTTGACCCACGTGTCCCCTGGTTTTGCCTGAATAAATTGCTCTCCATCTTCTGTTGGATCAAGCAGAGCAGCTTTGTGCTTCCCTGAAACCACCCCGTGCCAGGGAGGGAAGCTGGCCTGGGGAACCTGGGCGATGCCACAGCAGGTTTATCTCTGGGTGCTGGGGCAGCGTTTGGGGCTCTCGCCCCGCATGGGCAGGGCTGACTGAACGCCCAGAGGGGCTGTGCAGGGGCAGGGAAGGCAGCTGCTCACACAGAGCCTGCTCACTGGAGTCCAGCCCCGTGCCAGCACTGGCTGTTCTCTGGTGTTTGCTTTGCCTGGGTGCGTCCAGGGGATTTATTGCAGAGCAGCCATAGGGCTCTTCCTGCTGCTTGATAGCAGCGTGTGGGGAGACGCTGCCACGGGGCAAAGCTGGTGCTTCTCTGGGGAGGGCTTTGCACCGAGGTGAACCCAGGCCAAGCAGGTGTCAGCCTTCGCCTAGGCCAACCTGAGGTGTTGCTGAAACAGCAGGTTACCTTGTTGGGAGAGCTCTCCCTGAGCCAGGGCTGGCACTGCTGTGGGTAGTGATTGCTCTTGCTGAACAGCCTCAGCAGTGCCAGCTGCAGCACGGTGGCTGCAGCGAGCAGCCGGGCTGGCGGTGTCCTGCAGGACACCCGGCTCTGGGAGCCAGCACGGCCCGGCGAGTTGGCTGTGGGAAGTGGGACCTGCTTCAGTTTAGGGTCTTAGGCTGGGCTGCTGGCATGTTGCCTCTGGGCATTGCATGGGGGTGTCTCCTGGTTGGTTCTGCTGCTTTCTAATCACTGTTTTTACTCCCTGTGAAGCTCTTTGCTCCTGTGCTACACGCAGCTTTAGTCCAAGTTGGACTCAGAGCTGTTTCTCTGAGACATTTCCTCCTGACAGCAGAAACCCAGGAAAGCTTAGTTCCATTTCCCAAACTTAACTCCAAACCCAAGGCACATCCTTCCTGTCTCCTTTATTTTTCCATGTTTAGCCAAGTGCTCCTTGTCCTTCAGCACAGCTGCCAGCAATGGTAAGCAGCCTGCGTGCAGGGGCTGGTGCTGGGATAGCTTCTGAGCTTCCAGGAGCCCTGGGCACCTCCACCCTCGTGGCCTCTGTGCCTGGCAGCGTAGCTCGTCTCCCCAGTACAGACACCACATTGTGAGTGGTCACTGCCTGCTCTGCTGCCTGGCTCGGGTCAGGGAGCATCTAGGTCAGCCACAGGGGCAAGAAATACAGGGAACAGCAACTGGGATGCTTCATCTTCAGGGCTGTTTTATTCCAAACCCTTTTCTATGAAATATAATCCCTCCTCTCCCCATGTGTCATCTGGAGAAGGTCAGAGCAGAGCTCAGGGCTGGGTGCTGTTTCTTTGTGTATCTGAGGGAAATGGCAAATATAGCACATGGGGCAGATGTGCTGTGCTTGCTCCTTGCCAGTTACTGCACAGCACCAGAAGGGATCATCTCAACCATCCAGCTCCTGTCACGAGCAACTGCATCCTCTTAATTCTGTTCATAACCCTGTTGGCTCATTTTTAGTTGTAGGTTGAAAGGAAGAGATCACAACACCCTTTAGGCAGCTGCTCCTGAACCTTGATCCATGTTGGCTAAATACTTCCCTGCGTCTGGCGTAAATTCATTCCTGGCAAGCTTATCCTCCTTGTTTGTCTGTTGTCTGCTGGCATCAGCAGTTCTTCTCTGCTCCTTGGTGTTTATTTTCTCAGTGTGCTTACAGAGAGCTGTTAGACTTTTTCTCAAGCTTCACTTCTGCTGGTGTGAACAGGCTGAAGCTCCTCTCCACCTGTGGAGGTGACTTGTAACCAGATCTTCTGAGTCCAATGGTGGATAGTGATTCAGACATGTAAGACTGCAAGGGAACAACCCCTTCCCTCAGCTTTTCCTTTCATCTTGGAAGAGGATAGCTGGAGTTACTGTGTCTGGATTTGGGCATCCTGCTACAGGAGGGATGCAGTCTGGTGGAGGCTGCTGCAGTGCTGCTGGGGCTGGAAGAAATGGCCCATGAGGAGAAGCTGAGGGAACTGGTTTGTGCAGCCTGGAGGAGAGAGGTGGAGTCCAATTGCTGCCTTGAACTACTTCTGGGTGTTAGAGGGGTAGGATGGAGCCAGCCAGTCCCTATTTCCAGTGGAAACACCTTGCTTTTTATTCCAGGCTTACTTAAACTGCATCCTAATGATGATTGCAGTCCTGTAGCCAACCCAGAATTTTCTTTCTCAGTTAATCACAGGTGATGAACCCTTAGAGTGAGGGTTGGTCTTAAACATCATCCCATTCCTAGTGTTCTTGCTGTCCAGTTTTCTTCACGACCCACAAAATTCTGGTTTTCCTTTGATCAACTCCCATTTTTGGCATCTTTATTTCATACTCCTCCAGTTATTGTGCAAAGGTCACTGGTGAGTGCTAAATAACACTTGTTTCAGAACAGAACCTTTAAGGGCCTCCCACTCATCCAGTATTTTCCCTCCCTACTACCACCTCGTACCATCTCTCCCTTAGCTGCCTCCATCCTCTCACTCCTGGTGTTACACCCTGGTTCTCTGTAGCTTAAATAGCTTTTTACCAGCATGTCGTCCCAAAAATGTGGTTCTGTTCATGCTGGCTCTGTTGTCTAGAGCACAGGTACACAAAGGAGTTGGCAGGCATTAACAGTGCTGCCTTTCCTCCTTGGCAACACTGATGCTTCTTGCAGGACACACTGGCAGCTTGTCCTCACTGCTGGGCATCACTCTTGGGTGATGGCAGAGTATGTGCCAGGGCAAAAAGTGAGAGGTACTCAGGACCTCTCAGCCTCCTGCCTCCACCCTGTGTAACTGGCTGTCTGCTGCTGTGGTTTCTCTCTGCATGGTAGGAGCTTCAGCAGGGCACATGGGGAAACAACTACCCTACAACAACCTGCCTACAACTACCTGAAGGGAGGGTGCAGAGAGGTGGACGATGGTCTCTTCAGTCAGGTGACAGGAGATGGGACAAGGGGAAATGGCCTCAAGCTGTGTCAGGGCAGGGTCAGAGCAGATGTGAGGGAAAAGTTCTTCCCTGGCAGAGTTGTGGGGCTGTGGAACAGGCTGCCCAGGGAGGGGCTGAGTCACCTTCTTTGGGTGTGTTTAAAAAAAGGATAGATCAGGTACTTAGGGATATGGTTTAGCTTAGGATGGGAATGGTTGGACTTGATGATCTTAAAATTCTTTTCCAACCCTGTGGTTCTGTGAAAGGCAGGGGGCTGTAATAGCTCCCTTAAACCAGGGTGAAGCCCTGGGCTGGGGTGACCTTTGCCAGAGCACGTGCTGGGAGGAACGGTTTCTTGTGCTGCTTTCTAGTAATGCTCCTTTGCTGGTTGTTGTCTAGATGAAGATCTCTTTCAATGAGACAAGTTTGCAGACTATGTTTGAGTACCCATCAGAGAGCTCACTGGTGGAGGAAGAGGAGGAGGAGGAAGAGGAGGAAGAGGAAGGACATGCTTCTGAAACAGAGGAGGATAAATCTTGCACCTTTTACATTCCACGCCCAAATAGCACTTTGCATCCCAGTACACCTAACTCAGGTGAGTGAGGCATGGTGGGGTTACTGGTGGTGTCTGGCACTGTCTGTGTTTCCTACAGACCTTTATGGGGCTCCACCTGGGTGGAACAGCTAATGGGGGGGGACCTCTGAATTGGGGCTTAGTGGGGACAGAGAACTGCAGATGGAGAGTTAATGGATCCCCTTTCTTTTTGAGGTGGTGAAAAATACTTATGTCAGCTTTGTCCTTCCAGCAGACCTATCCAGCTACACCCCAAAGCACTCCGTGAAGTTCAGCGAGTGGCAGGAGCAGAAGTATGAGGAGATGCCTGCCACAGAGGGACCCCTCCCGAAGGAAGGCGATTCCCCTGGGAGCCAAGACATGGTGAGGCTTTAAATAAGCAGGTCTTGGCTTTGCTCTGCTCTTACCCAGTGCTCAGGTTGGTCTGGGATGATGGGCTGGGCTGTGCCTTCTGCAGAGCACCTGTGTTTGTGTTGGCTGCCCAGGGCAGGGTGCTGCTGCTCACAGCGTGATCGGCACAGCCCCATGGCCAGCCATCCCACCTGCCTCTCCCTGTCAGTGGAAGGGAGACTGGGGCAACTGGCACACTGTACTCCAGGGCATGTTTGGAGGGGGAGTTCAGTGCAGCCTTCACTGCCCAAAGGTGTTGGGTGCTCGTTTGCTTTGGATTTGATGACACCTCCTTGTCAACTCTGCTTTCCCCACAGCTCACCCCGGCGGAGAAGGGCGGACTCTCCGATTTCAGCAGTGAGCCTGCTCTCTATTTTTGATCACTTCATCTTCGAGCCTGCAGCAGCAGCTGCTGGACAAAATGTGTCAGTGCACGTCCCGAATGTCCATGCAAAGCACCATGGGAGCAAGCTTCTGGGTCCCTCTCTCACCATGGTTTTCATTGGATCCTGATGCCAAGGGTGGACTAGATGCTGTTGAGCATCTCTGGAGAACATTTGCACTGGATTCTGGGACCTAACTACTACTTTTAAGGCATATGATTTATTCTACCTGTGGCCTTACATATTCCTTGTTCAAGATCAGCTGCTGATGAGGCATCTTAAGAACAGATCTGTAGTTCTGGGATGGATGTGGATACTCTCAGTGCTTCCCTGAGTCCGCTCATCCAGGCTGTATGGGGTCAGGGGTGGCTTTTGTAACCCTTCTCCCATCAGAGGACCCAGTGAAGAACAGTTCTGGAGTTCTGGTGTTGGGAGTATCCAGGCAGGTTGCTGGAGTCACAGGGTGGTTCTGATTGACAGCTCCATTGGGTGTCATTTGGAAAACCATTGATGGTTCCTGGCATATTCTGGGCATGTTTCTGGGTCTGGTTTCACTGAACCATCATGGAATTAATGTGCCAGTTACGTTTTTGTGAAGGAAGCAGAACACACCATGGGAGGGATGGGAAGGGGAATAAATGCCTTTAGCTTTAGGTGTCATTTTTGCACTGATCTGTAAAGCCGTGTCCAGACTGGCTTGAGCCTCTTGAAGATTCCCAACCATTGGCCATAGTTTCCTCTGTCCATACCCCATGCTGGCACCCAGTCTCTAATACCCCCTTCAGTTTGCCAGTTCCTCTTGTTGCTTTCTTTGAGTACCTAACAGGGCCAGGCCCAAGACTTCTCTGACTTGGTTGGCAGGGAGGCATCCTTCCTGCCACGCTCGCTCTGCTCCTCCAATGCAAAGCACAGGGGGGCCACTTCACTCCTTTCTCCTGCAGAACTTGAACAAGGAATATGGGAATATTTTTTTTTTGTAGGATTTTTATAGTTCTATTGTAATTGTTTAATGCAGCCAATATGCAAAGGAATCTTCTAGACTCTTCCATTTAAGTTTTCTACTACTGTAAACTCAGGGTCAAAATTGCACTCTGGAAAAGATGGAACGTTGCTGCTAATGTGATTTGTACTTCTGGGATTAAAAGAGATGCAGTTGGAATAGATAACAGCCTCCTTGGGCTTTGTGAGTGGTACCCCAGCATGTGGCTCTATCCAAAGGAACAGGCTGGAATTGTTAATTAAATTTGATACTTTGCTTGGTTTCTCTGTTATATATAGATAATCAACATCTAGTCAAGCTGACATTGGTCTCTCAACTGAAAATGCTCTGCACACCTTGTACTTGGTGTATAGTGTAGCAGCAGGAACGTTGTTCTGCTGAAAAATATGATCAGGACTAAATGTTGGGACATACACAGCTGTTCTCTCCTGCCCTGGGTGCCTAAGTATTTCTGGGAAGAGAATGCAAAAAAACCCCAAACCAAAACACTCAACTGCTTGTTAGATGTCAGCTGGAGGGACCACAAAGGAAGTTTTTCCACCTCCTTGCACTCCTAGGCCTTGTCCTTTCCAGGCTAACTGGAGCTGAGCTCCTGGGAGCAGTGTGTGGCTGGCAGCACATCTGCCTGTGGCTGATGCAAGTGCAGGGAGAAGAGCAGTGAATCCCATGTGCTATGGCCTCTCCTTAGTGAAATCCATCAGGACAAGGTGCTGAGACAGGTAGAATGGGGAAAAGGGTTGCTGGTGCCTGCTAGATTTAAGGGCTGAGTAAGTTACCAGGTGATGTGGAGTTGAACACTGAGCAGTGCCCACAGGCAATAGCTCCACACACAGCTGAAGGACGTGGGGGACTGTCTGAAGAAAAGGCTATGCACAGCTTTTCTTACAGAGAAGGTCCCAGTGAGCATCTTGTGCAGTGGAAAAGCTCAGGCCAATTTAAGGCAGCTCTGGCTTTGTAACTTAAAAACCCTGCAGGTGGTAAAGCAAAAGCTGCTTGTAATTAAAGTTAGGGACAAGGTGTCTGAATTAGTCCCAGCTCTTCCCTGCTATGGGAGGGATGCTAAAGCCAACACTCTCCTGCAGCCTGTTCTGCTGCCTTCAGCCAGCTGGTGCTCTGTGTGCTGTGCTGGGTGCAGGAGCTCTGTGCCTGCCCTGTCTCTGAGCAGGCCTGGCTCAGCAGAGCTGCAGGGGCCACAGGGTGCTGCTCAACAGGAGTGCTGGAGCCCTGGGGTGCTGCTGGCTTCTCAACTCCTTCCAGTTTGCCCACTCCACCAAGTATCTGACTTGCACCTTGCCCAGCGCTGCCTTTGCACTTCCCAGCTTTGTAGCCTGATCCCTGGCTGCACCAGCCCAGCTCTTTGCTCATCTGTGGCAGAGCAAGATAACTGCTGTTTGGAGGGGAGGGGTGTTAGCTGGTGGGTCACCTCCTGGGCTGTGCTTCAGTATCACTGTGCTCAAAGGGTAACATTTTGTGTAGGATGCCTCCCTTGCTCTCTAGTGAGCATTACCTATAGATCTCTAAGTCATACCAAAGTGCAGCTGAAAGGAAAATTTACTTGTGCAAAACAAAGGCTTTTATTAAATGTAGCATCCTTGTACCAGCACAGTGGCTGTCCCAGGACAGGCCTCTGCAGGTTGAAGAACAAGTTTAGGAATGCTTTTGTCCACGACCTTGTTTTTGTTTTTCTTTGGAAGTGCTTTGTGGCTCACTGGCTTTACCAGCATTCCCAATTTCTTTCTTCAGGACATCTAGCAATGTCTGAGAACTCTCCAGAATCTGGGAAAGAAATAAAAATGCCTTACTTTTACATGGACTGTTTCTGAGTTCCCTTTGACTTCTGATCCAGCCCTTGCAATATCTAATTGGCAGCGATGCATCGTCCTGTCTCACTGCAGGAATACCTGTGGAGGAATTTCTCTGGTTCCTGTCTGCATTCTGAATATGATGCCTTAAGGGATTCACCTGTGTTGGAGCAGAGACCTTCCTGGGCAGGCTCTGGAGTGAACTTCCCTTTGTTAGTAAGGGAGATGTGATACCAGGGCTTTTAGATTGGGATTAAATTGTGCTCAGCTGACCCAGCTTCACCTGTCTTCCACTGTTAAACCTGCCCACTTTGGTTTCTTCCTCAAAGACTAACTAGGCTGATGATGTTAAGTCAGATTAATTCTCTCTCTTTATTAATTTTTTCTTTTTTTAGCTTATATATCCACTAACACCCCACTTACTAAACTTGCAACAGGTTTAGGAGATCTTGCCTGTCCATCTCACCATTTAAAGTTTTAGCATGGTGGATAACTGTAAGAAAATGTGATAGTAGGGTTGTAGTCCCCAAGTTGGTTTACATTGCTCTGAACCTGTGGAAATCCCCAAGTGTTCAGGGATAAAGGTAAGTGTGCAGATGAGACACCAGTAGAACATGTCAGTGGGATCTTTCCATCGTGTCTGTGGATGGAGATGGAGTCCTGCCACTGGGAGAAGGCAAGAAGTCTGGTCACAGACAGGAGATGCACATCCACAGGAAAGGTATTTTGTTAGTGTTTTCTGTCACAGGATGTCTGTGTTCCCTCTTCAAACCACCTCCACTTCCACCTGCTGTGACTGTCTTTTCATTTCAATAAACATGAATCCATTTGCAGGCTGGGGGACTGTGATTTGTACCTCAGGTAAGGTTGCTTTTTAAAGGGGCTGTTTGTGTGGCTTGGGGGTTTTTAAGCTGTGAAATTTTTATGTGAGTTGCCCTCCCCTTCACCCCAACCCATCAGCTCCTGAGGTGGCTGAGAAAACAGCTCTGGCCTCATCTGAAAAATAATACTGTCAGGGGAAGTACCGGCCCTGGGAGATGGAGAGGATCTGACCCAGAGCAGCTGATCACGTTCAAAAACCACATGGGAAATGGAGAATGTTCAGCAGCTACTAGGGGAAGAAGTGCTGTCCTTGCTGCCAACGAGCTGCTATCTGAAAGAGGGACAGCAAGGAGCTTTATTTTTAACAGCTGCTACCTGCTGGACCTAGCAGCCCCTGCCTGGAAAGGTGAAGGCTCAGTGCCATCCCAGGCACCGCCCCAGCACTTTGCCTCCTTCCCCCTGCACACCCCTTGACTGGTCCAACGTGTCTCCTCTTTGTTTCTGCATTAAAGGCTGAGCAAACCCAGTGCCCGGGGTGCCCACAGCTCTGTCCTGGCAGCTGCGACCCGCTGCAGCCCCGCTCTGCTGGGGCAGTGTCGTGTCTGCTCTCCTTTTCCTCCCACAGAGAGACGGGAAAAGGTTTTTGGCTGCTTGTTTGGCTTCTTCTGGTCGGTTGGTTGTCTCAGGGGCCCGTTCCAAGGGCCGCTTCGGTGTTTCGTGACGATCCGCTTTACCTTTCCCTGTCCCCGAGCCGGGCGGGACCCGCAGCCCGCTGGGCCCCGGGAGCGGCGCAGGGACGTGGCCGGGCAGCCGAGGGCGGGCTGAGGCGCTCCGGCACCGCCCGGCTTCGCTTCCCCCAGCCCGCCCAGCCCCGCCGCGGGGCACGGCGTGTGCCGGCAGCTCCGTCCCGCCCGGCCCCGGGCGGCGGCGGGTGGCGGAGCCCCGGGCAGGGGGGTACCTTGCCGTAGGCCGCCTCGGTCTCGGCGATGGTCTTGTCCATCTCGCTGCGGGTGACCAGGAGCCGCGCCAGGCTCTCGTTGGTGCCGGCCAGCTGCTCGGTCAGCTCCCAGATCCGGCGCTGCAGCCGGCTCCGCTCCGCCTCCTCCTCCCGGATCCGGCCGCTCAGCTCCTCCCGCCGGGCGCGCAGCTCCGCCAGCCCTGCGCGGCACGGACCCGTGAGCCCCAGCCCGAGCCCCGCTCTGAGCCCCGCCGCCGGCCCTGGCCCCGCTCACCCTCCCGCAGCTCCTCGTTGTACGCCCGCAGAGCTGTCCCCGACCCGCTCATCGCCCCGGCCGGGCCCTGCCCAACGTCCCGCCGCGCTCCGCCCCTTCCTGCGGCGCGGCCCGCATGGAGCCGCCGGCGGGCGCGGGGCTCTCGGCCGCCTGGCACACGCTCAGCACCGCCCTGGTGCCGCCCGCCGCCCTGGGGCTGGTGAGCGGGGCCGGCCGGGCCGGGAGGCGGGGGGCTGCGGGGGCGCTGGGCCGGCGGGGCTGGGGAAGGCTGGGCCGGGCCCAGGGCAGGACGCGCCGCCGCCTTCGGTGTCCCGTCGGGCCCCGACCAGGCGGCCTCTGGCCCCGCGGTGGCCGCACCTCGTCCCCCGGCCTGGCCGGTTCCCTTCTGTCCTGGGGCCTGTTTTCGGCGCTGCTGCGGGGCGGGTGGGGGCTGCTGGGGGCGGGGGAGGAACGGCCGGAGCCGCCGGCTTTGGGAAGAGGGGAAGGGGGGATCGGCCGTGCGGCGGCTCGCGTTCCCTCGGGGGGTGCCAGGGAGGGGCCGGGGGGGTCCGGCCATGCCCCTCTTCCCCGTCACACCTGCGTGCCAAACGATGTGTTGTTTCCCCGTGCGTGCTGCTGCTCTGCTCCGGGCTCATTCCCCGAGGGAGCTGATGTTCCCCAGGGACGGTTTCATCCCGGAGCCCGGCTTCTTGGGGACCCGAGGGGAGCTCGAAGGGTCCCTGCCAGCCTGTGAGCCCCGTAGCAACTGCTGACAGGGACGGCAATGGACGGCGTTTGGGTGTTTGCCCTGGGAGGTGGGCGTGGGGCTTCCTGCAGTGGGCTGATACCCCAGCCGGCCTCCACGGAGGAACAGGATCAGCAGAGTCCCTGTGCGTTTGGTCCCCGCTCTTCAAGATGAGCCGTGTCCTCTGCAGACCCTCCTAGAGAAGTCTACGTGTGCTTAACTTGGTGTCCCCTCTTTCTCAGGCAGCACCGAGGTCTGAACCTGTGGGGCCGCTGAAGGATGACGACCTGCGGGCAGCCCTGGATGTGCTGCGGTGCTACGACTTGCACTCGATCGTGGAGGAGTGGTTCATCGAGGTGCTGCAGACAGACCTGCAGGCAAATATAGCTCCCGAGTTCTGGAACTGCATCCTCCAGTATGAAAACACAGCTGAGGAGCCCCAGTGCTCCGCGCTCCTTCTGGATGCCTTTTGTCTTCTCAAGTGCCGCCTGGACCCCTACCTGAACAGCCTGGAACTTCTGGAGAGGTGGACCAAGGCGGGCTTGCTCCTGGGCACCGGTGCTCAGATGCTGCAAGAGAAGGTCTACACCATGTTCAAAGCCATCCTTTTCTTCTCCACTACCAAATCCTTCCAGGAAATGATCCAGCAGTTCTACAGCCGCACTTTCAGGATATACATGCGGCAGTGGAAGAAAGGAGAGGATGGAACAAACGAGTGTGAGAGCAGCATGAGTGAGACCGAGCAGGAGAGTGATACGGAGGAGGGCGGAGGAGAGAGCCCGCTGTGCGCAGGCTGCAGCAGCAAGAGAGAGCAGTGCTGGTGCCCCAAAGCCATGGAGCAGTTCCAGCAGCTCAATGACATTCTGTACGTAGGTTACAGTGGGTGGTGGCTGTCACTTGGGGCAAGAGATGGTCTGGGTGGGGAGGAGTGGCTGGTTTTCTTGGTAGCTGAAAACAGGAGTTAGGTGTGAGGTCAGGCTGTGTCATGGTAGAGAACTCGGTGCAGGGTTTCTGCAGCTGGTTGGCGGCCTGTGGTTGGAGTAGAGCAGATTTTTAGCCAGAAAGTGCCTCTCCCTGGATATAAGAATGTCTTCCTCTTGCTGTGAGGCCTTCTGCTCACAAAGAGGCAAACTTCTAAATGAAAAAGCATTCAGTGGCTAGAAAACAGTGTTTTGAAGGAAGATGGGATAGCAGCAGTGTCACGTGTTAAAGATGTAGAGCATCTGTGTGGCTGTCAGCACCTTTAAACTGAGAGCTCGCCCTGCGCCTTGGGGACAGTGCAGGTAGGCAGGAGCCTGCAGGCAGTTAGACATGACGTGGCTGTACCTCACTTCTGTGCACTCTGAACTGGGTCACTGTCCCTGTCTGTAGCCGCCGGCTGAATTTGCTGGAGAGAGTGAGCGCCGACGCCGTCACCACCATCCTGCACAAGATGATAGAGGAGAGGATGGAGCAGAGGTGCAGGGGGGAGTACGAGCACTCCTTCCTCAATGAGTTCCAGGAGGTAAGGCCGGCGTGGGGCAGCGAGGGCCCTGCCTTTGGGGGTGTGCAGCTGCGCCTGTTGCTGTGCTGCCCGCTCAGGCTAACAGCAGGTCCTGGGCTGGGACTCCCACTGCAGCAGAGGTGGTTAAAACTCCCTGTGTTGATTTATGCTGGAGGGGAAGGTTTGCGCTGCCCTACGTGCAGCAGGCCACTGTGTCTCACCTGCCCATGTCTGTAGTGTTGAGGGAAGTTCTGTGGTTCTGTTTTACACACCACAAGAATGTGAGGTGCCACCTAACCTGCCGAGACCCCTCCCTCTCTCCCCACACGTGGGCTCACAATTTGTGTGCCTGTTTTCTTTCTTCCTTCCAATTTTTCAGCGCTTTAAAAACAGGGAGCAAAGATGGGAGGTGAGACTCTGGTACTGAGCTCGCTGGTGGGCCACATTCAGAATTAAAATCCTTCCTTGCACCTTAAACCAAGTTTGTGTTGGGCTGTTTATCAAGTATGACCTTAAAATAACATTCTTCTTGGGGTTATGGCTTTTCTGGGATACAGTCCTGGCTCTGCACTCTTTGTTCCTTGATGCATGCTGTTGCCTGTGTTGAAGAACAATGCGTGAAGTCGGGTTGCCATGCAAACCAAACTGCTCCTTAGGGTTGCCCTAGTTTCCTTGCTGTTTGCCATGCTGGCCGGTTTTGTTGCCTGCAAACATCAGCAGGGATTTTATATTTACTCCCCTTTAGTTGCTGTGCAACACTTTCTTTGTTGGGCCTAGCAGGAATGACCTGGAGATTGTTTAAGGACATTTCAAGGGCACCAGAAGAAAAATGCGACCACATTCCATGGGTCAGACATGGCAGAAGGTCTCCTTGCTCCCACCTCTTCAGAAAGGCCAGTGTGTTTGGCCACAGAGTAGTGGAGCACATCAGAATTAGGAGGGGATAACTTAACCCAAAGCAGAAGTTGTATCCAAATTGGGAAGATAGTTAAGAAACCCAAAAAGCAAAGGATGAGCCTGGCAAGCTAAAGGTAGAATAGAAAGCTGGGAAGCAGCTTGCTGCAAGTCTGAGTGCTGACAGCAACCCCCCCTTTCAGCCACAGCAGCAGTCTGGAGCATCAGTCGCTAATCAGGCTGTAGCAGGAGTGCTTGGAGATAAACCCGTGGGGAAATGGGCTGGTTTGGTGGCAGCTGTGCTCCTCACAGCTGGGTTGCTTCACATCAGTTGTCACAGGATCGCAGACTGGCCGGGGTTGGTGGCATCTCTGGAGATCATCTCATCCCCTCCTGCTAGAGCAGGATCACTCAGGCAGGCTGCACAGGGTGCGTCCAGGCAGGTTTGGGATCTCTCCACAGCTACAGCCCCAAAGTTGCAGTCCCACCCTTCAGCTCCACAGGGGAATTCCTTAGCAGCTTCCCAGCCTTCTGCCCAGAGCCGTGCCGAGGTGCTCTGTAGTGCTCAGCTTCATCCCTCCTGGTAATCAGCAGAACTTGTGAGTTCCCTCAGTGTTCCCTCAGTCGAGTCAATCATTAAAAATTACCATCATCAGAGCAGTTTTGTTTGAGGGTGTCCAAATCCAGCTGTCAGAAAGGAGTAATGCTTGCAGGCTGTTACCAGCAGATCCCATCCCAGGCAGTGCTGCACACCCACAGCTCACAGGAATAGTAAACCCATTAAAAAGCATTTCTCTCACCATCTGGGCGCTGCAGTTGAGTGCAAAGTTTGCCATTACACATTTTTTTGTAGGAAACTAAATCTCAAATATAAACCAACACCCTGGGGATGCTCTCTGTTCAGGGGGTCTTTACTTTGTTACTCAGCAGCTGGACTGGTATTGGAGGGCTTGGTTTCAAGTGCCTGAGTTTGGGGGGTAAGAGTAAGTCTGTGAGTCCTTGGGATGGCCTCCTTGCTCTTCATTGGTCTTGGGACTCAGAAATTCTGTGCTGAGGCTGATGTGATGGGCAGTTTGCTGATACTCCCCTAAAGGGAATAATTCTGCAAGTTTGGAAAGGAGTGGAATTCTGCAAGGATAGGATAGCCTGTGAGCTTTTGACCATACCCTGTGCACAGTGCTCAGTCACTCCTCTTACACATCGGCATAGTCTGTACCCTGTATCTTTGGTTAGAGCTCATACTCTTTTGGCTAGACATCCCCTGGGTATATATAACCCAGGCCAGGGTGCCTTTGGAGAGCAGCTGGAGGTAATGCTGTCCTTGACTACCTGCTCATTTCTGGGTGGCTGCCTGGTGATGGGACGTGGTTGTGAGTCCACCTCTGGTCACCATCTCTGTTCCCTCCCTCTCCTTCTGCAGTGGATTGAGAAGGTGATTGGCTGGCTCAGCAGGGTGTTTCTGCAAGATGGCCCCTTGGCACGCTCCTCCCCAGAAGCCAGCAGCACCCTGAAGCGCTGGCGGTGCCACGTCCAAAGGTTCTTCTACCGCATCTACGCCAGCATGCGCATCGAAGAGCTCTTCAGCATCATTCGAGGTAGGTGGGACCCATTCAGTGCTCCTTCACTCCTGGACTTGGGCTGGATGAGGGGTAGGTCTGGCTCCATCTCCAGAGGTGCCACGCTGTCTGCTGCCTTCCCACACAGCACAGCACTGGGTCTGGTCACTGCTTGGTTTGTAGATTTCCCGGACTCGAAGCCTGCTGTGGAGGACCTCAAGTTCTGCCTGGAAAGGACTAACCAGAGGCAGCAGCTTCTCAGCTCCCTGAAAAGTGCTCTGGAAATGCGACTTCTGCATCCTGGTGGGTTTTACATCCCCAAGCGTGTTGTAGCATTTTAAGGAGCCTGGGCACAGGTGGGGGTCTCCTGGGAGCCACTGTCTTAATCCATGTTTGGTGAGCGAGGGGCAACCAGGCTGTTCACGTCACATGCTCACTGTGTTGGAGTGTGTGTGGGCAGCAAGAGCTGGTCATGTCCCAGCCCCTTGCATCGTTTTTGCAGGATGGTGAGGATCCAAGTTCAGCTTTGGTGGGCAAAGGCTGAACTTGGATCCTCTGCTCTGTGTGGTCTGAGCTCCTAAGGCAAAATCTGGGCTCAGCTGGTTTCTGGTGGGCTCTGAGCCTGTGCTCACGGCTGGAACTGGTTTCTCTGACATGTGGATCTGATCTCCCATTAGCTGGGGCAGTAGGGCAGCAAGCCCTTCATCTCCCACTCCATAGGTCAGACTGAGGACTTGGAGCCTTGCATCTGAGCTGTTAGTCTGTGATCTGGGACTGACTCCCTCTGCCCCTCTGCTGTAGGAGTCAACACGTCTGACATCATCACCCTGTATATCTCAGCCATCAAGGCCTTGCGGGAGCTTGACCCTTCTATGGTTATCCTGGAGGTCGCCTGTGAGCCCATCAGGAAGTACCTGAGGTGAGAGGCTTGCAGGGCAGGCTCATGTGTCCCCCTTTCCCTCCCCTTCCCGTCACTCGCTGTGTCTCTTGCCCGTTGCCAGGACTCGGGAGGACACGGTGCGGCAGATCGTGGCTGGTCTCACAGGGGATGCTGAGGGCTCTGGTGATCTTGCTAATGAGCTCTCCAAAGCTGACCCAGTGACCCTGGAGAACGGCCAGGAGAGTGATGATGACATCTCAGAACCAGGGGACTGGGTTCCTGACCCGGTTGACGCAGATCCAGGTTAGATGCCAAGACCAGAAGTCCTGGCAGGCTGTTGTTATCCCTGGTGACTCTACCCTTGAGCAGCTCGTCCGCTCATCCCCTCGAGCTGAGCTGGGTCGGGGCAGGTCCCTCGAGCTGAGCTGGGTCAGGGCAGGTCTCTATTAATCTCTCACTGTTGTCTGCTGGATTTCACTAGGAAAATCAAGTTCCAAGCGTCGGTCCTCGGACATCATCAGCCTGCTGGTGAGCATCTATGGCAGCAAGGACCTGTTCATCAACGAGTACCGCACGCTTCTGGCTGACCGGCTGCTACATCAGTTCAACTACAGCGCTGAGAGGTGAGGTCTGACTGCCCAAGCCCAGAGCTGAAAGGTGTGCTTCAGACTTCTCGCTCCATCCTGCCTTTGCCTTGCACTAGTAGGGCTGCATGTGGGAAGCTGAAGACCCCAACCTCCTCTGAGCTCCATCCCACGTGTTCTGGTGGCTCTCACAACGTGCACAGGCTGCTTAGGGTCAGCAGAAAGTGTCAAAGCAAGAAAGAGGGATTAAGCATCAGGAATCACAGGATCACAGACTGTTAGGGGGTGGCAGGGACCTCTGGAGATCATCTGGTCCAACCCCCTACCAGAGCAGGATCACCTAGGTTATGTCAGACAGGAACATATCCACGTGGGTTTGAATGTCTCCAGAGAAGGAGACTCCACAACCTCTCTGGGCAGCCTGGCCCAGGGCTCAGCCACCCTCCCAGTGAAGGAACTGTGCATGGAACCTCCTCTGCACAGTTTGCACAACCTCAGCTGCAGCCCAGCTCTGTCTCTTGATTCGACAGTTGCAGTGGTTTTCCCTCCCGTGAAATGCAGCTCGCGTGAGCCACGTCTGGGATGGGCAGATGCCTCCCCAAATGCTGAGGCTGTGCTGCATCATTGAGGGAGCAGCTAGGTGTCCTGCTCATCCAAAGGGATGGGGGGTCTTCAGAAAGCTGCTGGCCTGCAGAAGAAGAAACTGTTCCTCACTTAGATGCTGGGAGGCATCCTGTTCAGATAATGTGCCTTGTGGGCTTCCTGGGAGGAGCAGCCTGGTGCCAGGCTCCTCTGCCTGAGGGACCTGGGTCTGATCCTCCTGGGAGGAGCAGCCTGGGGCCAGGCTCCTCTGCCTGAGGGACCTGGGTCTGATCCTCCTGGGAGGAGCAGCCTGGTGCCTGAGGGACCTGGGTCTGATCCGTTGTTTGTCTCCTCAGGGAAATCCGCAACGTGGAGCTGCTGAAGCTGCGCTTTGGAGAAGCCCAGATGCACTATTGTGAAGTCATGTTAAAAGTAACTTTTCTCCTTTAAGTTCAAGTCCTGGGTGTTTGAGCTCATAGGGGAAGGGGAGGGACTTGAGGAGTCACCCAGAAAGGGTCTTTGAGGAAAGTGGGGTTCCTGAAGGCCCAGCTGGGGGGCTGATTTGTGACAGGCCCAAGCGCCTTCCAAATGGTGTCTGGTTGTTCAGCCCTGTGGGTTGGGTTATGGGCTCGGGGCTGGTTGCTCTGGAGCTGTGGTCTCTCCCACCCTTCCTGCAGTACCACCTTCTGGCATTGAAGAGCTGGGCTCTTCCAGCTCCTCTACAGTCAGGACTCAGGAGTTCCATTCCCTTGGAGCGCTGTGGGAAGGGCACAGGTCTGGAGGGGCTCCAGGTGGTGTTGAGCTGTCAGCCCCTCCCCAACCAACCCCTCCCCCCGCCATGTTTCTGGGCGTGTAGCAGACTTTGCAGTCGTGTCCTTTCTGATGGCCCCATCGTCACTGGGAGACAACGCCAGTCACCTTGTTTAAGCTTCTCCTTTACTAAGGGTTAGCACTGACTTGGAAGAGAGGAGCTGCCTCAGGTTCCTCTGCCTTTGCCAGGACATGGCTGACTCGCGGCGCATTAACGCCAACATTCGTGATGAGGAGGAGAAGCTCCCAGAGGAGGAGAGGCCGCCGTTCAGCCTCGTCGCCGTTATCCTGTCGAGCGAGTTCTGGCCACCGCTGAAGGAGGAGAAGTTAGAGCTTCCAGAGCAGGTCAAGGAAGCCATGGAAGCCTATTCCAAGAAGTATGAGAAACTAAAGGTGAGGCAACCTAAGCCCTCCTTAAAAAAGGTGTATGCTGCTTAGGCTTTGTTCTGTAGCATGGTCTTTGCAAAGTCCCCTTGAACATCCCTTACACTTCCATAGCTAGTTCCTTTCCATTTCCTTTCCACTTCCAAGGAAATCCTGCCTTAGGTGAGTATTTATTCTCCAGTGGGAGCTTGTCCCAAGTGGCCCAGTTGGTCTGCCAGGCTTTCCTCAAGCTGTGCTCACCCTGCTGGGAGCAGGGTCGCTGCCTGTCAGGCAGGAGAGGGGCATCAGGCTTGGGCCAGGGTTGGACAATAGCATGTGGTGAGGAGGATGTTTCCTCTGATGGGGTAGGGGACGGTTGGTGGTGGCAGCACTGGGTGATTCGTGAGGAGGGGAGCAGCTTTTGGATCTGGCAGAGGTCCCTGGTGGTACAGAGGTGTCCATTGTTGCACAGCATGTAGTGGTTCCTGATAGTAGGTCTTCTCTGAGAGGTTGCTTCCTCCTTTTTCAGGCCATGAGGACTCTGAACTGGAAGTACCACCTGGGCCTGGTGAGCTTGGACGTGGAGCTGGCAGATCGCACCCTCTCCTTGTCCGTCTCTCCCGTGCATGCTGCCATCATCCTGCACTTCCAGACCAAGAGTGAGTGCTCTGGCAGACTCAGCGTTGCCACCCGTGGCTGTGTGCTTCCTGTGGTGGTGGGAAGGCCACGTTTCTTGGATGGCTGTAGGCTCCAAGAGCTCTGGCAGCAGGACCAAGGCCTGGTTCATGGGCTTGGATCCACCACAGGGCTCAACCAGGTGTCCAGCTCTCCTCAGAGACAGCTTCACAGCTCAGCACCCAGCCTGTGTTGCATCAGTCACTGCAACTCCTGGCAGGGGAGGTGGGTGGGAGTCCTGTGCTTTGCTTTGATACCCTTGGTCTCTGCAGGTACGTGGACACTGACAGAGCTGAGTGAAGTGCTCAAGGTGCCCGTGACGTCTCTGAAGCGTAAGATGACGTTGTGGCTGCAGCAGGGTGTCCTGCGTGAAGACCCCCAAGGTACCTTCACCGTGATTGAGGAGGAGCAGAAGGACCAGGTGGAGAAGGTGGTTCTGATAGACAGCGATGAGGAAGGAGACTCTGCCATGGCATCACAGGCTGACCAGAAAGAGGAAGAGCTGCAGGTACCTGTCCGTGTGTCTGGCTGCTTGTGAAGCTGGTGGGATGACACAAACATCTCTGTGCCTTTGGCTTTGGGGGGGTCTGACTGAGGTGGGGGGTTCAGTTTGCACTTTGGGTTGGTGTTTCCCACTGCGAGCCCAGCATGAGGGGTTTGGGGAGTAGCTCCCTGCAGTAATGCTCACTGCTGTAGGGGCTGCATCACAGCCTTCCCTCCAGAGAAGCACCCGACTGCTGAGCCCAGCCATCCTTTGGATGTCTCTAAATGTGGTTTCTTCAGTTTTAAGAAAGAAAAAAGCCCAAGCCATGATTTCCATGTGAAAGCAGCCCTGGCTGGCTTGGGTTCACCCAAGCCCTGCTTTTGGGCACTTAAACTGCCAGAAAGGCTTACCCAGCACTAGCCCAGCTGGACCTTTGCCTTCTCTCTGATGTGGTTCCTGGACACTCACAGTCTTTTCCTGCCCTGTGTCATGCTGTGTGTGGTGCTGCTGTGCAACACGCAGTTGTCATACTGGGGTTTATCCACTGAGGGTCAGGCACGTACTGCACATCTAATCCTGCTCTCTGGCTGTGAGTCCCAGCACCTGGTGCTGTTCCTGCACATTCCCTGTGGCCACTGCCAGCCACAACCCTGCTTTGCTTCTGGGACACAGGGTGCTAAAGAACCCTTTTCTTCATGGTGTGGATGTCAGTGTGACTTACTGTTGGTTGCCTGTCCCCCTCTGCAGCTGTTCTGGACGTACATCCAGGCTATGCTGACCAACCTGGAGAGCCTGTCCTTGGAGAGGATTCACAGCATGCTGAAGATGTTCGTGATGACGGGCCCAGTGGTTACAGAAATTGATATACAAGAGCTCCAGGGTTTCCTCCAGAAGAAGGTTCGGGACCAGCAACTCATCTACTCCGGAGGGGTCTATCGCCTGCCCAAGAACTGCAACTAGACTGCGAGCGTCCCTCCTTCGCCCCCGCCTGGCTGCTCCGTGCCTGTGCTCAGGTCCCGAGTGCTGCCCTGCCCTGCGTCCTGCTGGGGGGCTGCTCTGGGGGCTGCTGTTCCCTGGTCCTGGGAAGGCTGTCCTGCACACGGAGACAGCTCAGCAGCAGTGCACCCCACAATTTCTGGGGCTGGCCCTGCTCCCCATCCTGCTTTTCCTCCCACACTCCCCTTGTTAATAAAAACCAGCAGTCTCCTTTTTCAGATGGCACCAACCTTTTTCCTTCTCTCTCAGTGGAGCACTCTTGGCATCAGCCTTCCCACGCTGAAAGGGCAGGCAGGAAACTCTCCAGTCTGCCAGGGCCATCTCCCTTTCACTGGGTCTCCATCCGGAGCCCCAAGGGGGTTTGGGAGGGGGCTCTTGGCTCCAGTTGCTGTCTGGGTCTCTGTGTGTTGCCGAAGCGGTGACGTGCAGCTGGCTGCAGTGAGCAAGACCCGACACAAAAGCAAGTGCTTGTGCTGTCTCCTCTGGCTTATGTGGGAACAAGACTCCAGGGTCTGCTTGTGCTTGCTTGGGGCTCTTAAATTGCATGGAATGATTTTCTTGTGGGATGAGGAATGCTTTTTAGAAGGACAAGATGTAGCAGTTCTTCAGGACAAGCTCTTCAGTCCTGGAGGGTCAGCCCAGGCAGCAGTAGGATTACGTTAGTTTGGCACCAATACACATCTCCCTTCCGACCCTGTGGTGGCTGCCCTTGGGGGTGCATCGTCCTGGGGTGCTTAGATATCCTGGCACCACTGAGCTCAGTTGGCAGTGGGCTGGGAGAACCCCTGAGCTCTGCTGCTGAAACATCATGCCCCAACCTGGGTGTCAGGATTGGATTCTGTCTCCTCTCTGTAGCATCTGGGGTTTCCTCAGTCCTGCTTTCTGGGTGGGTTTCGCTCACCAGAGGGAGAGTGCTGAGGAAATTTGGGTTTTGCTCTAAACATGCTTTTTGTGCAGCAAAGAACATGTTCCTGCAGCCTGAGGAGTCCTCCCCCTCTGCTGAGTGTTCTGTCCCAGGCTGCGGGTGCTGCGGTAGCAGGAAGGGAGGTACCAAAGCACCACGCTTACAGCACCAGAGCAGCCTGTAGCCCTGGCTGTGCTGCTCCACTCCAGCTGTGAGAGACCTGTGGAACATAGAAAACTACCCAATCTAACATGTAACCTTGGCTTTCAGTGCCTCAAGGCCCAGAAGTCCCACACTGGGCATTCTTGGTGCAGCCACGCTGAGGCCTGGCACTTGCCTCCCCTTCGTGTGTCTTCCCAGAGTTGCCTCTGTGGATGAGCACGTGTGTCCTTGCTCCCACACGGCACCAGGAGCTGGTTGGGGTGTTGTGAAGATGAACATTTTCCTTGTGCTGTATGGGCTCTGCCAGTACCTAAGTAAACCTTGGACTGTGAACGTGTAGGGTGGGAGACACCAGGAAAGCCAAGCAGCTAACCCAGAGCACAGCAGGCAGAGAGGGACATCCATGCTCGATGGCACAGGCTCCATTGTGGGGCTCCCAAACCAAAGGAGCCAGGACTGAATGACAAGACATACCTGGCCTGAAACCTCCCCATGGAGCCCACAAGCAGCCCTCTGACCCTGGGGCTCAAGGCTTTCCTTGTCCAGAGAACTATCCTAACCATTCCCAATTGCCCTGGTTCTGACCTGTCCAGAGTTAAGCTCCCAAAGCAGCAAGCCCAGGTGAGCTGAGTTAGCCCAGGTGAGCTGAGTTAGCCTGGACTGTTTTCCACCTGACACCACTTCACCATAAAAGCAGCTGGTTGGGGAAGGGCCGAGGTTTGTTGCCTCCAGCACAGTCGGAGTGCAGCCAGGGCATTAGGATGGTCGGTCGGTCGGTCGGTCGGTCCTTGCCGTCGAGCAGCACTCTGTCACCATCAGCTCAATAAGGTACTCTGTGTTAGCACTGGGTGTGAGTGTAACTGGCCCTATTGTTCTACATTCACGGTGATTTTTGTCAGTAAACTGTCCCTATCCCAGCCCCCAGAGGCTCTGTCTATCCCTCCTGGGTGGGTGAGTGAGTGAGCGAGCAGCTTGTGGAGCTCAGCCCCTCTGTCCAGGGCTGAACCACCACAGTCCTTTTTGGTGCCCCACGTGGGGCTCAAAGGGTTGGGGTAATGGTAAGATCTGACCCAGTTGTGTTAAAAAGCTGTGGTAAAATGTGTATCACGTTATCTGAAGTGGTGATGGTAACAGTGATGTTTTGTCTGTTCACTTGGCTTTGGTTTGTGAACCCACACCCACTTTATGTAATCCCTGCCCAGCTGTTTTATCACCTCAGGAAGAGGAGTCAGGTTCCTAATTCTCTTGTACTGTGTGATACTGATTTATGACAAGATATCATCTGTGTTTGTCAGCCTTGGAGGGTATCTATATGTGGCATTTCAGTCATTTCCAACTCTTGGGCTGCATATCTGAGCTTTATTTAATAAGGGCACTCAATTTATGGCTTTCCTTGTCCAGGGAACCGTCCTAACAGTTCCCTATGTGTTTTAATAGGCTCTACCTGTCTTCACATTCAAACATGCCAAACATCCAGCAGTAGCTCCCACACCCAAAGAGCCAGGACTGAAAGACATACCTGGCCTGAAACCTCTCCAGGGAGCCTACAAGCAGCACCTCTGACCCTGGGGCTGTCATCTGAGGGGAGCCAGGGTGGTGAGGACATGGCATGGGCCTTGTTGCTGCTCTGTGCAGTGTGGGCTGGAGCCTGGGACATGGGCACAAATCTGCTGCTGGTTTAACCCCAGGCTGGGTGGGGTCTGTTCTTGCTGTTCCTCCAGCAGCTCAGAGCGGGGACTGTTCCCTCCCCAGTTTCAACAAACACCTGGGGATGTCTCTACCATCCCTCAGAAGCTGCTCATCTCCTCGTGCCCATGCCCAGCTCTTACCTGGACACTCACCCACTGCTGAACAAACCAAACCACAAGTGCTCCATCCCAACCCCACATGCTCTTGAGGGCGAGAGGGTGCAAGGTGTGGGTAGGGTGTGGGTACATCCTACAGGATCTATCCTTCCCCATGTGCTGCAGGTGTGGGGCTGTGGGGCTGCATTTCACACCTTCCTTTAGGTTTTATATTTTCTTTTGGTTGGTTTTCTTCAGGAAAGGCAATGTTTGAGCACATGGAAGCAGCTGGAAAGGGAGGCAGCTCTGGGGCAGTGGGGACAGCGTTGTGGGCTGTGGGAGCTGGTGCTGCCTGGGATGTGCTGCAGCACGTCCTGCTCTGCATCTCGGGGATGGGGGCTTGGTGTGCTGTGAGTGGGAAAACATCTCTGACCCTTTGAGATCAAAGATACCTCCAGCTCTGTGGCCCTGCATGGGGGCTGCTGGCAGCTGAGGTTGCCCCCAGTCACCAAAGGAGCGCTGGCTGGCTTTTGGGGTAGGGAACGTGCTGGGGCAAGGTGAGTGACTCCAGGGCTGTGGCAGCTTTGGCTTTGCTTATAGATGCAAGAAAGTTCATTAATTTATTAATGCCTGGGTGCAGGCAGATATATTCTTCCTGTGGCAGGGTGCTGAGGAGTGGCAAGCATGTCCCAGCTGAACCCCATCCCCACCAGCGCTCCCCACTGTGCCCAGAGCCATAGATGTGCCATGGAGCCAGGGGTAGGGAAGGGTATGGGACCAGCACCTTTCCTGTCCTCTTCCAACTGCCACGATGTTACCCCCACCATGGGATGAGCCTGTGGGGTGTGATGAGTGTGTCAGGCCTGAGACAGGAGGCGAGTGCTGCTTTGCTGATGGAACGTGGAGTCGCCTCTCCACACGGGAGGTCCCGGCACGGCGGAGCCAAAGCCACCGGCTGAGCTGTGGTGTGGTCGTTTCAAAGTGTGACAGTAGGAAAAACTCTGGTTTAATGAGCACTTCAGCTTTTATGGAATGTAAAAGCCTTAAAATTAATTGAAACAAGCTGGAAAGGCAACTTTTCAGCCTGAACAGGGGAAGCTGGAAGGAGAAAAGGCTTTTGGGCTCTTCCCAGCTGCTGCTGGCCGTGCAGCCGTGTTGCTTCAGGCTGGAGCTGCGTCCTGTCCTGGGACCCTCACCTCTGCACATCACTCCCATTTTCAGAGGAAAGAGAAAAAACTATACAGCTTGAAAACACACATAAAATCCCCTTCCTTTCCTTGGATGCTTGGAAATGGTTTTGGTCCCTCTGGGATGTTTTACAGACACCTTCACCTTATCAAACCTTTCTGTGACTGCTCGTTTGCACATGCTGCTGGTCTGGGCTCTCTCCCATCACTGTCCCCAGCACCCATCCTGCCTGCTGCCCTGGTGCTGAGCCCTGTGATGCCGCTGAGGCCAGCACGTGGTGGGGGGAACCTGACAAACCCAATTGCCTTTGTGGGGTGGGTTTTTTTCCCCATTTTTTAAAATTTCATGAGGTGGGGATGGAGCTGGGCTGAGGAGAAAGAAGCAGCAGGGTTACACCGAGTGTCAGGCGTGGTCATCTGAACCAGCGCTCCTGACGTGGCTCTTAAATTAGAAATTAGCTAAACCCCCTCAACTTCCCTTCAAAAAGAGCGATCGCTCTGGGTCACCTTGGTCTATTTATAAACTGTTTAGAAGGGCCACCATAACCTAAGCAGGATGCGGCGTCCCTCCAAGGGACATTCCCGGCCCACGGATAAACTGTTTGGGTTATTCAGGATGGGGTGAAGCTGGGCTGCTTACGAAGGGTGGAAAGTTTTGCTAAGAGAGAGATGGGGAAGAGAGAGGGGTCCAGCTCAATGGCCCCAGGGCTGTATCCTGCCCAGGGAGTCCCAGATCTGGTGCTGGTTTGGCATTGTGCTCAGTGCTCTTCGTGCTTCTTGCTGCTGTGCTGGGTTTAGGATGCAGGAGGGTGAGGGGGGAGGGAGGGGGGGCTGTGGAAGCAAGGGGCTGGTGCAGCAGCAGAAATCCAGGGCAGAGCAGTGCAAGGTGGGTGATATAAAAGGAAAAAGCCCCCAGCTAGCAGGCCCAGCCATCAGTAACACAGCCCTGGGGTTGGGCTTGGCTGGTACTGCTGCAAAAAGGGCAGCTCAATGCTCAGAAAAAGGAATTTTGGGTCTGGAAAGGACCCACACGGCTGGACCCTGCACACAGTGCCAGGCAGAGGATGCTGCCAGCCAGGGGGATGCTGATGCCACCCACCTGCTTGGGCAGCCCCACGCCTGGGGTTGCTGCTGCCGTCCACAGACCATATTATTTTCCCTTTCTGGGGACAGAGGTTGGGGCCCACAGGGCTGTTCCTGTATCCCCACTTGGGCATCACTCTCCTTCTCCGCTGGCAGGTTCTCACAGTGTTTCCAGGCTCCCTGCCTGCTCCAGGATTGGTATCCATGGGGTGTATTTCTGACCCCTGCATACATGTCCCTGGCAGCTCCAAGCCTGGCACCTTTTCTCCTTCTTTACCTTTTTTTTTTGCAGATTTCCTCCTTTTTTGCAGTGTTTTTCAGGCAAGGCCAGTAGTGCAGCAATGGGACCCCCTGTCCTGGTCCTGCTGTGGTGCCACCCTGCACCTGTTCTGGGCTGCCAGCTCCCACAGGCCCCCCAAAAGGACCTTTTGGGCCCAGAGGGTCACTTGCCTTCTGGCTTCCCCGGGGAGCAGAGGGGCTGGTGTGTGGCTGGGATGCAACAGCCGCTGATCAGCCCTGAAGATGTTTCAGGCAACGTGCAGTAAAACAGCCACCTGAAGCTGTGAGAAGTCAGTGCCCAGCAGGAAGGGGCCGTGCAGCTGCCTGACCTGTGATGCTTTCTGGTGGGTACCAAAATCGGGGGCTGCCCATCACCTTTGGGGACCCAAACCAGTACATCCCAGTCAGAGACTGGTGCCAAAACCCTGAGCTCGGAGGTGGCCGTCTCCCCATCCGTGGGGCTTTCTTGTCCCTTTTCCCCCAGGGTGCCCCACGGTGGGGCAGAGCCGTGGGAGAGGCCGTGTTTGCGCAGGATTTGCATTCGTGGCTCTGCAGGAAGGGCCGCGGCACCGCAGCCGCCTCTCGCCGATCCCGGCCCGGCCGCTGCTTCCTCCCGCCGTGGGGCCCGGCCGGGGGGACCCAGCACCGGCCAGGACACAGGGACAGGGCTGGTAGCCCCAAGGTGAGTCGGGGGGGTACTGGGGTTCTGGGGGCGGGGGGGGGGACCGGGGGCAGAGGGCTGGTCCCAGTGCACAACCCCCCTGCCCTTGCACTAGACCCTCCCTGCACTAGACCCCCTCACCCCATCGCACTGCCCTGGTGCATGCATACAGCCCCCGGTGTGCTGCCCCACACACAGGCATCCCCCCCCCCCCCCAATGCCCCCCTGCTCACACATGCCCCCCAGTGCTGTTCCCTCCCCCCATACACAGCTCCCCAGTTGTGCTGCCCCCTGCATGCAAGCCCCCCCCCCCCCCCCCAGGACATCCCTCCCCATGGCACCCAGTGCCACAGCAGCCTGCTCCCCCTGCCTTGGGGTGCTGGAGGTGCCCAGAGCCCCATGGAGCAAGGGGGGCACAGCCCCCACTTCACAGCAGCAGCATGAGGCAGTATTTCAGCCAGGCACCTGAGCTGGGGCCATTTTCTCTGGTCCTGTCCCCCATGTCCCCACCTGCCTGATGGGCCATGCTTAGAGGGTCGATCCCACAGCTCTTGGTCCCAACGTTGCCCCCACCCCTCCTCCTGCACCCTCAGGGGCTCCCCCGGCTTTTTTAGCAGCTGCCCCAAACCAAGCCAGCGCTTTCAGAGGCTGGTGGCACCAGGACTGTGTCCCCATCTGCAAGCCCCAGCCCAGCATCACCCCTGTCTGCATCACCCTGTCACCCTCACAGGCACCCTATGGGCTGTGCTTGGCCCCCCTGTGTCAGACAGGCTGGTGACAGCTACACTGTCCCACTCAGGTCCCTGTCCCCACGCACCATCGAGCTCCCCCAGCCCTGCAGAGGTCCCATGCAGGTGGGGACTGTCCCCACCATTGCTATGAGCTCATCACCCCAGGTTCTGGTCATGGCCCCCTGCATCTCCCTCTGCACTCATAGCCAGGGAGGGGTTTAGAAGCCCCGTGGCCTGAGCAGGGCAGCATCCCTCATGGGCACACTTTGAGCCCTGCTTCCACCCTCCTGAGGTTTGGGGCTGTTTGGGAGCCATCCCGGGGTGCTGGGGGTGGCTCGTGCTGCTCCCCACTAACAGCAATACAGGTTTTGGGGGCTGTGGAGGTTTGCTGACAGCACTCGGGTGGGCTGGGAGCTGCTTAGTCCTTTAATCCCATGTTTTAGGATTGGTGGGGGGCAGAGGGTGGGAATTGGTGTGTTTGGGGGGGCTTGCATGACTTTCAGCTGGGGGAAGCTCTTCCCTTGCAAAAACCTGAATTAGCCCAAAAAACCATCACTTCTTTTCATGGCTCTTCCCAAAACATCTGCCCAAGCTCCTCTGGAGCTTCTGAACACCAAGAGCAGCTGCCAGCCCTTCCGAGCTGTCCTCCAGCTGAGCTCCTGCACCTTCGTGACACAGAAATCCCCACATTTGCAAGGATTTGTTAGGCAAATCCCCCCCCTCCAGGCACAGCAGAGGTGTGTCTGTCTGTCTGCCCAGCATCGGGTCCTGGAGACTGTGTGGGTCGGGTCTGGGGTCTGCTCAGAGCATCCCCTCCCCAGTGAGATGCAGGGACCTTCATGTGCATCACAGCCAAGGTGGGACCTGCGCTGTGACGCTCCAGAACACCTCAGATTGGGTTGGGGGCTTTTTTCTTCCCCCTATTTCTGGTCCTGGGCAGCCGGGAAGCAGGTTCCAGCTGGGGCTTCATCCAGAGCTAGGGCAGGAGGGCACCGTGGGGGCTGCTCTGCCTTCACCAGCGGGGCTTGGCTTTTGGGGAGAAGCCTCTGCCCTGGTGTACAAGCACAGGCAGGGAGGAGGTGTGGGAGTGGGGGGATCAGGGTGGGTTTGGTGGGGCTGAGGGAAAGCCGAGCTGCAGGCGGAGGTGAGGAGCAGCTGCCGTGCTGAGCCCTTGATCCGCCGGGTACGGAAAAACCCCGCTGCTTCCTTCTCTCTCCCTGCAGCTGAGGGAAGAGGTGGTTTTTCCCCAGGGAGTTTTTACGCAGTGAGGGCTGGGGGTGCCCCCACCACCCTTGTCCTGCGCTCTGGCCCAGCCGTCCCCATGTCCTCCTGTGAGGGCTGCACAGGGGGCAAAAGCCTCACCAGAGCTGAGCCAGACGGCAGCAGCGGAGCAGGAGCCCAGGGACAGGCAGCTGCACTGCTCTGGGCTTGCTGGTTGTTTCCACACTGGCTATTTTTTCCCACATTCATTCAGGTTTTGGGCTGCTTTCCCTTTGCCTTGTCCCTGAGCTGCACCAGCCCCGGCTCAGCCCCGATAACCTCTCTTTGCATCATCACTGCTTTGACATTTACTGGTGACAGGCTCCAGGCTCATTACGCCCCAGGGGGTGGGGATGTTTTGCCCAAACTCTGGGCTTTCAAGGCCGCGCGGGTGATGAGCTCATCCCGCTGCCCCGTCCCCCCGCAGCCGCCTGGGATTCGTGCTGCTTCGCACGGTGCGGTGGTGACGGCAGCGTCCGAGGAGGGCTGTGAGCGAGAGGGGGGAGAGCAAACCGGCCAGCAGCACGGGGGAGAAGGAAGTGCTGCCACGGGCCACTCCTCCTCGCCATTTCCTCTCCACCGTCGGGTTTTTATACGGATGAGAGAGAGAGGGGGCCGGAGGAGCAGCCGGCCCGTCCGAGGCCGAAGGCTGGGCTTGGCAGCCGAAGGGGAGCACCAGCGCCTGGTCCTGAGGGAGACACTGTAGGTAACTGCACTCTGTTCGGCTCCCCCATCCTGCTCCCCACTCCCCTGGGGTCACTCCTTCGCCACATCCCTGCCACCACCTCCCTGCTCATCCCCAATGGCCCCTTCCTGGCAACCCCCATCCCAATTTCACCGGGACCCTCCTGTTCCTGATGGTTTCAGATGCTCTGGGCTCTTCCCCTCTGCTTGCTGCCCTTCCTGTTGGACTCGAACTTTGGGGCTCAGTGAATAATTTGGGCTGGAAGTGGGGCCGGTGAGGCTGGGGGGGCAGGCAGGCTTTTTGAGGTGGTGCAAGTGGGGTTGCATCATCCTGGCTGCTGCTGTGTTTCTGGGGAGGGTGGATGCACACCGCAAGCTCAAGTTTCTCAGCTTGTTTCCAAATGATGCCCCCTGAGGAACTGCAACTTGGAGTGCCGGGGCTGTCCCGGCTCATGCTGACCCCTGCTGTGACCCAGGACTTCTGCTCTGGCCCCTGATGCCCTTTGATCTGTGGGCTCCGCTGCAGGGGGTCGGTTTGCTCTGCTTTCCCCCTGGAAGCGCTCGCTTTTGGACAGAAGGGATTGGCTTCCAGCCGGGGTGGGGGGGATCAGCCTTTGAGGTTCTCCATCTGGTCCCTTTTCCCAGCAGCTTTCCTAACCCAAAGTGCCTGATTTTGGGGTGCAGCTCCCTCCTCTCCCATGCTGAGCCCCGGATCCTGGGCTGGGCACTTATCTGGGGACAGTTTCTCTGGCTGGCATCAGGCTGTGGTCTCCTGCCAAGCTTCCTACCTGCGCACGCCGGCTGCCTGGAGGCTGCCCCCAGCCCGCTCCCTTCCCGGCCCGGCTGCTGCCGGCTGCCCACGCAGGCACCTTTGTTGTGGCAACCTTGTTTTGGCAGGAGCAGGGTGACACACGAATGCAAATGTTGGGGGGCCAAGAGCCTGAGGAGGAGGAAAACTGGAGTTTTCTCAGGAGCTGAGCGTGAGTCGTCCCACGGCGCAGCCGGCCCTGGCACAGAGAAGAGATTAACGGAGTTTACACGAGCACGTGTGATGCTGCAGACCTAATTGCCGAGTCCTTTTCCCTATCATTTCCCCCCAATATCTAATTAAGTTGCTGAAAGTGCATCTCTGCAGGCTGGCAGCGCCGTGGGGCTGGCACAGCTGCCTGTCCCAGCCCGGATCTGAGGCTGGGCAAGCAGGGGCTGCTCTTACAAAACTCGAGTCCTATGTAAATACTGGCAGGTATTAGGAACTGAGTCACGGCATTAGCAGGGCTGTTACATGCGTGACTGGACAGATTCCTTGCTGAGGATGGGAGCTGGTCCCTCCACCCTCCCTCACCCGGCTCAGCTGGAGGGGTGGGACTCCGGCGCCGGTGGGATGGACGTGCTGTTTGGCTCTTGGCTTTTGGGAAAGGGGGTCTGGAGTGTCTCCTGGCTGATGAGCGCTTGGATGTGCTGCTGGAGGGAGAGTCGGCTCCTGAACCACCCCCTGCCTCGGCTGTGGGCAGGGTGGGACAGCACGGTGCTGTGTGTGGGCAGCACCTGCGGGGGAGCACTGGGGATGTCTCACTTTTCCCTGCCAGTGCCCATCTGCTCCCCAAACCTTTTCCCAGCATCTCCCACTCCAGACCTGCACAGACTTGGGGCTGAGAAACCTTCACTGCGTGTTGGTGTTGGTGTGTGTTATGGCCTGGAGGGTTGTCCTGGCCCCTGGCTGAGCTCTGCAGTGTCCCCCCTGCTCCTTGGTGACCATGGCTTGTGCTGGTCTGCACCCCAGGAGCTGCTCCCCAGCAGCTTTAGGGACCTGTTGGGGACCTCCAGGCGCTGTAAGCACAGTGAAGCACGTAACATGGAGAGAAGTAGGCGTGTGAGCACAGGGCCAGCCTGGGGTCCCAGGGGTGTCCCTGCTGGTGGCCTTGGCCTCCAGCCTTCCCACCCTTTCCACCTCTGTGCCTGCTTGCAGGAATCTCGCTTGGCTGGTTCTCCTCTGGGCAAGGCCAAATCCTGCACAGGGTCAGTAATTAGCACTCAGGGCTAATTGTTGCACAGCAGCAGGTAGCCTGGCGATTGGCACTGGGGGAGCTGGCCCTGGGCTGGCTGACACAAGGTCCAGAACCCACCTTCTCCCTGGGGCGGGGGCGAAGGCTTTGCCTTTCGGAGGAAAGGCGCTGGGCGCAGCGAGGAGGCGGCTGGGAGCGTTTCCCAGCACCTGCCTCTCCCCTCACAGCTTCCCCAGCCGCCCTTTTTCTCGCTGCCTGCGTCAGCTGGCTGTGGGGGAAGTAAAACCTTCCACAGAGCGTGACACTTTGCAGGTTGGTTACTTCCTGCTGAGCCGAAACAAGTTAATAACCAACCCTTCAGGGACCTCCTCCCCAGAGACACCCTGCTCTTGGCAAGACCCAGGGTTGGTTTTTCCGGGCAGCGGATGAAAGTGGCTTTCCTTGCCCTGCCCATGCCAGCTTCCTGCTCTCGGGGTTGGCAGTGTCACCACGGCAAAGTGTCCCTTGCGTCAGTGCCGCCGTGGTCCGGAGGAGGCAGGGAAATGCCCTCCCACCATGACACAGCTTCTGCCACCGCCAGCGTCGTGTGGGCAGGGACAGAGCCAGCCCCGGCGCTGCAGCACATGGAGGTGGTTGTGTGGGGTCCTGCCGCGTGGTCACGTCTGGGCCTGGAGAAGGGCTTTCTCTGGGGGTTTCCCCACCAGGTCTGTGCCTCTTGTCACTGGGTCCTACTGTCCCTTCCCTTCCCTTCCCTTCCCTTCCCTTCCCTTCCCTTCCCTTCCCTTCCCTTCCCTTCCCTTCCCTTCCCTTCCCTTCCCTTCCCTTCCCTTCCCTTCCCTTCCCTTCCCTTCCCTTCCCTTCCCTTCCCTTCCCTTCCCTTCCCTTCCCTTCCCTTCCCTTCCCTTCCCTTCCCTTCCCTTCCCTTCCCTTCCCTTCCCTTCCCTTCCCTTCCCTTCCCTTCCCTTCCCTTCCCTTCCCTTCCCTTCCCTTCCCTTCCCTTCCCTTCCCTTCCCTTCCCTTCCCTTCCCTTCCCTTCCCTTCCCTTCCCTTCCCTTCCCTTCCCTTCCCTTCCCTTCCCTTCCCCTGTGTGGCTCTGGGGTCTCACATGGGAAGGACACAGCAGCTGTGTCCCAGGGATGGGAGTGTGTGGGCTCTCAGGGAAGGAAGGACCGTGGGGCTGTGAGGGTCAGGGTGAAGTAGGTCAGCACCGCTCCTCTTCCAGGGCCATGTGCTGTCACAACCCCATCGGTTCTCTGCAACCCCTCTGAGCTGTCCCCACCCAGGGGAGCCTGGTGACCTGGTGCTGTGGGCTGAGCACTGCCTGGGTGCTGCCCTCACCAGTGCTGCCTGGTATACCTGTTGGCATTGTCCCCAGGGGAGCTGCTGTGCCACCCTAACCCGCGTGGCCCGAGCATTTCCACAAAGCTCTCCGAGGGTGCGAGCGCGACTGTTTCCTACGGGGTGCGTGCAGGGGGTGTGTGTGCTGGTGCAGCAGCCTGGGGTTGTGCCTTGCTAGTATTTAGGAGATGTGAGCAAACAGGACTGGGCAGCTCCAGCTCACCCCGTGGGTCTGTCTGCCCAGCGTCCTGCCTCTTGCTCATGGCAGCGCGTAGCTAAGCCCACGGCTTGGGCTCCAGCTGGCACTAGGCTTTCCTTTCCCATCTGGAGGCAGAGCTGGTTTGGTGGTATGCATCAACATGCATTTATTTACACTGAATTTCATCTGTTGCTTTGTGCATAGAATCATAGAATGGTATGGGGTGGGAGGGACCCCAAGGATCACACAGCTCCAACCCCCCTGCCACAGGCAGGGCCACCAACCTCCAGGCCTGGAGCTACACAAGGTTGCCCAGGGCCCCATCCAACCTGGCCTTGTGTGTCTTCTAGCTTAGGTATGAAAGTCTCTCTCTGCCAGCTTTCCCCTGCTGGTTGCTACAGGTAATTAGTTGTTCTGCCTGTTAGGAAGTGGGCTGGCTGGCTGATCTGATGGGCCACTTCCTGATCTTAGAGAGATTGATGTTACATTGTCCTGTTTCTTTTCAGGAAGCAGATGATGTGAACGGGCTGTAAGAACCAGACGAGATGGATGGAGAGCTGCCCTGCGCTGAGGTGGATGGAGAAGTGTCCTCTGCCACGGAGGGCCTGGGAGCAGAGATGCCCTGTGCAGAGAGTGATACTGAAGGAGACATACCTGGTACTGAGAGTGATGCAGAAGGGGAGACGCCCTGTGATGAGCCCAACACAAAAGAAGAGGCAGCTTGTGCCGAGAGCAGTGCGGAAGGAGAGCTGCCCGGCACCGACAGCGATGGGGAAGGGGAAATGCCCTGTGCAGAAAGTGATGCAAAAGGAGAGGCATCATGCTCTGAGAGTGATGGGGAAGAGGTACCAGATGCTGAAATCCCAGTTGCCTCAAAGAAAATCTCTTCTATTTCGTCTCCCCTGCGGGCGATCATCCGCCTGCGCCGGCAGTACCGGGTGCAGAAGAAAAGCCGCCTGCATTTAGAGCTCCCGCGGGAGAAGTCCTCGGAGCTTATCCATACGAGGCTGCTGCAGAGGCAGCTTTCCCTGAACCGAACTAGCCTGTATGGCCCTTCCATGTCCTTCTTTAATCAGACCAGCTCTGAGACTTCCCAGTATTTCACCTTTGACACGTCCCTGGAGCAGTACGCCATGAAAAAATCCCGGCGGAAAAAGAATCGAAGGAAATCTAGGGTGGTCCTGTATCCAGACAAAACGAAAAGGTACCTTCCAACAGAGGAGAAGAGCAAGGCAAAACGCTGCCTCCTCTTGCTCATTGTCATTATCTTCTTCCAGATTCTCAATGCAATTGAGAACCTGGATGATAACGTCCAAAAATACGACCTAGATGGCTTGGAGAAAACGATGAACCGGGAAGTATTTGGGCAGAAGGTTGCAGTGGAAAGTATTGTGGAGTTACTGAAAGACTATCTGGCTACCCACATCCACAACAAGCCTCTAGTAATGTCTTTGAATGGCCCCACTGGGGTTGGGAAGAGTCATGTTGGCTGGCTGCTGGCCAAACATTTTCGTTCCGTCATGGACAATGACTTTGTGCTTCAGTACTTTGTTATGCATCACTGCCCCAACGGGGTGGCTCCTCTCACTTGTGAAATAGATTTGTCTAAGAAGATTTCTGACATGGTCACGAGAGCGGAAATAGAGGAGAAGATACCATTGTTTATTCTGGATGAGGTTGAACTCATGTCTCCGGTCCTGCTGGATACCCTCAGCCGGTTCTTTGAACCCAATCAAACTAACGAGTTCCTCAATGCTATCTACATTTTAATAAGTAACATAGGAAGTGCTGAAATAACAAAGTTTGTTATCCAGAATGCCTCAGCTGAGCTTCTGCATCAGCAAAGGGGAGTTGAAGAACTGCTGAGCATCGTCCGGCCTGTCCTGATTGATGTCCACCCTCTCTGGAAATCTGCAGACATCATCCCATTTGTTCTTCTGGAGAAGCCTCATGTCATAAACTGCTTCCTAGAGGAGATGAGGAGGGAAGGGCTGTATCCTGACCAGAAGCATGTTGAAAATTTGGCGGGTCAGCTCAGTTACTACACTACAGGGGACAAGCAGTACTCCAGGATGGGCTGCAAGCAGGTTGTGGCCAAAGTCAACCTGCTGTAGTGATTTATTGCAGAGACTGAGTCCTGCTCTCGGGATTTGCAAAATTCTGGGCTTGTGGAGGAGTCGTGGTCAAGGTCAAGGTGTCCTTTCTCAGCCCTGCACTGAGTCTGTCCTGGTCAAGGCAGAGGGCTGGCAGCCTGGGCTCTCTGCAGCGTGGGCTCTGCTCTCCTCTGGACGCTTCACTGGTTCCTGATGTTCAGTGAATAAGGCACAGGCAAGGAAGCCCAAGCAACCTCCCAGGAACTGTGAGCTGCTTTGTTCTTCACGTGCCCATTTGGGATACTTGTCATTCAGGAGCTGGCAGATGAGAGCAGAGGCTGCAGGATATAAATAGGGGAAGGAACCAGGTGGCTGTGCCTGCAGTCCACCTAGCTGTGTATCACTCCTCCTCCAGGCTCATGTTGTCAGCTCTTGGCTCTTCTTGGTCATGGCTGGTGGTGTGCAGAGCAGAGGCAGTGCTGGGGCCTGGGAGAAGGGAGAGCATCTGATGGTCCTCATGCCCCAAACATGTGGGCAGTCAGGACTCTGCATTCTGGAGACTGCTCCTTGGAGCCCTTCCCGAGCTGCTGTTCCTCTGAGCTCATACCTGAGCTCACCTTTGGCACCTCCAGTGAGGTTTCTGCCCCAGAAGTCTGTTTGGACTCGCCTTGAAGACTGCTCAGCTGTGCCAGTGGGTACAGAAATAACCACCCATTGTTTCAGGTCTGGTGGTGGCAGCTCCTGAGAGCTCTTCTGCTTTTTGCTTGTGGGTACACTTGCTCCTTAGCTAGAAAGCCCAAAATAGCAACTGACACACGTGAAGCAACACACACTGGAAAAGACAGTTTGGGCTCTCTGGGCTGAGGGCAGTGGGAACCCTGGGCTTGTCCCCAGCACTGTGAGGCCCAGAGGAGGTTCTCTGCCATTGAGACCTGGGGAGAACTGGGCACACCTCAGGAAAAGCCTTTGTCCTTGCTTTGAGCAGGCAAACTGAGCAGATATTTATGATGTTGCTTTTTCAGGTTCTGGGCCTGAATTCCCTTCTATGTTTTGCTGTGAATTATCCTGTGGATGTTTGCACTGGTTGGTTGATTTGCCTCTTTCTAGTTGTTGGTCTCCAGAGACTTCCATCATAAACTCCTTCTTCCAGACCTGTCGTCAGGAATAAATCCAAACTATCCCAAATAAAATCATTAAAAGTACTGGGCCTTTATCCAACTGACATGGGCTTTTCTTCTCACCTTTCTCTTCTGGACCACTACAGCTGCACTGCCGTGCCTGTGCTTCCCAGTGATGGGGACTGGGAGCAAGGGCTTCAGTTTGCTGCAGGTTTTTGCAGACCACCTCGATGGGGGTATGCTCATGGAGAGCCAGATCCAAAAACCTCACAGTGTAGCAGCCCCAAAAGCTGTGTGCCACACAGCTGCTCCATCCCCCAGCGCTGCATGGGGGGCTCTAGGCTGGAGCCTGGGGAAGTGTGTCTTTGGCTAAGATGATGCCGGGTTGGAAAGCCTGTCCATGCTTTTTGCTCTTGGAATCGTGCAGTGAGGAGACCTTTTTCTCCTATGGAATAGCCTGGGAGGGCACTGGGCAGAGGGAGGAAGGGCTCTGAATGAAACTAAGCCACCTTCTAGAGGCAAGTGTCCATGAAAAGCAACACGTGTGAGCTGGTTTCCATCGCTTAGTGAGATTTCTCTGCCAGGACAGTTAATGTATTTTTATCCTGGTTAAGAAATAGAAACAAGTCTGGGAAAGGATTCCCCTCTTCTTCCAGCTGGGAGAGGGACAGAGGCTATTTCTGGTGCACTCAGGAGTGGGTGCAGCACCCGACGGGATAAGGCGACTGCAGAGGGTGCTGTGCTGTCTCGTCCACAGCCTCATCCATCCCTAAGGATCTCTTCAGCCCTTCTTGGTGATGACATCAAGCTGAGTGGTGACTTTAATGTGTCAGAGGGACAGGATGACATCCAGAGGGACCTGGACAGACCGGACAAGCAGGCTCAGGTGAACTTCATGAGGTTCAACAAAGCCAGTGCAGGGTTCTGCACGTAGATCGGGACAATCCCCATTATCCACGCAGGGCAGGAGATGATGTGCTGGAGACCAGCTCTGAGGAAAAGGATCTGGGGATCTCATGGATGAGAAGCTGGACATGAGCCACCAATGTGCATCTGCAGCCCAGAAGGTCAACCCCATCCTGGGCTTCATCCCCAGGAGTGTGGCTAGCAGATCCTGAGAGGGGATTCTGCCCCTCTGCTCTGAGGAGACCCCCCTGCAGTGCTATGTCCAGCTCTGGAGCCCTGAGCACCAGAAGGACATGAACCTGTTGGAGCAGGTCCAGAGGAGGCCACAAAAATGACCCAAGGGCTGGAGCCCCTCTCACGTGAAGCCAGGCTGAGAGAGTTGGGCTGGTTCAGCCTGGAGAAGAGAAGGCTGTGGGGGACCTTATAGCCCCTTCCAGTCCCTGAAAGGTGCCTGTAGGAAGCTGGGGAAGAACTGTGCCCGAGGGCTTGGAGTGATGGGATGAGGGGGGATGGTTTAAACTAGAAAAGGGGAGATTTGGGTTGAGTGTTAGGAAGAAGTTCTTCCCTCTGAGAGTGGTGAGACACTGGCCCTGGTTGCCCAGAGAGGTGGTGGAGGCCCCATCCCTGGAGACATTCCAGGTCAGGCTTGATGGGGCTCTGAGTGACCTGCTCTAGTGAAGACGCCCCTGCTCACTGCAGGGTGGGACTGGATGGCCTTTGAAGGTCCCTTCCAACCAAACACATTCAATGATTCTATGATTCTTCACTCTTAAAAGCGTCTTTGTAGTCAAACACCCTGGTGGTGTGACTTTGCAGGAGACACTGCTAGGGATAAAACATGGGAGAGGGCTCACACTGGAGATGTTCGTGGGGGACTGTCTGCCGTGGGTGGGACCCCAGGGTGCAGCAGGGGAAGGGGATGAGGAATGACGCCCCCCCAGCCAAGAAGGAAAACATCTGGTGAGGAACTGATTGAAACTCCCATCCCTGTCTCCCCCTGTGACATATGAGGGGGGAGAAGGGAGCGAGATCATGGATAAGGTGCAGTCTGCTGAGAAGGGAGGGGTGCGGGGAGGTGCTTTGAGATGTGGTCCCACTTGTCATCTCACAACTCTGGTTTCTGTGTGTGTATTAAATTAGATGTTATTTTTATTCCCTGTTGAGTCTGTTCTGCCCGTGACACTCACTGCAGGATTATCTCTCCCTGGCCTGAGCTCCACTCCTCACCCTCTCAATATCTATGTTCTCCCCTGTCCATCTGAGAAGGGCAGTGACAGAGCGGCTTTGGTGGGCATCTGGCCTCCAGCCTGAGCCAAACCACCCCATTCTCTTGCACAGACATTGATAACCAACTGCTTTCACCAAGCAGGAGTGCTGTGGCCAGGGTTCTCAGGACATTCCTGTACCAGGGAGGTGGCTTCCTTCTCCAGGAGATCCGAGGCTGTGGGGGTATGAACAGGATCTGCCCTGTGCTTCTCCTGGACGTGGCCCAGCCAGAGGAAGGCAGGTGTACACACATGAGATCTGGCTAACTTCACCTGCCTCTGGGGAGAGGTTTGTATTTAAATCTTCCTAAAAAGGAGCTAATCCAAGCTGCCTCTGTTAACCAAAGGAAGCCTGTCTGAAGTTTCCTCCAGAGGTGGGTGCTGCAGATGTGGTCAGCCTGCCTGTGAGGTTGTCTCTTCCCTGGCATTCTTTCTGCTGTGGGATGATGCTGGACACCACAGCATCGTGCCAGCCTTGCCATGATGGCTCTACCAAGAAGCCCAGAGGATGTGTGACATCAGCCTGGGCGACCTGAACAGTCTTTGCAGATAGATGCAGCCTGAGGTACCACTTGCAAGGCGTGCAAAGGTAAGCCCATCTCCACCTCCATGCAGAGCACATGCCCTCACTAATGACCCCTAGAAGGTTATGTGCTTTAGTTTTTTCTGGGGGGTGTGCTTTGTTTTGTTTGGTTTTCCCTACCTCCTGTAGTCTTTAAACAGATGAGCTGCAACCAGGAGAGCAAATTTTAGTATTAGTGGAGCAAGGGCATCTCAGGTAAGTTAGAGATCTCATAGAATTGGTAAGAAAAGACCTCCAAGATCATCTGGTCCAACCACTCACATTACTAACCCATGTCCCAGGCTACCTCATTTCCCCATGGCTGTGATGCAGTTCATCTCAGGGTGCAAAGTGAACCATCTCCAACAGCTTTTCAGACCACGTGGAGGTAGGGTGGGTCTCTGAAAGGTGGAAGGAGGACAAGCACTCCTACATTTTCCCAGTTGAGTTGTGACCACAGAGTCTAATTCCCTCCTCTGGCAGGAAGTTCAAAGACTAGCTGGTGATGGCTATGGGGGTGAACGGGAAGGAATTTTCCAGAGCTGGGGGAATTCAGTGTTCCCCACATGGTGGAGAGGACAGAGGTGGGGGCTTGCCTGCCCGTTGAATGTGGGGGGTAGGGGGCTGGGAGGCATGTGAGCATTGCAGAAGACAGGCTTGGGATGAAAAGCATAACTTGGAGGGAAGGTCTGAAAGAAAGGGCTGCATTGGAGGGTGGGAGTGAGCAGACACATGTTCCAGGACGGGGAGGGTGCAGGGCTGGAAGGGAAACGTGCCTGGGGGAGGTGGGGGGTGGTGGAATATCAGCGCTCGTGCTCTGCACGGCGAATAATCCCACAGGGCTGGGATAAGGCAGACAGCCCATTACAGAGTATAAATAGGTGTGTTGCATACACAAGGGATGAAGTCATGCGGGGCCGGCGCGGGGCCGCGCTGGAGCGCTGTGGCCATATTTGGGCACCCTCCTGGGGAGGGAGCCCTCCGTGCTGCGCCGCAGACCCCTCTCACCTGCAGCAATGGGCTCCAGGAGGGGAGCAGGTGAGGGGGGGGTTTGCACAGCCTGGGGAAAGTTTCAGGTGAAGAGGTTTGAAATATGCACAAGACCATCAGAAGGGAGAGAGTGGTGCTTGGTTTGCACGGTCCTCCTTGGGCAGGGCATGGAGTTGGCTCAGGAGAGCTGCTGAGGTTGGACTTTAGAACAATTGCTGCAGCAGAAAGGACCAGAAAGGGTGGATGTGAGGGGCTGCAGAATTGCTGCCACTGACCCTGGGGACAGAAGAGGATAGTTTGCCCAGAGCCATGGAATCTGCCCTGGTGGTCTGGCTTTCTCCTGCCCAGGACATGGCTGGTCTTAGTTGCAGTGTTAGTATTCACAGAGATCACCCTGATTTAACATTACTCCTCTGTAAGGGGTTTGTTTCAGTTACTGAAATACCTGGGTTTAGGTACAAAGGCTCAGGCACCTGCATCTGAAAACTGTCAGCCTGGGGAAGTGTGGAGACATCATCAAGTAACTCCCCAAATGGATTGATTTCCCAGGAGGGACGTGTTAGAAGGACAAGGGAATTGGCCAGATGAAACCAGAGCATGCAGAAGAGTTGGTCTTAGAACCCCACTCCCTTATTGATTCAGCATAATAACTATTAGGTAAGATTTTAGGGTTTACATCTAGAGCTACCTCAAAAGACACATCTCCAGGAAGCACCTGCAGAAGGGGCACACCTCCCAGCACGGTTCAACTCAGAGCCGATGACTCCCTGTGTCACTGCACAGGCAGGGAGCTCTGCAGCGTGGGCCTGCACCAGCTCCTGCTCCTCCTCCAGCCCCAGGGATCGCTGCAAAGAGCCTCTCACAGCTCCCTGCAGGATACACACAGTGCAGGATGCTACTTGGAGTTTACTGACACTGTGCTTCCTGTGCCATTGCATCAACTGATCCCCTGGGCTTGGATTCAGTTGCCCTAATTTCAGCACCTTGAGGAAGTCTGAGTAAGTCTGCCTGGGATTTCCCCATCCATACCTCCTGGAAAGAGACTTCCCAGGAACCCAGACCTGGGAAAAAGCCACAGCTCAGGCTGTGAGCTCCTTGGGCAGGGCTGGACCCCAGGACCATATGGTGCCCATGCAGCAGCCCCAGGTTATTGCCTCAAATCTTTGATGCAACAGCTTCAGCCATCAGCATGCTGCCAGTGGAAGCCACCACCACTGCATCCACTCCTGGCTACCCTGCCATGATACCTGGCCATCCTCAGCTGACACCTTACTCTGTCTAGGACAGAGTAAGTTCAAGCTAAGAGCATTTGTGGGCCAAACCCTGCTTAGTCTGTTGTTAGAGCTGGGGAAGCAATTACTCTGCCTCCCTGGGCTACAGGACATCCTTGTGGGTCCATCTTGTCCTGCGTTTGGCTCCTATTGCTCCTATTGCACATCTCCCTGCTGGGGCTTACTCTGGAGATATGCCTGGAGGGGCCACCATGTTCTCCCCATGCCCAGCTCCTGGCCAGCTTGGGGCACCAGCTCCTCACAGTTTTTATTTTCTTTAATGTCTGGCCCCCATGAGATGGGTGCATGTTCCTGTGAAAGAAAAGGTAAAGCATTATCTGCAGCCAAGCCCTCTGTTTTCACCTGTACCTTTGCCTCTCTCCTGCTCTGCAGGGCAGCACTGTCCAAATGGTCTCCTCAAACCAGACCCACGTGGGCCTGTTCTTCTAAGCAACAAAAAAACCACCCAAAAACTCCCAAAGTGTTGGAGAAAGATGTCCCCAGAACTTTTTGTTTCCTTTTAAGCTCTCTGAGGAACCCACCACAAGCTGTGTGCAGGTACAAAAGGAGTTGCAGACACGAGTCTCTGGAATCAGGGACTGTGGTGCCCTCCCAGCCCTCCCCAGGTCCCAGATTTTCACAGCACAGCTCTTGGTTTCCCAGGAGCTTTTCTGAGGCCACCACCAAAACGGTTTGTACCCCTGTTAGCTGGCCCAGCCTGGGTTATTATCACACACTGGCTTTGTTACATCACAGCAAGCAGCCCAGTTCTTCCTGCCATGACTTCATACATCCCCTGGTGGGATCAAGGCTTCTGAGTCACAGGCTTGCTCTGCCTTCCATGAGGTCCTGCCATCTCTCTGGCTGCTGCAGGGCCTTGGGCAGCCAGCTCTGAGCTTTCTCTTTGAGCATAAGTTGGGCTTTGGCTTCAAGGTTGTTGCTGCTCCCTCCGAGATGAAAAAGGGCTTGTGTGCCTTGGGTTTGCTCCAAATATTTTGGGTGATGTAATGAGGGTTGGCTTTTTTTTTTGCCCCTCCCTGCAAAATTCTTTAGCACAAACAGCACTGGGATCCTTGGGTGGCTCGAGGTCAGAACAGGGTGCTGAATGTTGCAGAGTATCTTGGCCTGATGTGCCCCAGTGTCCTCAGCTCCATCTGTGCTATGGCTCTGTCATCTTCAGTTGCAAGAGCCACACTGGTTCTCCTAGTCCCATGGCCCATGCCAAGGCCTTTAAAATTGCATCCTTATGCTGAAGATCCAGCACCTCCACCTCCAAATGCTGCCTCTGATACATCCCAGGTGCAAGGTTGTTATGGCTTTGGTGATCCATTGGTGAAATGCACTGATGTCTCTGGGTTAGAGGGGGGTGATGAAATCCAATTCTTTGGATCCAGCTCAACAGAAATTGGTTTTTTTCTCTTTGCACCTGGTAGGCAGGAGATCTACTTCTTGCAGTGCTGATTCATCTTAGCTCTTCTCAGTTAAGGATGATCCAGTGACACGCTTGGGCAAGCTCACCTAGGAGTTATAAATACATCCTTGTGTAACACTCACATGACAATAACCTAATGGGTAACGATGATTTGCCAATAATTACAGGACCTGTCCCTACAGGTAGAGACCACTTTTCCTGGGGTGTGTTTTGAGGTTGGGTTATAACTTGCTGCCCTCCAGCCAGGTGCTGGGCAATGCTGGTGAGATGGATCAGGCAGATGAAATGCCATGAGATGTGGAACTTCACTGAGGAATCTGTTAACACAAGGTTGGTGTCATTGGTGCCAGGGCTGGAGCCAACTTCTGACAGGCAACATTCCCGTTAAGGCAGACACAGCTCAGAAGGTGGGACAGCTGGAAGACCCTGAATGGATCTGTCTCTCTCCTTGGACATGATCCTGGTGGAAATAAAGGTTAAATGCAATACTGACTGTATGGTATAGTCAGGCACTTTCCCCTCCACACAGAGCTGAGCCAGTAAGGAACCCATGGCCTGTGAGGGTTTGTTACTAATCCCCAGCCTGACTCATTTGTGTGTGGGGACCAGGGTGGGCCCGAGGGCTCAGGCATCACAGGGCAAAGCAGAAGTAATGCACATGAATTATTCTGTTATCTTGTGGCTCCTTCAGAGTCCCTCAGGGGATTTAGGTGCTGCCCAAGGATGCTGTGCTAGTCGTGGGAGGTGGCTGCCTGGCAGGCAATGCAGCCAGGATGCTGCCACTGAGCAGAGCTGTGGCACCAGGGCGAAGGGACAAGCCCTTTTACCCCACTCTGCCCAGCTCCCACCAGAGATGGTGACTGAAGAGGCTGCTTGAGCCAGTTCTTTGTGCCTTAGGAGGTGCTTTGCCATGAGTTGACAAAGGAACCTGCTTTGGCAGGGGGGTTGGACTTGATGATCTCTTGAGGTCCTTTCCAACCCCTACAATTCTGTGATGCTGTGATTCTGATTAGGTGATTGTGGAAACACCTTGTCTCCTGGCCTTCTGGACTAGGGGGTGGGAGGGGAGATGGCCAAAGACTGCTGGAATTCTCTCTTTATGCCCCACCTGTGTCTCAGGTTTAAGAAATCACCTGGGCAGGGCCAGAGACTGCCCCAGGAAGGTGTTTTCAGCAGCAAGTGTCTTGAGGTGAGTCACTGGCTCCAGCACTCAGTTTAAGCTGGGATGAAGGCTGATTGCAAAAGCCACAAGCAGTGTTGCCACAGAGAATAATGAGGCTCAGCCTGGAGATGCTGGGTGGCACAGACCTTGAAAAGGGACTCCATGTATTGCAGTCACTGTGTCAGTAGCTGCACTTTGTTTCCACCCAGCTCTCAGTGGCACAAGCCTGGGAGCAGGTCAGGACAGCAGTGAGGTGATGGGGAGGTGATTCTGTGCTAAGCACAGAAGTTTGATGCCTTGTGACTCAAAGCCAACAGTTCCTCCAAGAAGCAGAAAGCAAGGGATGTTAGGGAGCTGAAAGAGCAAGAGGACAGAACAAAGAATAGTTGTAAATTTGACTTTTTTTCCCCCTTTTGCTGATGATTTGTGGGAGCTGATGACTGCCTGAAAAGGCTTTGGAGAGGTCAAGTCATACCTGGTTTTCAATTAGCCACCCATAGCTGGTGGCCAGAGACATTTTGCAGGAATTCCTCTCTCATTCTTACCTTCTGGGTGCAGGTGAGAGGTGCCCCACACCAACACAGATGAAGTTTGCAGCTAAGCCTTCTAACATCGTGACAAAGATTCCAGGGAAGAGCTGGAGCCTCTCCAGCAGGTTTGTGGGCACTCAGCCCTCTCAGACTGTTTAGTCATCATAAGACACAAAGAATTTGAATGGGAGCATTGTTTTTTCCCTTTTCTGGGCATATCTGAGATTGAGCTTGCCAGAGCAAGTGCTGAGGTGGCTCCTTTTCTGGGGCACAGTGCCGAGGCTGCCCGGGGCTGTAAACAGAAACTGGGGTCTCCCACCTCCATCCCTCCAGCTGAAGGCCAGTGATGTGGTGGAGGGGTTGGGAGGGCAGGGGAGGACAGTGAGAACATACCTGTTCTCTGACTCCCTTTCTGTTCTTTACAGCAGATGGGTGAATTTTAAGGAAGGATACACTCTCAAAAGCACTGACATGACTCGAGGCGAAGTCTTCTGATAGACAGCTGTAATCAAGGAGAACAGAACCGGGGAGGAGAAAATCTGGAGCATGCTCTTCCCCTCCTGGATAGCAGTGAGCACCCGTGGGCAGATACGGTGCTGGGGGTAGAGACATTCCAGAGTGGTTTGTGAGTCAGCAGAGCTCCTCCCATCACAACTTCACTCATCAAAGCAAGTATTTATAGCACAGGTAGGAGTAGGGAGAGCAATCAAAGAGGAGCGTCCCAGAAAGACACATAAATCACTCCAGGAGTTCAGCTCTGGGGTTCTGCATTTTTTGCTTTAATGAGGCTGAATAAACACGCTGTTGTTCTTACTAATATTTCTTAATATTATTTCGTTGGTCTGCTTTTTGAATTAAAACCATCTTTGAGCAAAGAGGTATTTCCATAGAGTTCTCCCAGCTTTCAGAGCTGCCCTGGCAGGCTGCTAAGGACATGCTGGTTTACACCGGAGAAAATATTTTCCCCACCACAGATCTGCTGAAAAACAATTCAGAAAGCCTGTCTGGGCAGATGGTTGCTGTCCGAACTGTGGGGAGACCTCCAGGCCTTCCAACAAAGAGAAGCAGGAAAGCCAGGAAGGTGCTGTACCCAGCCCAGGTGAGGAAATATTTGCCACGTCAGGAGAAAGACCTAGTCAAGCGGTGGCTGCTCTTCTTTGCTGGCATCATCCTCATGCAGGTCTTAGCTGAGAATCCTGAGCAAGAGAGACTGGCTGGGGAAAAAAGCCTTAGAGAGCAGGCGCTCTCAGCACCAGCATCGCCGAGGGCTGCACGGCTCGGGGCTGCGGGGAACGGCTCCAGAGAAGACAGAGCTATTGCAGAGGCCCCGGCAATCATTTTCTCATCGGCTTATGGGCACGAGCCTCTCAGGCAAACCACAGCAGACGTGCCCCAACAAGCAAGAGGACATCCCCACGCCTTCTGCAGGCAGTGTTTGGCCAGTTTTTCCCGTGCAGAGCACTGAATGGCTTTTGGACATCAGCTGCTGGAGCAGCGGCGGCGGTGGGTGAACTCCTGCACCCCCCCGTGAGAGGACACAGGAGGACTCTGGATGGTGACACGGGGCCAGTGGTGGCCTGAAGAAGGACAGAAGAAAGCCCAGGGCTGCTGGAAAAGCTGTGCAGCTTTACTGCTGACTCTGGTTGTGACTGTGATTAGAGACCGGGGTAACAAAAGGCTGCAGGGATTGGACTGACACTCCTGGGTGGGGTTTGTACCGCGCTAACCTGTCTGTCACTGTTGTGTAACCTTTCCCAGCGCTGCCTTTTGCATGTTGTAAGGAGCTCAGCTCTGGAAGCGATGAGAGTGCAGAGGCCCTGTGCTCCTCTCCCTCTGTAACGCTGTAAGAATAAAGCTGCTGAGATCAGCCTTTCCCGCCGTCTTGCATTATTTTAAGATTTTAAGGTTTGCTGCTCTGCTGAGTGCTGGGAAGTGCTGACTGCCCTGGGGAAATAAAACTGTCCAACCAGCAAGAACAGTGGGGTCAGAGCCATGGCAGGACCCAGACACCGACAGCCTGGTGCCCAGCATAGGGGGAGAGTTCACAGATGTGGGTCAGGTGCTATGTCTCCAGTCAGAAAGCTGGGGCACAACATGAGCCATGGGGCCAGGATAAGAGATCTTGGGAAAAAGCTGGGAGGCCCCGAAGGGAAACTGAGGGACATGGTGGGAAAGAGGATTAGTCAAGGGGGAGGTTGAATGAGAGAGCACCACTGGTCTCTTCTACCCAATACTTCTCCCATCCCTGTATCTATCGAGGGGTGCTGGGAGCTCAGCAGCACTTTGTGGTTCTGTGCATGAAGCTGGGGTTGGCCACTGACCCCGGGCAGGGTGCCTGCAGGGAGCCTGAGTGGTGTCAATGTGATGGGCTCTGGAGGTACATAGTGAGGTGCAGCTCAGGGCAGTGCTGCTGCCTCCCAGCCACGAGCAGGCTGCAGGAGTTAAGAGTGAAGAAATGTGGCTCAGGACCTGCTCCTGCTCCTGGTCCAGCCATGGGGCTTACTGCAAAGAGCTGCTCACAGCTCCGTGCTGGGCAGGCAGGGTCCAGGATTTTCAGTGGATGATATTTTGAGGCTGTTGAATTTCCTGGGTTGTTTTATCAGCCAGGTCCTGTGTCTGGGATACACCTGCCCTAATTTAGGCATCCTGAGGAAAGTCTGAGTAAGTCTGCCTGGGATTCCCCCAGCCCCACACACTGGGAAGAGTCTGTCTGTGGGGAAGCCACCTGGAAAACCTTCTCCAAGCCATGCCCACGCTCTGGACTAATGTGTCTCATATAACAGGGCTCCTTCCCATGAAGGTCAGTCCCAAAAGGCCTTTGCAGCCCCCAGCTTTGCCCTTCAGGTCTCCAGTCCAACCTTTCACTTTTGAACTTCCACTTTTTTTGAACAATTTCAAACTTCTGCCAGTTTGCTCAGGGCTGTGCCCAACCCAGCTTTGAAAATCTCCAAGCGTGGAGATTTCACCACCTCCTTGGCCAACCTCTTACACTTGCCTGGGATGTAATTCAGATCTTTTCCGTGCCACACGATGACAGGGAGCTGGTGTGCCTCACATAGCTGTTCGCTGAGCAACTTGTCTCAGAAAGCAGGTCTTTTCATGGCAACAGCAATTAGTTCCTCAGGGCCTGATAAGAACAGAACTCAAAAATGTTCTGTAATGACCTAAAGCAGCCGCACATGACCCAGGGATGGAAGGAAGCTGGATTGCACATACAGTGATTGCAGAAGAGGTGTGGAAAAGCCAAGCACAGCACTGCAGGCTAAACCAGAGAAGAGCAAGGAGCTGCAGCCCACAGCAGTTAGAGACCTGCTTATCTCAGAAAGAAGAAAACAAGCTGAAAAAGCTGAATCTCTAACAGAATTTAGCGACTTTATTTCTGCTGAAAGAATTAAAAAGGAGCAATCTGTCCATGTGCAGCCAGAGGAGGAATGAGGAGCAGCTGGGACACAGGAGCAGCTGAGAGTGGTGGTGCAGGATGAGCCCTTCAGAGGGGCTCCACATCCCTTGTGTAGTCAGGGCAAGACATGCAGCCACATGGAACAATGAATGTGAAGGTTTGTAAAATTCTGCAGTTGTAAAGGTTCTTGAAAATAAAAAGATGCTGGTGTGGAGATAGAATCATAGAGTGGCATGGGTTGGAAGGGACCCCATTATACAGTTCCAACCCCCCTGCCACAGGCAGGGCCACCAACCTCCAGGCCTGGAGCTACACAAGGTTGCCCAGGGCCCCATCCAACCTGGCCTTGGACACCCCCAGGGATGTGGCACCCACCCCCTCTCTGGGCAGCCTGTTCCAGCCCCTCACCACTCTCTCTGTAAAAAGCTTCCCCCTAATATCGAATTTAACCCTCCCCTCCTTTAGGTTTAATCCATCCCCCTTGTCCTGCCATTATCTACTCTTTTAAAAAGCCGATTCCCCTCCTGTTTATATGCTTCCTTCAGGTGCTGGAAGGCTGAGATCTTTCAGAGCTGATTGTAAACTCGGTGTGCAAGGACTTCCCCGAGGCCCATCGTGGCCCAGAGGCATCACGAGAGGGCAGCAGAGTCTGAGCAGGACCCGGGCAGCCTGTGAAACCGCAACGGCACATACCAAGGAATTGCTGAGGATGCTGTCAGTGCCTCGCTGAGAGCTGGTGTGGTGGGAAACCAGAAACCGTCAAAATAAGCCAGCGTGCTGGGGCATAACCCAGCAAGGCAGATACAGGCGCCTTAAATATACCTCCCCCACCCCCCTCACCTTACAGGTGAGGTGTTTTATTGCTCCATGCAGCACAGGACAGTGAGCTGAGATACATGGTAATGTAACAGAGGCTGCAGCAACCGACTTCCAAGCCAGATATTGACAGGTTCACCTCTTCTCCAGCTGCCCCAGTGAGGGTCACTGCTATGGGTGCAGTCATCAATCACAGAATGTCTCTCACACCCTGAGGCCCAGACTGCTCCAGCCTGGTTCCCCATGGGGTCATCAGCCTCCCCCCAGCAAACCTGCTCCGGGGCAGGTCTCTCCCTCGCTCATCTCTGTGTCTCTGTCTCTCTCCATGGGCTGCAAGTGCTGGCAGGGGCTGGCTCCAACAGGGTCACTGCATCTCCTGTCTGTCTCCCCCTGCTCTAGTGTGGGGCCTCTCCAGGGGCTGCAGGTGGATTCAATATCTCACTGATGTGGGTGATCTGTAAAACTCGGCCTTGTGACATGAGAAGTTTTGAATTTCCAATCTCTCCTGTGTCCTGGTGCAGAAATTATTCAGACTGGGCAGGGAGCATGAGGACTTCCACAGCCACTGGAGCTATGACAGCCCCACTGCATCCATCTGTGACCAAGCAGCAGAAGCCAGGAGACCTGGAGGTGACATTGTAGCCGGGTGCTTCTTCAGCCTCGTGCACGAAGTGCAGGGGCAGCCACCGGATCAAAAGTTGCTCCAAATCGAGCAGCACGGTGCAGGGAGCGACGTGTGTCCACAGCCCTGCAGCTCGGCCTCCCTCCTAAGGGAGCCCAGGTGTCCTGGCTGTGCCGGAGCACAACCGGCCACCCACTCCCTGCACAGCCTGGCTGGACGCTTGTCCCCCTGGGTGTCAGGGAGGGGCATTTCTTTGCTGAGTTCACTGACTCTGGTTTGCAAGGAGAAAGGGATCGTGCTGCCGGGCTGGCTGCACAGCTGTGAAGAGGACACAAAATGTGTCAAGTGTGGTGATGCCCAGGACGGGCACAGAAGGCAGAAGACGCTGCAGAGCAGAGCAGAGCCGAGGCACGGAATACCCCCTCCCCCCATTCAGGCGCCAGCTGGAAGGTCAGGCCTGTGCGGGAGGTGAGCGTGACAAGCCACGCCATGACCAGCGCCGGCTGAGCACCGCCACGTCCCTGAAACCTGGCCACGAGTCCAAAGCAAAGGCAGGACGCTGCAGCAGGAAGAGAAAAGCAGCAGCTGTCAGGTGCCAGCAGGCTGTGAACTTGTGCTGCCCTGTGGGGAACAGGCGCGGGCTTCACACAAGGCCCAGGAGTCACGGCCTGGCTGAGGTTGGAGGCAGCTCCACAGGTCATCTGGGCCACCCACCCGTCCTGCTCAAGCGGGGCCACCCAGAGCTACTTGCCCAGGACCGTGTCCCACTCAATGGATCCTGTCCGTCACCACTGGCCCCTCTCCAAACCCCATAGGGCTCCAGAGGTGCTACAGACACCGTCCATCCTGCACAGCCCAAGGCAATGGATCGCGTCCATCGCCGTAGCCCCTCTCCTGCCAGACAGGCCCCATAGGCCTTAGGGCCCAGAGGAGCTGGGAGGAAGAGGTGGCTGAGACCCAGGAAAAGGGGGGGAAAGCAGCACGGCTGAGGGTAACGATGCAGCCACGCTGCTGATATGCTAAAACTCCAAAGGTTCTTTCATTTTTATGTCTTTATTTTTGGGGAGAGGAAGGATCTTCAGCACTGAGCAGGTCCCCATGGGGCTTGGTACCCAGCCCTGCTGTTGTCCCAGCGCGCCTTTCACCAGCTGCCACGGCCGCCTTCCAGCATCACCGTCAGGGTGGCTTCTTGGTGGGTGGAGCAGAGTCCGTGGAGCTGCCAGTCTTCCTCTTGCGAGGGCACCGGGGCCTCAGGTGATAGCGGCTCTGGCCCTGGCTGGGGGCAGGGGCACCAGCCGCAGCCTCCTGCAGCTCCATATCCCGGTCTTGCTCCCCTGGGATGGGAGTGGGGATGGAGTGGGGGCAGCCAGGACCCCCCTGAAGAGCAGCGCTCGATGTGCCCGGGAGTTGGTGGGCACCCTCTGCGACCGCCCTGCTGGGAAGGTCTGGTGTGGGCACCAGAGGCCCACCTCGGGAGACAGCCCGGCTGGTGCTGGCCACGGGGCTGAGCTCCCGGCTCCCTTGGAGGGCAGCCTGGCTGGTGCTGGCCACAGGACTGAGCTCCCGGCTCCCTTGGAGGGCAGCCTGGCTGGTGCTGGCCACAGGACTGAGCTCCCGGCTCCCTTGCAGGACAGACCAGATGGTGCTGGCCTCGGGGCTGAGCTCCTGGCTCCCTTGGAGGGCAGCCTGGCTGGTGCTGGCCTCGAGGCCGAGCTCCTGGCTCCTTTGGAGGACAGCCTGTCTAATCCTGGCCTCGATCTCCAGCTCCCGCCTGTCCCGGGGCCCAACCCAGCTGGTGTTGGTCACCACCCAGTCCTCGCCGCTGACGTAAGCGCCAGTGGTGGTGGTTCTGGCCACGAGGTCGCCCTGCCGTGTCTCCTGGATGGCCACCCAGGTCCTGCTGCGCACAGGGCTGCGCTCCCCGCGCGACTGGAACGACGCAGAGTACTCGGGCTGCTGGGAGCTGCCATCCGCCCGGCTGCCACGGAGCTGGAGGTACCCTGCTTCCCTGTCGCACCGCTGGACGGCGACGTCGATCAGGTCGCGCACGAATGGCCTGGCGCGGCTCTGGAGGTAGGGCTGCAGCGTGTGGGCCAGGCTGTCTGGATTCAGCCCAAAGACAGGCAGGGCGCACAGGACCATGTGCTCCAGCATGAGCGCCTGCGAAGGGTCTTCCCGAAAGAGGCGCCCCAGCTCCTGCTGCAGCCAGGGCCGCAGGCGCTCGCGGAGGTGTGGGTAGGTCAGGAAGATGTGCGCCCAGTCTGAGGGGTAAAAGTTGCCCACCATCTCCAGACTCCAGTCCCGTAGTGGCTCCTCACTGGGTTCCTCTGGCTCCTCTGGGGCAGCAGGAAGGACCTCTTGGAAGTGGTCCCCCCGCAGCGAGTGCCGGATGGCCATCACAGGCCTCTTGCAGAGGGGGCACTCGGCCTTGATGTTTGTCCACTGCCGGATGCAGGTGAAGCAGAAGCGGTGGAGGCACGGCACGGTGCACGCCACGTTGTCCCAGGCGTCCAGGCATATTGCGCAGCGGTACTCTGCATCCGTGGCCATGCTCAACACGCGCCGGGGTGGGCTGGGGAGACCTGCTGGGGATACTGGAGCCCTCCTCTCCGAGGCTGCAGCGGCGAGTGTCTCGCTGCAAGAGGAAGAGGTGCCACAGTCACTGCCTGGCCCAGGGAGGGCTGGAAGAGAAGCCCAGGTCCCTGCAGAAGGAAAGCTGCCCAGGTGCCCAGGGTTCCCAGTTCCCCCCAGAGCTCACCTCTGCTGCACGAGAACGCCTCCTGGCAGCCCCGGCTGCCTGAAGCAGGCAGGGCCGGGGACAAACCTCTGGTGTGTGTGTGGATGGGCGCTGGCGGCTGCCGCCACCAGTTCCCAGGGCACAAGCCCAGCACTGCCCAAGGGCTGGCTCCGCACTCCAAGCCTCGCACAACCGCTCGGCTCGAGTGAAGGCACCAACTGACTGGGAGATGCTGTGCGCCCACCTGAACCACCAACGCCTGTGATGTCACCGGGCGTGGCGGGGGGATGCCATTGGTTGTGGTGGGGTGATGTCACAGGCCCTTGCTGGGGCCATGGCCAATCGCTGGGGATCTCACCCTGGTTTGTTGACAGAGGATGTTACTACGGCCCATCGCTGGGTGATGTCATCGTTTCTAGAGGATGTTCACCATGAATCCTGGAATCCCAGAATCTCCTGAGTGCAAAGGGACCCCTAAGAATCACCAAGCCCAAGTCCTGGCTCCACACAGGGCTGGCCAAGCCAGAGCATGGGACTGAGGGCATCGTCCAGACGCTTCTTGCACTCAGTCAGGCTCAGTGCTGTGACCACTTCCCTGGGGATCCTGTGCCAGTGCCCGACCCCCCTCTCAGTATCATGGGGGTAACATGATATGCTGATATGCTAAAACTATGCAGGCTCTTTCATTTTTACATCTTTATTTTTTTGGGAGAGTTAGGTTCCCCAGCACTGAGCAGGGCCTTCTGGTCCCCATGGGGTACCAGACCATGGCTGTGTCCCCTTGGTACACAGCCCTGCTGTTGTCCCAGCGCACCTCAGCTAAGCAAACCTGTGGTGCTTTAGCCTTGGCTGGAGTCCAGACGCCCACCAAAATGACAGAACCACAGAACCACAGAATTGTAGGGGTTGGAAGGGACCTCAAAAGATCATCGACTCCAACCCCCCGCCAAAGCAGGGTCCCTAGGACAGGTTGCACATGTCACTGTCCAGATGGGTCTTGAATATCTCCACGGCAGACTCCACACCCTCTGGGCAGCCTGTCCCAGGGTTCTTTCACCCTCACTGTGAAAAACTTCTTCCTCATATTGGTGCAGAACTCCCTGTGCTCCAACTTGAAACCATTGCCCCTTGTCCTGTCTCCATTGACAGTTGAAGAGGCTGGCCATTTCCCCCTGTGTCCCACACTTCAGATATTTATAAACATTAATAAGATCCCCTCTCAGGCTTATTTTTCAAGGCTGAACAGCCCTGGTTCTTTCAGCCTTTCCTCGTAGGGGAGATGCTCCAGGCCCTTCATCATCTCCATAGCCTCCTCTGGACTCTCTCCAGGAGATCCCTGTCTTTTTTACACCAGGGAGCCCAGCACTGGACACAACACTCCAGGTGGGGCCTGACCAGGGCAGAGCAGATGGGGAGGATCACCTGCTGTGACCTGCTGGCTATGCTCCTTTTGATGCCCCCCAGGATCCCATTGGCCTTCTTGGCCCCTGGGCACACTGCTGGCTCCTGGCCAACCTGTCATCCACCAGGACCCCCAGGTCCTTCTCCACAGAGGTCCTCTCCAACAGGTCATCCCCCAGAAATTTCACCCTGTCACTCCCCTTTTCAGTTGGACGGGGAGAAAATAGATATTGGGAAGCTTAGGAGTTGAGATAAGGCCAGGGAGAGATCATTCCGCACCCCAACTGCAGTCCTGGGCCAAAGCCTGTGTCTTGTTCCTTCCTCTCCCAGAGCTCCCAGTTCCCTGCCCTGAGCACTCCAGAGCCTTCCGGGTCTATGCTACAGCCCCAACCCCTTCTTTCTTCATATCAGGTCTCCCTCCAACCTCTTCCCTCATCCAAGTCTCCTTGCAGCCTTCCTACTGCCCTGGAGACCCCCAGGGCTGCTGCTGAGCACAGAGTCCTTTGCTCCAGGACACATGCCTGCTGCTTAAATCTCTCTGCAAGCACCATCCAGACATGTACTGGGACATTCCCACCGTGTGCCTTGCCTGGGAACAGTCCCTGGGGAGTGTGATGGATACACTACCCCAAACCCAGGGCAGGGACTGTTCTGGCAGTTTGTTGTTACACATGGTCACATTCCTGTACCCAGCAGTGTTCCAAGGAGCGGTTTAATTTAGAGCTATTGACATGTCCTATGAGACCTGTGACATGTGGCACTCCAAAGATGCTCCTAAAGGGAGCATCTCTTTCTGTATTCCCCTGATCCTACAATATGAACGCTTGACCCCCTGTCCCCATGCCCATCCAAAGCGGACACAGCTGCTCAGTATTTTTACCATGGGAGCTGTACGATGGCTGTTCACAACCTCAATAGCAGAGAAAGCTCTGCAGCAGCTTTCCTGCTCTTGACCCAATGTAGGAGCCGGTACCGCTTCCCCTCACTGCAACATGAAGGGGCACGGAGGCTGCTCCCTGCGGAGGCGTGCCATGGAAATGGTAAACACAGCTGCTTTCAGCAGGCGTGTTATTCACCCTCCGGCTCTCAGTTGGACTGATGGTGTCTCAGGAGAGCAATGGGGAAAAGATTAAAGTGGTTTTTCATTGCACTGCCTCACCTAGCTGTTAGGTGCTGCACTACTCCACTGCGCAGCTGGATGTCTGGAAAGGGGGAGGCTGAAAAGAATACTGTAAATAAGACTTAAAGTCAAGGGAAATGACAAGAAATCAATAAATCAATGAGCAATCTAGTGAAAACATACCAGGGTCTGTACCTCGTCTTGTCTCATGGCATTAAGGACCCACTCCACAAAGCTCAGAGGCATGAAATTGGAAACCTGTTGGTACTTACACAGCAAAAAATGAGTGAAGATTCTTTATGGGAGACAGAAAGTTTGATTTTAAGGACGATGTGATTACCCTAAGGCCCAGCATTTCTGCATCTTGAAGCAAAACAATGTTCTTCACCATTATTTCCTCTTAACCAATATCTTCAAAAAGTCCATCTACTTTACACTTAGAGACTGTGTAGCTCCACCCAGCTGGTTGCTAGTGTTTTGGCTGTGTTTTTTACCTGGTGTACTGAAAAATCCCCTCTGAGCACACCCTTTTCTTGGGAAACAGCATTTTCCTTCCTTTTGTTTCTCTTGCTTGGGAGAGTTTCCCACTCATCTTCACTTTCTTCAGCTTCTTCATGGTCATGTGCCGGGACAGGCCCAGGGAAGACCCCATTTTCCTTGACATCCTGGTAAAAAGTAGCTGAAAAGCTGAAACAATGTCAAATTTGTTAAAAAGAGGCACATGTGGGAGAGGCTGTTGTAACTGGCACACACTGCCCAGCAGCCCAACAGTGCTGAGTGCCATCACGGGCACTGGAGATGGTGGAGATGGACCCACTGGCACTGAGGTGGTGATGGAACACGAGGGGACATGGTGGGGACCAGGGATAGGCAGCAGTGACTGGAGAGCATAGGGTGCACAGTTGTGGCTCAGCAACATGGTGGCTGCCTGAGGTACTCACGGAGACAGGGCACACAGCAGGGCCCTGAGGTACACAAGCGGACATGGGGACACAGCATGGCCCTGGGGTTCGTGGGGTCACCTGGGAACATGGCGGGACCCTGTGGCACATGGGGACATGGCTCAGCCTCAGGGTACCTGGGGGATGCTGGGACATGACTGACTGCAGCTGTGTGCTGAGGGAGGGACATGGGGACACGGCGAAGCTCTGAGGCACATGAGGCACATGGCAGGACCCTGAGGCACACGAGGGACACGGGGACACGGCGGGATCCTGAGGCACACGAGGGACACGGGGACACGGCGGGACCCTGAGGCACACGAGGGACATGGGGACACGGCGGGACCCTGAGGCACATGAGGGACATGGCAGGATCCTGAGGCACACAAGGGACACGGTGGGATCCTGAGGCACACGAGGGACACAGCAGGACCCTGAGGCACATGAGGGACATGGGGACACGGCGGGATCCTGAGGCACACGAGGGACACGGCGGGGCACTGAGGCACACGAAGGATGCGGCGCTGGCCACAGGCCACTCGGTTCCCGCCCTCGCCGGGAGCGGCGAACCCTCCACCCGCGGCCCCGCCGCCCCGCAGAGCTGTCGCTTTAAGAGCGGCGAGGCCGCCCCCGCCCGGCGGCCGGAAGGGGGCCGTGATGCAGCGCGACTGCCCGCGCCCACCGCCGCCGCCGCCGCTCGGTCTCTCAGGTAAGAGCGGCCGTTCGCTCGGTCCCATCCTGCTCGCTGCCGCCGCTACCGGGGGAGGCGCCGCCGCCCGGGGCGGTGTCCGCGCCCCGCCCCGCTGGGTGCCCGCGGGCCCGGCCGGCGGCGCGGTGGTGCCGGGGGGCGGCGAGGCCGCCGCTGCGGTTCCCTCCCCGTGTTCGGACGCCGCGGGCGGGCGCAGGTGCCGGAGGAGCTCGGGGCCGTTCCCGGGTGGCTTTCGGTAAGCCCCGCGGGGCTTTGGGCTTCCCGCGGGCTTTGGGGACCAGCGCCCGAGCGAGGAGGGCTCGCCGGGGTCCCTGGGGCCCAGGCGCCGCTCGCCAGGGGGGCCGGGCCGGTCCCCGGCTCCAGGGCCCTGGGCAGTCCGCGGCGGGCAGGGGCCGGCGGGGCAGGGCCGGCGGGTCCCGCGAAGCCGGGACACCCTGGTCGGGGCTTGGCCGCGCGTAGCGGCACCTGGGCTTACCCACGCCCGTAAGCTCGTAGCTACGCCGCTCTGGCCAGTCGGCGCTTCAAAGCTCTTCGCACCGAGCAGGGGGAGAGCTTTTAGTGGGCGCTGCCGGCAGTGCTTACGGGCTGCCCGCCCTTTGTTAGGCCGTTCTGCCAGCACCGGGAGCGGGCTCCAGCGCGGCTCCCGCCCCAGCCGGGGTCTCTCCGGAGGCAGGAGGCGATGCCGGGTTTCCCCTCCCTGCCCGGCTGCTCTGGGCTGCTGGCACCGTGGCCGCTGCCTTGTTCCCGACCTTCCTGCGGCCGGGCCGGCTTTTGGTTATCTGTGGCTGTGCCAGCAGCTGCTGGGGCTGCCCGAGGTAGGAGTGAGCGGGCAGCAGGGAGTAACCTCCCCTGCTATGGTGTGGAACGGTGGTGTTAGTTACGCTCAGGTCCTGAGATCTGACTTTTCCTCTCCAGCTTGAGGGTTCTGACAGGCTTATTGGTTTTTTTTTCTCTTTATAAAAAAAAAGCTTTCCTTTTTTGTTTTCTTTTACCAGATTTCTGTGGGAAAACTTTGCTTTTAAACTCTCATGTTTGGCCTTTGCTGGTTGATACTCAGTATTTTGATTTCTTGCTCGCTGGTCTTTTCTCTTTCTTTTTGGGCTGGATGTGCTGCCTTCTGGTTTCTTTGGCTGGTCTGGCTTTGAAATGTTCTTTAATTGGTGGGGAGAGATTGGGAAGAGATAAAATATGAGAATCTGGGACTCTTTTTCTGGTCAGGCTTCTCCTAAGCCAAAGGGGAAGAGGAAAGAAAGAAGTGGAAAGAGAAAAGCAAAGAAAAAAGCTGGAGTGGAACTGAGTGCTTTGCTTTGTTGGAGGCAGAAAGGGAAAAATGTGAAGCAGGAGGGAGTAAGGGTTTGTTTCACTTGCATCCCTCTTCTTTTGAGGGTGAAAGATAAACCAACGTTTTGAAACACTTCAGTTTAAAATGCCGAGCTCTTGGTTTTCCCTTCAGCTTGGCTCCACTGGGGACACACTGAAAAAGCAGCCGCAGCTCTCCAGCGGCAGAGCCAGAAGTGGTGGGGTGTGTGGGCAGAGAGGCCGCGCCGCGCTCCCATCGGCCGCTCCTGCCTTCCCTCTGCGGGCTGTACAATTAGAAAGGCTCCCATGTCGGCTCAGTCTGATTGTCTGGGTAATGTGGGCTGTGGAAATGAAGAGAAGCTTCTTGTGAACTGGCCACCACACTGCTCGTGGCCTCCTCAGCCTCTGGTGTGTAACTGGAGAAGACCTGCATCTCTTAGCCAGGTGTGTGTTTGTCCCCTGGGCAAGCACCCTGGGCTCACACCCCCTGACGAGTGATCTGTGGCCTTTTGACAGTTGTAGGCTGTGGTTTGAAAATATCAGCATCTTAAGCTTTTAGGAGCTGTCCCTGCAACCCTGCAGCTGGCTGTCCTTTTGCTCCTTTGGGAATTGCCCAGGTGACCTGCTTCCTCCCCTGAGCTGGCTCCTCCCTTTCCCAGGAGCTGTCATCTTTCTCATTCAGTTCACTGTCCAGGAAGATGTTCTTTGTTGCATCTTCCCCGAGTTTGGTTTTTGTGCACAGTGACAAGCCTGGCTACAGAGAGCACCAGTCTGTGGTGAGGGATGGAGAGCCAAGAACAACTAGAACTGGGTATAATTGAAAACTCTCAACTTTGCAGTGGAGGGGAGCATTCAGAGCATGTGGCTATCTGCTGAGGCTTGTGATAGCTCCTTGGATAGTGCCCAGCAGAGGTTTTGGTCTTCCATTTCTAAGTAGTCATTGAGGAGAAAGTAGCAAAAGGTCTCCTGAGTGTCCAAGTACCAGGGAGCTATCTTGGCTGTGGTCTGACGGTGAAATGGCAGCAGGACTGGCTGCTTTTTCTCTAGGGGTGCTACTCGCTACTGCAGTTCTGCACCATCTGATGTGGCTGCTGCTTGCTGTTCTTCCCCTGAAGATGTCCTAGAGTGACTTCAGAACTCAAGTTGTTCAACAGCCAGCGCCTCTGAGCACTCTGCTTGTGCCATGCTCCCTGCTCTTCCCTTTGAGGTGATGCTTTCCTGGGCAGTTGGGCTGCAGTGGGAGTCATAGGATCAGGGAATGCTTTGGGTTGGAAGGGACCTCAAAGATCATCTAGTTCCAACCCCCCTGCCATGGGCAGGGACACCATCACCAGCCCAGGGTGCCCAAAGCCCCATCCAACCTGGTATTGAACCCTGCCAGGGATCCATGGGCTTCCACAGCCTCTCTGGGCACACTGTGCCAGGGCTTCTCCACCCTCAGAGTAAAGAATTTCTTCTAACCTAACCCTGCCCTCCTTCAGCTTGTGGCCACTGCCCCTTTTTCTATAATTCTCTACATACACGTATTCTTAGGAGAAAAAAGAAAGTTTTAAAGTTTCTGAAATCTCCTGCTGAGGCTTTCTTAAATCTGGACACATCTTTCCACCATGAGCCCTGGAGGGACCAGCCATGTCCCAGGAGATGGCTTTTGGGAAGTGATGCGCTCTGGGATGCTCTCAGCTGGGCTGAGACAGCACGGGGCAGTCAGGGGCATGGGAGAGGCTGGGGCATCTGCAGGGGGAGAATATATAGTTTGGGACAAAGAGGCAGATCTGATAGGGAGCAGATGTTCACCACAGTGGTAAGTGGCACAAACAGCCCCACATGTCCTGGCTGGATCAACTTCAGGTGGGTTCTCTCTGAGCCCCTGGGTGAAATTCACAGTTTCATTCCCCAAATGTCCTGCTGTCCCTTTGGGCTGTTAGTATCTGCTGGTGTTGGCCAGACATTGCCTGGGCTGCTCTTAAACTGCAGCTGTTTTTGCAGGTTCCCAGTTACTGCACAGTTGTTCTTACTGTGTTTATTTTAGTGGTTATAAACTGATTTTTAAAAAGGAGTTGGAACTTGAGCCGGAAAGTCTCCTTTTTCTTCTTCCTCTGCATGATTTGGTTGAGAAGCTGCACCATAGGAGGCAGCAGCTGAGCCTTTTGATACTGTCCCCTCACCCCCTGTTTGTGCTTTGAATTTTCTGAGATGTGGCTTCCCAGGGATTTGGGGGTTGTTGTCCTGTACCTTGATTTTCTTCTGCTCTTAATCTGGTATAATCAGGAGCCTGGCTAGAGAGTAAGAAGCTTGAAGGAGACTCTTTTCTCATAACATTTTGTTTAGCCTGAGTGTTTGCTGTCTGACAGACCTATCTGTCTTTAAAAAGAAAAGAAGACAGCAAAAAGCTTCTTTAGGGCAGCTTTTCAAACTGCTGGGAGGTTCAGAGATGCATTTGGAGCTAGAATGTGCTGCTGTTGACCCAAACAGTTTACCATGACTGTCAGCCTGCGTTGTACAGGGGGAATTGTAAGGTCCCTCATGGGGATTCTCACGGTGGGTTCAAGAACTATGGCTTAAAGTGTAGGTAATCTTTTTAAAAAGTAGTGAGTAGCTTTAGTGAAGAGACAAATAGAGGGAGAACCTGGTGTGGTTTACTTGGTCCTCTGCTCTCCTGATAATAAATGTGTGTTGCTCTTCCCCTCTGATCTCAGCTTCCTTCTGTTTGTTCCTAACAGTTATTTTTGCAAATCGAACAGAAAATAAGTGGTGGGAGGGTGAATAATCACTTCAGCTTGAGGCTTCCCAGCCATGGATTACTCAAGGTTTCAGTCCTCCCGAGCTCTTTTGTTAGAGACAGGCTAACTGCTTTCCCCCCTCCCCTGTGCTGGGTTAAACATTGAACAGCGGTTTCTATGCGAGAATGTCAAGGAAAGCGTCTCAAAGGGCTTGAGTGACCAAGAGGGGCAGCTAAGAATGGGTTGCCTGGGAGATGCCGCTGAGAGCAGCCAATGTGACTGCTTTCATGGAGGAAAGTGCAGAAAGGCAGGATTAAGGTCTGATTGCCCCTGCCTCCCCTTTGGGAGGTCCTTGCAGGACCAAGAGTCGGGCTGCTTGTTCTACTCTCTCTGCAGTCTCCCTTCTAAAGGAACAAGGTGCTGCCCTGCAAAGGTGAACTGATAAACTGATACTGTGATCTGGGAATCAAACATTCATTTCCTATGCTCTCTGCAGCATCCTGAGGCTTTCTCTGGGGAGGAAGGGATGCTTGCTTGGGGAGGATGTAGATAGAGAGGAGTGTAGTGCTTCCAGATGCTCCTACAGCATCACCAGAAACTTAAGTGTGATTTGGGTACAATACTTTAAGTAACCTCAGGGTAAAGCTGGCTTTCCAGAGAGCATATTGTTTGTTCCCTTCCTCCTCTTCAGAGCCACTCCTGCTGTACTGGTTATTCCTCTCTTTGGGTGCTTGTGTAGGGCCCAGGTGATGCTTGGGGGAGTTGCTGAAGTACATATCCAGAAAGGAAGGAACTATTGTGTCTCACACATTGAGGTCACCACTGTTGCATGTTTAATGGGTTGTTTCTCAGGCTGCTGCTCAGCTTGCAGCCCTGAGTTTGTTCTTGTGCTCTTCCAAAGCCAGCTTAAAATGAGTTTGTGTGAAAATGTGAGTGCTTTCAGGCTGTGGAGAATGTGATGCTCCAGTTAGGTGTTGGCAAAGCGTCTTGCTGTCTGGAGTTATGTGGGAGGAGAAATGGTTTCTTGGTTGTGACCCCAATGGGGAGAAGAGCAGCTGGGGTTTAACAAACTGGTTAAAATTATATAGGCCCCCAAATTCTCCAGAGACATCTCTCCTTTCCTAGAAGCTTCCTTTAACAAGCTGATTTCTCAGGCTGATTGCTTGCAGATGAGATCATGCAGTGTGTTTTGCAGGGAAAGAATCCGTACTTAGACTGGTGAGCCAGAAAGTTTTAACACACAAGTCACATGCCCAGTGTCCTCATGGCACATACAAAACACTAGAGACTGTGAAAGCATCCGGCTTCAGGGCAGCTTTGTGCTCCAGAGAGAGCTCTCTGAATGTAACAGGCACCAAGGGATGCTCTCAAGTGATGGGTCCCGTTGCTTGGACAGCAACACGAGATAGCAAGGAAGTATTTCATCTTTCCCGAGCTCTGTTTCTCTCTTTAGTGTGTGTGGTGTTGGGATAAGCCCAGGCAAGGGAAGGCTCTCATCTGCCTTAATTCCACAGACATTTTTTCTGCTGGCTTCAGCAAAGGAATTTATGTAGAATGAGGATATTTTTGCTGTTAATGCATGAGAACATTCTGAGCAGGGAAGGCTCGGTGCTAATGCTCTGCTGTGGAGGATCCCAGAGGTCTCTAGTCCCTCTCAAAAGGGATGCTGCTCTCCATTTCTTGTGGTGGAGCTGGGTTAAGGTGCTCTTAACAAAAGGCTGCTTCTTCAAAATAATCACAGCCATCATTTCAGAATGCTGAAAATGAAGCAGAGCTGTTCTGAGGTGACCTTGGCTGATGTTCCCAGCGCAGGGGAGCAAGCTAAAGGTTTTTATTGCCAATAGCTTTAAAGTACAACCTGTTCTCACAGGCGAAGCAGAGAGGTGCCTTCCTGATGCCAGGGTCTCTTTCTGCCTAAAATTCTTAGTGCTTCCAGATTAGGAAGGCATTTGTTATGCAGAAATAGTTGGGGTTTTTTTGGGGGGGTGGGGGGGAGAGGGTGAATTTTACCTATATTAATTACAGAAATAGGAGCCACTTCTTCCCAGTCTCTTAAAATAAAATAGTCAGACTGGGTGGGGAAAACTTCAAATCCCAAACCTGAACTCTGCCAACATTTTATGCAACTGGAAGATAGGAATGTATAAAGTGAGGTGCACTAAAACATCCCACTGTTCCCCATCAGGCTGGTACCAGAGTCTTGTTCTGCTCCTGGGACCTTGCTTTCCAAAACTTGAAAGTAAATCCTGCAGCTGAGCACAGATTTGGTGGGTTTTCTTTTCCTGTCACTGTGCTGCTTATCACTTAACGTCCTGTGGAGCAGATGTGCTTATCAGAAGCTTCTTCCAATGTTTAACTTCAGGTGCTTTGTAGAGGTGGAAAGTCAAGCCCCCAAAAGTGGACAGTGCCTGTACAGGGCTCGTCAAGCATTGGCATCCCTGTGTGCATGTACGACAATGCGAGTTCAAATAGCTGCTTTCTATGTTGTATTATTTTATTCCCCAAATAAAACAGCTGTGGATACAGGTTGCTGTGACTCCACACCCTCACTCAGTGGTTAATAAGCCCAGGATTGTTCTTCTAATGAAAAGCCTGGTAAAACACTTGTTGCTCTGCCGGGCTGGGCTGTGTGTTTTTCGTAGCAGCCCAACCGTGTCATTCTTCACGCTGCTCCTGGATGGGATCCTGCTGGCTCTGTTCACAGGCTGGCTGTCCACCTGGAGACTGGCTGATCATCGCCCCGGGGCTGCTGGCTGGGGCCAGCCGCGCGTACACGCGGGAGGTGATGATCTGTACCCCGGAGAGTGCAGCCTAAACCTTGTTTTGACCATGAAGCATCGGGGATGGAGCTGTTAGAACACCAGCCCACTCAGAACTAATGCTCACAGAATGCATGAGCAAGGAATTAAACTGGGTGGAGTTGTTCCAAAATTTGGATTTGGGGCCTGTCCGCTCCTAACGCAGCCGCTCGCTGGGTGTTTGCTTGGAAGGGCTCCCGGCATGGATGATGCTCTCCTGACCTGATTTGACTTTCCTTTCTTGATGCTTGGGTATTCTGCCCAAATCTGCCTGTGAAGCTCTGTAGCACAGAGCTCTGGTGCCTGATGAACCTGGAACAAGTCGGCTCCTGTCAAGGAGTTGGGAACTGATCCGCTCCTGTGTGCCGTAGGGAATGGAGGAGGTGGTGAGAGGACAAGAGGAGGGACAGGCACATAAAGTAAACAGTTGTTTTTCTTCCCCAGGACTGTCGTAGGTCCTAAGTCTGCCAGCTGCGATTTGGAGGCCAGGAGAATAGGGTGGGGTATTTTCTTCCAACCAGATGAATTTATGCAGTGAAAATGAGAAGTTAGTTTGGCTTCTCTGGGAATAACATTTAAGGTGTAAAAGTAGTCCCACCCATCAACAACGAAGTACTGCTGAAGAAGGAGCAAATAGAGAGACAGGAGCCTGCAGAGCACACTGTTTGCAACTCCTTTTCCTTGAAGGATGAGAAACTGGCTGTGGTGGGGTTGCTGGTATCATTTGGTAGTGGTATCAGTTGTTCATGTGGCCTCAAGCATCAGGTTTTGTGGACTGTCTGTGTTACTGTTGTGTTATTTCACTTGGGCTCATTTCTTTCTGCCTGTCAAAAAGTAAACACATATACCCCCTCCAAAACAACCCCACAACCCTCCGAAAAACCCCCACCCCAAGCCTGTGGCAGAAGTAGCTGGAGTATGAGTGTTCTCCAGGGTGAAAATGGCAGCCTACAGCGAGTGGCTTTCACAAGGCTCCAGGCTGTTTCTGCTGTTCCTGATGAGCTGTTGTGTCTCTGTGCTGGGTAATGTGATCTTCTAGGGTGTTTATCTTTCATTTCTTCATTGGTAGTGGAGCAGAGCTGGGGTGCTTGTGAGAACATGCACAACCTGAGCCTCCAGTGCCGTGGCACTGTTTGGGATGAGGTGTTGGCCACGTGTGCTGTGATTCAGCTGCCGAGGAGAACAAATGGGCAGGCTGGCAGAGCTAGCTGTGCAGTGAGCTCCCTCGCTGTGTCCCTAGACAAGGGTCCCAGCCCTGTAAATCCATCTCACAGGCTTTGTTTTCAAGTGCATGTGTTTTGCATTTGTCTGGATTGCGATAGATATTATTGAAGTGACCCAACTTCCCAAAGTGGCCTTCCTCTTCCCCCCCCCCCCCCCCCAGTTTGATGCCATCCAGCTACATTCTCATCTAGCAGCAGTCTTACTTTTTCTCTCATGCTTTAGGGCTTTATCCCAAGACAAAGATCTTTGCTGGTCAGTGCCATGTGGAGGTACCACGGGTCAATCCCAGCAGCACTGTGGGCTGGGAGGATTGACACCGATGGTGGTTTCTCTGGTGGCCGATGACCCCCTCTCATCTTGGCCCATCACCCTCCAGAGCACCGTGTGTAGACACGGTGCCTTCTTCCTGAGGACTGAATCCACCAGCGATTAGATGTGGTTCAGCCTCTGCTACAGCATTCTTTGGCCTTGTCCCAGCACTGGAAGGACACCAAATAGCAATAGTGCTTCTGAGACCTCCCTAGAGTAAAGACTTATAGTGGGAAATGATTTTTCTAGTTGTTTCTAATGTCTTGAGATCTATTGGCGGTCTTGTTTTTAACCTGTGTTTTTGGAATTATTGCAAATTTTTGCATTTGAGTGCAGAGCTAAAGTTAAATGCCAAAAAGCAATCTCTTCCAGAGGGTGTTAATTTGTGCAAGGACAGTGTGACGCAGCGTGCTGACCCTTTGAGACCCCTGCGATTCATCAACGCATGGACACTGGTACTCCAGTGTCCCTGCCAGTAAGAATGAGCCCTGATCGTGTCAGTGCTGACATCTTTGTTAAGCAAGCTTTTAATATAATCTAGAAAGATCTCTTCAGAGAAAGTCAACATGAGTCTTTCATAAAGCTGTTGGCAATAATTATTCTCCCTGTTCTCATTTGCTGTCACAGAGTGATGGAAATATTGGGTTGCAAAGGACATCTGGAGGTCTTCAGCCTGACCTCCTGCTTGAAGTGGGACTGTCTCCAGCATGTGATCAACTCAGCCATGGCTTTGTCTGGCCAAGTCCTGAAAAGGTCTGGGGATGGAGCAGTGTACCATGCTGGATCAGCTTTTGTTTGCTTTTGCTTGAGAGTTGTACCTAGTGAACCACCTTGCAGTGTGAGTCAGGTTTGAATTACCTCATCCTGCAGGCTTAAAAACATTTCAGGCTGTTAGGAAACGTCCCAGTAGGGCTAATAATGTAATGTGTAATGTATCCAAATCCCTCTGTCTTTCCTGTGCTGGTGTGGGAAATAGGAGCAAACTCCAGTGCTGCTTCTGCAGGAAAAGGCAGGGATCCTGTTCAGTGGGGGTCTCTTGTTTGCCCGGAGTGAAGCAGCACTCAGGATGTATCCTGTTGTTGGGATGAGCATGTTTGACCCTGGGTGTTTGCCCAGATACAAGCGAGGCTGGTCAGGAGGTGTGGGATGAGGACTGTGAGCATCCCCTGGCCCTGAGGCTGGGTGTGGGCTGGGGTGCCAGCCAGCTGCGTGCCCAGGCTGAGGCCACACATGCACAAGGCATGCAGTTGCCTTTTATTGTCCCCTCCCTGGCCCCTCACAGCAGGAGGAGAGGCTCTGCTGGGAGACTGCTGCTTTTATTGCAGAAAAAATACCAGGTCATGGGATGAGTGTGCCTGTTGGAGTACAGAGTGTGCATCGGAGGAGGCTGTCGTGGCCCACAGTGTTAAGGGGAGCAGAACAGCTTTCTGCATCTGAGAAGTAAACATGACTTCAGACATGCCACAAGCTTCAGGACACAGTGGGTGTCTGTGAATGGCACATAGGCCAGAGCAGAGGCCTGCTGCTGTGGCTGGGCTGGCTTCCTTCTGACAGAGCTGCAGATTGCAACACCCTTCGGCTTGCTTGGAAGGGAGATGGCTGAGATGCAAGGAGCTGCTGAGGAGGTGGAAGCTTCTCTAGCCAAGGCCTTGTTGCTGGACTCAAATCTGGCTGCATCCCTGGACTGTGTTATCCCCCTCTGTAACGGGGAAATCCAGAAAGGATGTGCATGCTTCACTGGCACTGAAAATGAGAGCTCCTGTGGGCTGGTTGTGGTCTTGCTCAGCACTGTCTTTTGCTCTGGAGACTGATATGGTATTCCTCTTCAAGTGCAAACCCGGTGCTGGGTCAGATGAGTCTGCTGGTGTGGAGCAAACAGCAGTGTCCTTGGGCTGGTTGTGAATTCCCCCTTGTGCTGTGCAGGGGAGCCCTTTGGTATCCTGCCCAGCTGAGCTGCAGACCCAAGAGCGTGGTCCTGCCTTTTGTTTCCATACCAGAGCCAGCAAAATGGGGCTGGGAGCATGGACTCTGCACCTTTCGGGTTATTTGAAGGAGCTAGTCCTTGCTGAGGAATGGCAGAAATGTGGTAACTGCTGTTGTCAGCTGCTCTCTGCATGCTAGCTCTGGACAGCAGTGCAGAGGGCAGGTTTGGGGTCATATGGCCAGAGGGTCCTGGAGCAGCAGCTGTATGAGGCTTCAGGGATGTCAGCTGGAGGCTGACTTTGGCCAGCAACTGCTGTTTTCCCACCAGATCTTCATGCACCACTTACTTGCCCCCTCCCTGGCAGGGTTCAAGACCAGGCTGGATGGGGCTTTGGGCACTCTGGGCTGGTGGGGAGTGTCCCTGCCCATGGCAGGGGTGGCACTGGAGGGCACTGAGCTCCCATCCCACCCAAACCACCCAACTGTTCTGTGATGATTCTGTGATTTTTTTGCAGGGATGTGTCTTTATGCTGGTGAAGGAGCTGTAGCAGCATCACTGCCACCTGCTGAGCTCTGCCCTTCAGTGGTTCAGTTGGTTCTGTGTCCCCCTCTGGAAGAGCAGGTGGCTGGTACTGAACTTCCACACACTGCTCTTCCTCACTGCAGCTTATCACCAGTGCTTATGGTTTGCTTTGGCTTTCTGCTTGTATTCTCCATGTCTCTGGAATAAAATCTCCAGTGAAAGCAGCAGATCACTTTTCTATGAAGTGGATTTGTAATTAATACTCAGACTTTAGTGTCTTCTGAGGTCTCCACAGCTTGTAGTTTTTGAGGTGAAATATGCCAACACAGGTACACCTGGGGAGCTTCTGGGAGAGAGGAACAGGCTTGGGGAAGTGTCTCTGCAGATGAGATAGCAGGGCTTTGTCCCCAGCAGTCCTGGGACCCATGCAGATCTGTCCTCATGCCAAACTCATTACAGTGGTGGAGGGCAGAAAGAGCTGGCCTGCTGCGGTGGTGGGGGAGGAATTCATGAAGGACAATGCTCAGAGCCTTCACTATTGTTTAGTTCTTCAGGAAGAAAGGTCAGCTTTGAAGGAGGCCTTGTGCCTGCTAACATATTGACTGCTTCCAGGGACCAGTGTCAGACACCCAGGGCAGAAGCTCACTAGCCATGGGAGCTGAGCCCATCCTTGGAGCGGCAGTGACCCTCATCTGACGCGCTGGCTGCGGCAGAGCACCAGAGGGGAGACTCTGCTCATTGTGCAGACATGAGTAAGGCAGAGAGGTCAGAGAGGTCCTGCTTGGGCTGGTCCCAGTGTCCAGGGATAGGGAGGGATGTCTCTTGGCAGACAATGGTTTTCTCTGCCCATTTCTCACAGTTGCATCGGTGGAGATGGCTGGGGGGAGTGTTGACAAGCTGAGTGCTGCTCTGTGCTGGGAGTTTACTCCTCGTCTGGGTGACGTGTTCACTGGGGCTTTGGCATTGCAACAACTGAATCTAAACTGATCTTGTTCCACTTGTTCTGACCCAGGGCAGCAGGTGGGGCTGCGTTGTTTAAAAGAGAGGGCCCATGGAAAGCTGCTGCTGGATCTTCCCTGGTAGTGTTAAAAGCTCTGAGTGAGATTTTGGGTGCTGGCAAGGAGTTGTCATTCCTCCATTGCAGCCATCCCAGCTGTTCTTGTCCCTGGGTGAGGGAGTTGTGGCAGAGGGGGGCTGAAGCCTCCTCAGCTCCCATGTCCTGGCAGTATAGGGCTCTGCCCCCAGAAACAAGCAGCTTGGTTCAGCTGCAGAAGTTTCTTTTGGGGGCATGAGGATGTACTTATCCCATGGCTGGGCTACAGGTTGTGCTTGTCCCAGTGATTTAGGAAGTCACTGAGGGGCAGAGGAGACACCACACTGCTGTGATATTTATCCTCTTGAGGACTCGACTCTTCAGAGCAAGAAAGGCTTCCTTAGCATGGGGTAGGAGGTGTACAGTGGAGCACAAGCACTTGTCTTGCACTCAAAACCCCTGACATCTCTTGTGCTGCTTGGGGAGGGTCTGTCCCATGTCAGGTGTCTGTATGTCACCACAGGTGCTCTGGTCATCTCTGAACCTTCCTCTGTCAGTGTAGCTCTGGTCAGCCCTTTGCCATAAGGGTAGGTTGTTGGTGTTTCTTGGAGGATGATGTGCACACTTCCCAGACTTGCCCTCCCCACTGAGCAGAGCTCTCTCCTGTGTCCCCCTTTTCCTGGGTGTGTGGCTGGAGGTGGCTCCCTTGGCAGTGGAAGGAGGGTACTAGCAGAACCAGGCTGAGCAGGTGCTCGAGCCGGGGTAGGGTGGGAGTGAACGTGCTGTCACACTATGGGTGAGGGCAGAAAGAGAGATGTAGGGTGTAAACAAAGCACTTTTACAGCAGGCTTCTGTGTTGCATCAAGAGTTCCTGGAAAGGTGAGGCTGAAAGCTGGCTTTCACAGCCTCTCAGTGAAAGAACCAAAACTTGGACATGTCCAGACTCCTTAGTGGGTCTGCCCCGTGCTCTTCAACTCCTTTTGTCCCTGCCTAGCCAGAGACTGCTCAGGTGATGTTCTGGTCCAGTCTGATGCAGGCTTTGGTGCTTACTGGGGTCACAGAGACCTGCTCTGGCCTTCTGGGGTAAAGGCATGAAGAGGTCCTGCCATAGCCGGGCTAGGTGGACACTGAGAAGGCAGGGAGGGTAAGGACCATGGGGCAGAGCCACTGTGGAGGGACGGGTGGCCTGGTGGTATCCCTGGGGGGGGAGACCTGTTGTTTTGCTGGGGGGGGGGGGCTGGCAGAAGAGGCTTTTAGGTGGTATTTTAATTAGGTTTTTCCCTTACTCTCACCTGGATGCGTGTTCCCTCCTCACTGTTGGTACCTGGGGCTGCTCTCTGGCCCCGAGGCACAGCTCTGGTGTGTGTCCCTTGATGCTGATCTCTGCAGTGTGATGATGTAGCTTTCCCCCAAAGAACCTTGTGCTGGGTGCAGTGGAGGGGTCTGTGTGGTTCAAGGCCATCAGTATGCCTGTAGCTGTGTGTCTGGTTGCCCTCACCTTAGCATCGACATGCTCATTGCTGTGGTGTCATCTCTGTCTCCCAGTGCCACAGTGGCTCTGGGGCAGCAAAAGGCAACTCTGGGATTTTGGTGTGACCCCATTCACCAGCTCATCCCTTGCTCATTTCAAATTCCTGCTTTACTTGGGTGAAGCTGAGCAGCACAGGGGCTGTTCTGAAGCACTGGGAGAAGCAGCTGGTTTTAAGCCCCTTGCAACCTGTCTGGTTTGTAAACAATTAATGACACCTTCAGGGCTTTTTCTTTTTTCTATTTTGTGAAACCACCTTTTAGCCCCTTTCATGAGGGTTCTGAAATATTTCTGGAATTAGGGGTACTGTATAGATGCCTTAAAACCAGCCACGCTGTCCCACATTGGGATAAACAAGCTTTTTTGTTTCTAAATTTGTATATGGAATCTACTCTCTGCTAATGGGTCTTCATTTATTAATTGGTCTGATCATTCCTGAAGCCAAACATAATCTGTTGGAGACACTCTAACAGTGCCAGCCCTGGCCTGAGCTGGCTCCGTTCCTCGCCCTTTGGAAACCTGCTCGTGCTGCAGAAAGCTGTTCTGTGCAAAACCAAAACAGGGTCTGTTGATGTTATTTCTGGTCCTTTGAGAAGATGACTTGCTGGTCACATGTGCTGCTATGAGGTCATTAAGAAATCTCTGAAATACACAGTTTGGGAGCTGGTGATGCTAGTGCAGAAATATGCTTCCTCTGCGATGCGAGATGCAGAGCGCTCTCAAGTACTTCAGCTTGCAATAGCTCTGAGCAGAATCTGTTGTTGTGCATATTTGGGCTCATTCCAGTGAAATAAAGACTCTGTTCTGCTTTGCTTTATGCCTCCATTAATTAGTGAGTGTATACCATGGGATCGAGTTTCATTTCAGAGGGCATCCAGCAGAGCTGATTCTGTGTTGAAGACCCGAAGGCACCAGTGAGTTGAACTGCAGGGTCAGCAGTTTTCCTGTGCTGTGCCTCCACGGCACCGGCCTTCCCCAGGGAAAGGAGCTCCTCAAAGCTGTTTGCAAGTTGGGCTGTGGCTCTTCCCAGCACTGGGTAGAATAGGGAGCTTTCTCCAGACCTTTGATGTTGCTCGTGTGCTCTTACCAATGTCCCTCCTGGGTTCCTTGGAGGTGCCTTTTGCCACAAACTGCCCTGTGCCCTCCAAGGGGAATCCTTATGATTCCAGTTTACCCCAGAGGCTGATCCCGCTTGGTCCCTGTGCATCATTATGTTGAGAGGGCAGGCATCCTTATTTTGGCAGGAGAGTGCCTTGTAAGTGTTACCTGAAATCACTAACCCCCCCTTGGAGTAGGGTTTCCCAAGCAGGGAGAGGTCTTATGTCTTTCCACCTCCACCTTACTTGTGTTTCTGCCCCAAACTGTGTATGAGCCTTAGGGATTCTCCCATCCCTCTGAGGTAATTAACACACTCAAACATGGACAAATTACCCAAAGTGGGGAAAAAATAAATACTGTTCTGTTGTTGGTGCAGAGGTGGATAGTGTGTCTGAGATGGGGTAAGGAGGGAGCGTGGAAGATGGAAGCAAGATGGCATCTGGCTGAATGTATGACCATGTTTTACAGCTCACAGCTGTATTTTCCAGTCAGGACTTAATGTCAGCACACTGTGTTTCATGTCTGCTTCCTTTTATTTTTTTCCTTTTGAAAACCCAAAATCACTCAGTTCCTGCTGTCTCTGCTTCTCAGCCTCCCACTGTGGAGTCCCTGTGTGTGTCACTCTGGTACAGCACTGGCACCCACTGCTGTCGTGGCCCTGCACTGCTGGCCCCAGGAGGGCACCTACCCTGCTAGGGTGTCAGATGGGCCCTCACAGCCCTTCCCTTGTCCAGCAGCTCCCTTGTAGGAGGCAGAGCAGCACCTGTGTTTCCCAAAGGGCAGGTCAGCAAAGGACTTCTGCTCCTCAGTCTCCTTCTGCTGTCGTGGTCCCTGCTGCTGGCCTCCTAACTGGGGGAATCTTACCAGTGATGGCAGGTGATGTTCCTCTCAAGTCCAGTGTCCTTGTCACCCAGGTGAGCATGGCTGCAGGCTGCCATGCTCCAGGGCTTTGCTGCAGAGCCTGCCCGTGGGTGGCAGCTGATGCTGGAGGTGGATGGGCTTTGCAGGGCTGTGCAGCTGAGAAGTGGTTTTGAGCCCTGTGGCTGTGCACTGTGGTGGTGCCTTGGCAGTATGTGGGTGGTCTCCCTGAGGTCCCCACAGCCTGCTGGCCCCCATGGTCATGTCACTGCCTCCTGTGGCTCTGTCTGCTCTGGTCCTGCTTATCCAGCCACCATGGAGCCTTGGCAATGTCACCTGCCTGTGATGTTCCCAATGTCACCCTTGGTAATTATCTCCCCCCAGATGCCACATTCTGGTACTGAGTTTTGTATTTCCCCCTCTATTTCTTATTTTTAAGTGAAAGGGAAATGAATGTGGTATCGTGCAGCTGTCAGACAGCTGCAGCAGTGATCTCCATTCCTGTGGGACCCCAACCCAAGGAGAGCGATGGGGTGAGCTGTTGTGATGAGAACACGTTGAGCCCTGGTACCACCTCTGGACACTGTGTCTTCCAGGAAGGACTTTAGAAGCACAAATCAAAGTGTCTGAGGAGCATCCCATCAGCTGGACTTGCTTATTAAACAACTGGTTCTGTCTTTGCCTTCTACCTTTCCCCGTGGGCGATGCAGCCTGGTGAAGGCTGAAGGCGAGGGGCATGGTGCTGGGGTTCTCCTCGGAGCACGGGCAGCCGTGTCAAACAACAAGGTGCAAGCTGGCTCTGCGATGCCGTGCCGGGGCCTGGCTTGCCCTTGGGACTACACGGGCCCTGCTTCCTGAGCAGGAGAGCTGCTTTATGTTGTGGTTTTACTAAATGAATTCAAAGCTTGGCCTTCCTCCAGGCGAAGTCTGGGCCAAGTGCCAGCAGAGCAGCCCCTGGGGAGAGCACTGGAGCAAGGAGGGGCCAACAGCAGGGAAGAGCGGAGGAATCCAAGAAGGCAGATTTGCCTAGAAAACAGCTCTGTTTCCATCTGCTGGGTCAGGAGTTGCTATAGGAACTGGGATGATAGAGGCAGGGCCATCTCCTGGGCCTGTCTGTGTGTGCGGAGGGAGGGAGGAGGGAGGAGTTACTCAAGTTTGAACATATCGAGTGCTGGTGGAAAGTTGCAAGGAATGTCGAAACTACAGCCTGGCTCAAGCTATGGAGCTCAAAAGAGACATGGCAGTTGTTCCCTGTGCTCATCAGGCCCTGGGCAAGGCAGGTAGGGTCCTTCCCATGTAACATGGCTCTCTGCTTGCGATCAGCTTTCCTCCCTGCGTGTTTCTGTCCTTGGCTAAAGCACGAATGCTTTTGGAGACTTGCTGGAAATGGAGGGGAATTTGTAGAGGTGGCAGGGCTGGGAGGTGGAGGTTTTCCTCCCTGGCTGGCAGGGAAATGGTGGCTCTCTGTGCCCTGTTTTTCTGTGGGAGGGTTCCCAGATGGTGGACATTACCACAACGTGGTGTGCCTGGGCTCTCTGGGACCCGTGGGATCTTTTGTTGGGTGGAAATGGGAAGCTGGATGCTGTTGTTCCCCTGGACAGAAGTGGCTCCTGGGGCTGTGGCTCTCTGGAAAGCCCATAGTGTTTGGGCTCTCAATCAGACGTGCTTGTTGAAATGTTTCAGAGCTAGGGCTGAGTCAGAAGTGCTACAACTGGGGCTGGCAGTGACTTGCTTGTGGACGGTGGGAAAGTGTGGGGGGAACGTGTTCCCAGCCTCCATGACCCAGCAGCTCTTGCCCTGTGTGAGTTGTGTGGCTGTGCATCACCTGTGTTAGCTCTCCTCTTCTGCTGGGAAAAGACAGACCTCCCTGTCCTCTCCTGATACATCTACTGCCAGTTTTGTCACTGTCAAACTTTCTCAGACTCGTATTTAGCCTAAAACACAGGAGTGTGAATCTGTAGGAAGCTGCTCCTGAGAGCCCTTGCTAGGGTTAACCATGGGACTTTCCAGTAGCAGCCCTTCCAGATAAAAATCTGATTATTTCCCCAGTAAACCCATTTTTTGAGGTGTTGAGAACTTTCCAAAATAGCCTTCTGTTTCCACCAGAGCATTCCAGGGTCGCTCACTGCTCTGCAGGTATTTATTTAATAGGTTTGGCTGAAATTTCATCTGCCCTTTTTGTCTCATGGAGGATAATCTCTGCTTAAAGAAAAAAAAACCCAACCCAAAAGGTGGGTAAGTGGTGGTTCTCTTCTTGAGAAGCTGCACAATAAGCTGCTGAAAACTGAAATGCAATCTCTATACACAGGCTTGAAGCTTGCCAAGCTGGATTAGATCACAGCCCACCTACTCCGCACCCATTTTATCTCAGGCTTGGCACATTGCACGTAAAAGCCCCAGAACATTAATGCAGACAAACATGGAATAACCTGCCTGAGAGGGAGATAACTGCCTGGCTGTGTTAATTACTGCTTTGCTTGGGCCTGGCTGGTTGAAAATTTATATCCAGTGTACTACTTCTTTTCACTCTGCTAATAGAATTGCAGATGTTCTTATTATGTAGATCCACTTCCAATACTTTACTGAATTACTCCCACGTTGCTCTGTGGCAATATGTCCCAGAGGCTTTTAGTGCACATGGTATGTCATGGAATTTCATTTCCTCCTTTTTAATTTGTTGTTTTTTAATTTCAGCTGGTTTTCAATGTGGAAAAGAGGTAAATGGGATCCTTTTTGTGTGTGTCTAGCCATCGTTACTTTACTCACTACTTCCCCCATCTCTCCTGATCCCTGTCTTCTCTTTGCCTTGCACAATCCCAGGATTTTCCTGCAGCTACCTGCCTTCTGTGTAATTGCTAAATCTCTGTGGGCTCCTGTTTTCTGGTATGTCTTGAAAATTTTGATCAGGATCATCCCTTCTGGGTTTCCATAGCTATGAAATGCTGCTAGGGCATTTTCAGTGTTCTTGTCTTTTGTTTATAACCAAAATAGTTGGTTTGATTGTTTGAAATACGTTGTTGTAAGCAAAGATCTTCTCTGAACTGGCCTTAGTCATGCTAGGCCTTTTGCTGGAACGCTTCGTTAATTGAAATTCATCTCTGTATATTAGGAAGCTAAAATGTATCTTGTAGTGTTGTGCTAGGAATAGGGAGACCCAGCAGAAGGTGGGTACACCTGCCTGGAAATCCTCTCTGGAGGCTCCAGGCTCCATGCAGCCATTTCAGTGCTGTCACTCCCTGCTCCCCTCTTTGCCAGGCACTTCATACATTAAAGTTTAAAAACCACTTTGTGTAGTAAACAGCACTTGCTCAGGCAGAAAGTAACAGCCCCCCGAACCCAGATTCTGCTTTCCCAGTTGCCTGTGCTGGTGCTCACTCTGCTCGGCTGCTGGAGACGCGATACCCACGGGGAACACAAACCACCCCGTCCCCCCGGCTCAGGGCACTGTGCTGCAGGGGCACAGACACACTTTGCACTGCCTGCTCTTTGGTATTGGGAGTTACTTTGTTCTCCAGAATGCAGTAAGGGGTGATAATTTTTTTCTCCTTTCTGATACTGGAAGCACCCTCCAGTTTGCTATTGTTTTATGGCTGTGTGGCTTCTCACCCGCTGGGTTTTTGGTAAGGTTAAAGCAGAGCCAGTGGTGCTCCTCCAGCTAAGGGCAAGGTCTGTGTTCCAGCAGCAGGTGCACTGAGCATTGTGTGTTACCAAGAGACATGTTACAGAACTCCTAACAAAGGTTTTCACAGAATCCCAGGGGTTGGAAGGGACCTGGAGAGCTCATGGGGTCCAACCCCCCTGCCAAAGCAGCTCCCCAGCTCATATTGCACAGGGCGGCGTCCAGACGGGGCTGGAATCTCTCCAGAGAAGGAGACTCCACACCCCCTGGGCAGCCTGTCCCAGGGCTCCCTCACCCTCACTGGGGAAAAGTTCTTCCCCATGTTGGTGTAGAACTTCCTATGCTCCAACTTGCAGCCATTGCCCCTTGTCCTGTCTCCACAGACACTGAAAAGGGGCTGCCCATTTCCCCCTGCATCCCATACTGAAGATATTGATAAACATGAATAAGGTCCCCCCCTTAGTCTTCTTTTCTCCAGGCTGAACAGTCACAGTAGCGTCAGCAGTTCTGTGATGGTTTGATGACAACTTGATAGCCAGCTAGATTAGTAGATGTTCCAAAATTGTATTTCTGGTTTGATTTTTCACTGAACCATCTCCTGGAGTTTGGCTTCCACCCTCATGTAAACCAGCAGCTTCTCAGCTTGGTGCTGGGTATGCTCTGCTGCTGTACACGACTTTGCCTCCCTTCTGGGTTTGGGAAGACACTGTCCTGTAATCATGTTTTATCATTTTAAAAGAATCCACTGGGAGCAACAAAAATCATGGTCTAGATAAGCATCTGTTACTGTAAAGTAGGTGTTTTGGGAGGCAGGGGATTAATAAGGAAAACTAAAGATGATGGAAGAAGCATAGTGAGTATCTCGGGGCAGCAAGGGATATTTTAACATCTGTACAACAAAATATATTTCATTGATGGTGAATATATTGGGAAAGGTTAAAAAACCCACCTGATTGCTAATAACAATACAGAGAAGTAAAACTTTGCCAGTGTTTGGGGAGAAGCTGATGATGCCCTCTCCTTCAGCGGGCTATAGAAAGTTTCTGTTGCACTGGTAACAGGGAGCTGAATGGGAAGTAATGCTTTTGAAAGCCTTCCCCTATGGAGAGAGGCTGAGGGAGCTGGGCTGGTTCAGCCTGGAGAAGGGAAGGCTGTGGGGGGACCTCATTGCAGCCTTCCAGTCCCTGAAGGGAGCAGAGAAACAGGAGGGGAATCAGCTTGTTAAAAGGGTAGATAATGGCAGGACGAGGGGGATGGATTAAAGCTGAAGGAAGGAAGGTTTAAATTGGATATTAGGGGGAAGTTTTTTTACAGAGAGAGTGGTGAGGGGCTGGAACAGGCTGCCCAGAGAGGGGGTGGGTGCCCCATCCCTGGGGGTGTTCAAGGCCGGGTTGGTTGGGGCTCTTGGCTACTTTGTGTAGCTCCAGGCCTGGAGGTTGGTGTCCCTGCCTGTGGCAGGGGGTTGGAGTTCTGTGATCCTTGTGGTCCCTTCCAGCTCAGACCAGTCTGTGGCTGTGTTTGGCAGTGGGGTGGGAGCAGGTGACCAACAGGCTGTGGAGACTAGCCCCATCCAGAGGAGACCAGGGGAAGCTGGTGCATTAGCAAAACCGATGTCAGATTAAAGAAGGAATATGCTTAGTGTTCCATGTGCTCTGATGGGAGCAGCTCATGTGCAAAAAGTCTTCAGATTGTGCTTTGTAATACAATTCCTGTGCCAGTTGCCTGTTGACATCATATATCTGGATCCCAACAAAGCTCCTGCTGCTGACAAACTTTGATGCTTTGGGAGCAGGAGTGTGTTGGGTCCCTGGGGCAGCTCCTGGGCAGAGCAGGGAAGATGGGTCCCCCTGTCCTGGGCAGGGTCTGATCGCTGGCATAGCCTGCACAGTCTAACAGGGGTACCTTGCCACTGCTGGGAGCTGGGTGGCTCAGAGCTGAGACACCCTCCTGAGTGGTTGTGATGGTATCTGGTCTTTATTTGCTGTTAATGTAACTCTGGCTGTGCCAAGGTGCCCGTTTCACCCATCAGTGTGGTGTTGAATAAAGGGGTTTAGAAGTGCCACCCGATACCTCTCAAAAATAGTTACAGAGGGAATGTGATCCCTGAACAGGGGCATGGCACAGTGCTCAGCCCTGATCCAGCATCACTATGGGACAAACTGTTACTCCACAGTTTGCCCATGAAGAAGCCAGTGGAGTCATGGCATAATCCAGCCAGAGCTTTCCCTGGATGGAGCCTTGGTCTTGAGAGTGGTGAATTGGGGGGAAATATTAAGTAACTTAATGCTGCAGTTTGGCTTCACTGAGGAGGCTGGTGGAACCAGGGTGGTTTAGCTGGGATAAGAGAGGGCTCTGGGATACCTAAAGGCAGATTATCAAGATGACAAAAACAGGCTCTTTACAAGGGCTGACAGGGCTCATCAACTGAGCCAATTCAAGGCCAGGTTGGATGGGGCCCTGGGCAGCCTTGTGTAGCTCCAGGCCTAGAGGTTGGTGTCCCCCCTTGTGGCAGGGGGGTTGGAACTCTGATCCTTGGGGTCCCTTCCAACCCAGACCATTCTGTGATTCTAACTGAAGTAACAGGAGGTTCTGCCTTGTACAAGAAGGGGTGGAGGTTTCCCTCTGCGGACAGTCAAGCAGTGGGAGAGGTTGTCAAGAAAGATGTGGGAGCCTCCACCTTTGGAGGATTTTAAGACCCAGCTGGACAAAGCCCTGTGCAGGCTGCTCTGAAACTGGTGCTAACCCTGCTTTGAGCAGGAGGTGGATTAGATGCTCTCCTGAGGATCTCCTCCAGCCCCAGTAATTCTGCAACTCAGTAACCTGATCTCCTTCTGAACGCAAGTTTGAGTACAGTTAAGTAAAAGATTATGGTGGAGCCCCTTGAGAACAGGGAGGGAGGAAGGTGGTTTAGATTGAGTGCTCTTAATACTCCATCTGTCATCTGTGTGGTTAACATGTCATATATACAGTTGCTATGTGAGGCTCTTGCAGTGGAAGATTGTGGGTCTTGAGAGGGCTGTTGCTAACTTGTAGTTGATAAGTTTCAAGGATAGTTTAAAGAGGATAATAAACAGCCACCTAGAAAAAATAAAACACAACAAAACAAAAGCCCCCAAAACTGGGGAGAGGTGTCAGCACAAGGAGCAGAGTGAAATTGCCTGGGTGCCAGCTGCCTGTGCCGTGCTGCGTGGGAGGGGAGAGCTGGTATGTGGCAGCGATCGCTGCTGCTTGGGCAGGGAGAAAGGAGGTAATCCAGCTCTCCACTTGTGCACATCTTCTGTCCTACAGAAACAGTGGGACTAGAGCCCAGAGGCTGCCCCTCATGTGAGGGGACCTGTATTTTGGGGGGCTTGCTGGAGTGCATGAGGCTCCTCTGCCCCTACTGCTGGGTTTCAGGTTCCTGGGGAGCAGTGCGTGTCCGTGCAGTCACAGTGTGCTGGACAGGTCTGCCTGGGAAGTACCCCAGGTTCCTCTGAGTACTGAGTACCTTCACCCTGGGGTACCTGTCGTTTTGGATGAGCTGAGCTGGGAACTGCCTGTGGTTAGTATGATGGATTTGGCTTTGCCCTTCTAATGGTTTCTAATTTTGACTTGGTTGCTCTGATGCATTCAATGACACGTGTCCATGTGTGCCCAAGTCTGGTTCTGTGACCAAAGTGCTCTGTGTGGTTTCACAGACTGAGAACACCCCACTCCTGTGGGACTGGTCAACTGGCAACAGGGAAAACGCTGGAGGATTTGTTGGTCTCCAACTCCTTTGGAAAACCACTCACACCTCTCTGGGCTGTAGGTGAGGCAGCCCGTTGTGCTTGGGTCTATGGGCTGAACCTTCTCCCAGCATTAAATGGCTGCATTATAGGGGATGGAATGCTGGTTTTCTCCTAAAAATCTAGCAAGAGTGAGGTGTCATTTTTTTCATCATAGTCCTGTTAGATGTTTGGCTGCAGCTTGGGTAACGAGGTTCAAACCCTCCTCAGCCTTGGGCCAGTCTGGTGACCCACCCGTCAAGAGTGACCATAAAATCCACCCAGACCTTGATGTTCCCATTCTGCTGCTGCTGCCTTGGACCAAGCTCAGCCGTGTCCCTGAGCTCAGCCATGTCCCTGTCCTCACCCCATGTGCCACTCCCACATGCTGTGGTCCCTTTCAGAGCCCATATGTTTGTTTGAGTCTCCTGTGACAGGTCTTCTTGTGCCACCCCAAAGATCACTCTGGGGCCTATTCCTGTCTCACTTTGCCTAGTGCTGTGTCTTGATTAACTCAACCCTTTCACATAAAATTTCATTCATCTGTCCAGATGTTCTTGCTCTGGACACCACTTTGTGGTGTCACTGTTCCCACCCTATGTGTGTTCCCTCCACCATGTTCCTAACCTTGCCAGGGGTTTATGGCATTTCTGGCCATCTCTGTTGATGCCCATATCAAAGAACTCCTGTTGCAGCCTTGTGCTTCATGCCAGGGTCTTGCTGGGCCTGTCCAGCTTCTGTTATTGTCTAATGTGTTAACTTCTGGCATCACTGTGCTTGGTTTATCCAGGTGCCACCCGTGTGTCATGTGGACACCTCACACTACCTGGTTCCATCTAGGGATGCTCCAAGATCACCTAAGGGAAAACTTGCTGCTGCCTCCTCTCAGGGCACCTACATGTATGACACTGGTCCCATCCGTTCACCTTCCAGCAGTTCTGCTGGGCTGGGTGGCTGTCTTCTCAGGCCAGCAGTCCTGCTTATGGCAGCCAATCTTATGGCAGTTGGTTTCACCAGAAGATACTTCCTTTCCTGCAGATCATTGTCCCCACACACTCTTAGCACAACCCCAGCAGCGTTGCCAAGGTGGAATCTTCGTTAATGGCAAAATAGGAATGTAGAGGGAGGAGATGACTAGGGCTTAAAAGCCTGCTTAAATAAACCAAAATTGATACTAGCAGCAAGAAGTATTTGAATTGTAAACTAAGCAAGATGTTTTAAGTGCTCAGGGTCCTTTCTGCTAAGCGTTTTCATCAGTGAATTCTGTTTGGTCCAAACTGGAGCTGTGTGGGCTGTAAGCTTGTGCTCCTGAGGAGGACTGCTGGGTTTGGGGTATTTCTGATGAATTAATTCTGAGGCAGGGAGAATGTTCTGCCATCATCCTGGAGCTAGAAGAATGGAAATTACACTTTCCAGCCTCTGTTTCTTCATGTTTCAGATATTATCCTCATTAGGAGCTTTGCTGGCTCCTCCTTGAGTGCCTTTAGGAATGCTAGGGGATAGTGTCCAGTTGTCCTGACTGCCCCTCATCTGGGGATACTTTGACTTAGGATGGATTCTCTTGTAATACATAGAGAGCATCATACACACAGCTCTCAGTCCTGATCCTGACTTTGGAGTTCCTTGGGGTGATGGACATCTGTAATGGGATTCCTGCAGCCAACCCCAGGTCCCGCTCCGAGGTAATGATCTATGAAGGAACCAGTTAAAACAAATGCCTGTTTCAGCAGGGATCTAGAGAGGCTTGCAAACATGCCAGACCTCCATAATGGATCTCTGGAGGGAGAACAGTACCTGGAGGAGCTCCAAGTCCCACCTTCTCCATACACATCACTAAAGAATAGCTCCGTCCTGCGCCCGCTGTGCCCAGCGCGTTAGGTCAGGTCCCTGGCCTCGTGCTGTGCCAGGTCATAGTGAGTGTTCCTCTACAGAGGGATGGATCAGCTCTTTAGACACAGTATCTGCTGGGTATACTGGGACAAACCCTTGTATGTTCTGTAGTTTTTCACCAAGTAGATTTTTTTCCACTCTGGGCTGATTGTAACAGGGTTTTCTTCCCCAGCAGCCAGCTGTTAGCAATTAGCAACTTGAGCCAGTCAGTCCAGAACGGAGTTTAACACTTTCTTACCTCCTGAGGATGTTGCTAATCCTGGTTTTGCTGGTTTCGGGCTTGTGCTGTAGTTCTGGCAGTTTGTCTGTCTGTGTGGGCAGGTCAGGAAGAGAAGTGTGAGTACAGCAAGGGACTGAGTGCAGCTGGAGTAGTTACAAGGAGGAGTATTGAGTTGTCTACCCAGGAAAGAAACCCGTTAGGAAGATGATTTCCAAGCAGTTTGCACAGAGGGTTGTGTTTAGTGGTATATTCCAGTGTGTCCCAGTGTTTGGAAGTGTGCAGCTTGGGAATCCTGTCTGCTGTGAGCTGAGATTGAGACTCAGCAAAAATTAACATCAGTAGTTGTTCAGGAGGCAGCTTCTGGCAGCCTGTGCTGAGGCTCCTCTGAGCTATGAGATAGGTGGGAGTGAAAAACTCTTGGTGTCCTTGCTCAAGGGAAGAGCAGCTGCTGGAGAGCACGAGATGAGAAATGACTCTGTCTGCTCCCTGTGTGTAGCACCTCTCCTGGGACCCCCAAACATGCACTTTGGTGGTCCCACACTGGGACCAACCAGCAAACCCAGCACAGCCTGAGCCCAGCTGCTGGGGTCCCTCTGTCAGGCTGAGCTGCTGGCAGGAGTTCAGCACTGCCATGTGTGAGGGTGAGGGTTTGTCTTGCCAAACTGCCCCCACCTGGGAATGGTGTTTAGGTTCCCTTTGTCATCAGGAGGGCAGATGCATCCTGAGAGGATTCATCCTGCTTATCATGGACACCCTTTAGGCAAGGGCTGAATTCAAAGCCAGCTTTCCTAGGCACAGACCTGCAGACAGGCCAAATAGAGCCTGCCCTGAAGGTCTTCTCTTCTAGAGACCAGGTTTTGGCTTGCAGTTCTCCCAAGCCACACTATCTTCATGTGACCTGCTGAGCTCCACGTACCCACCAAGTCCCAGGAACTGCCTGCAGGATAGGGTGGGACAGAGTGCCCCTTTCAGGGGGGTAATGGTGTGACTGGCTATGCAGCCCTACAATAGGTGTGGTTTAGAAGGTAGTGTGAGCTTTGCATAAAGCAAATGACTTAAATGATGGTGTTAGGTCTGTACCTGGTCAGATGAGAGCAGGTAGCTGGTTGTGGCACGTGGTGTGTTGTTCTGTGATGTTGGCAGCTGTCCTGGCTTGCACCTCACTGTGAGAGGATGAGATAAAGTTGGTGCAGCTACTCTGTTGTCCAAAGCTGAGATCCTTATGCTGGGTCTCAGCTTGGTGCCTTTCTCTTGGGCTGTAGCTCATCCCAGCTGGGCATGGGGGCTCTTTCCTCCCTGTGCTCCACTGTGGGCAGATGCCTGGGCATCCATCACCCTGCTGCTGCTCCCTTGCTGGGGTGTCAAGGCATCCGAGTGCTTACAGTGCTGTCTGGAGCTGCTCTCACCTTTCTGCTTCAGCAGCAGGCTCTGGTTCCCACACAGCCCTGAACAGCTGCTGTTTGTGTTCTCAGGCCACCCTCTCCCTTCACCCTGGCTGTGTTAGAGATGAAAATCCCAGGGGGTGTTGGTGGGTGCTAGCCTGGGTCTGTACAGATGCCTGTTTCTAGGCTCTGAAAGGGTTTGGGGGGGAGGGGGGGGGGGGGGCATGGGACATAACGTGTGCTTGTCCTGTGCTGTCTGGGGGCTCTGACACAGCTGGTGGCTTTTAATCTTCTGACTGAGAAGTCAGCTAGAAGAGGTCACTAAGCTGCTGTTCTTCTGCCAGGACCTCCTCAGCAATCCACAGCTCTGCCCAGTGCCTGGTCCAGTTTGGGCACCCAGTGTAAGGATCTTCTCTAGCCCAGGCTACACACACAGTGCCACTGATCCAGGCAGGCACCCTGGCCATGGTCAGGACACCCCATACATCACCAAACAGCTCTGGTGTGTTTCCCATTGCCTCCTTCAAGAACATGGTTAAAGTTCACTTCGCTTTCCCTTCTCATCTCCTGGGGGAGAACAGTCTCTTCTAGTGCTGGACTCTGCAGTTCCCAGTGTGAGCCCTGCTTTGGGAGCCCCTGGGGCACCCTAGAAAATCACCCACACTCTTACCATCCAGCAGGTCAGTCTTCAAATCCTGCTGCAAAAACATCTTTACAAAAATCTCCCTCCACATGGCAGCAGGAAGTGTCTTCATGTCACAGGATGGTGGGAATCAGCATCAGAGATTACCTCTTGTTTTCAGGGGGGGAAGATGACCTTGGATGCACACACAGCTTGAGTGCTTGGTCAGAACCTCTCTTCTGGTTGCCAGACCTTCCTGCTGAGGTACAGGCTGCCTTTCCAGTGCTTTGCTTTGCTTTTGGACACTCACTGCCCAAGATGCCACCAAGCCACAGACCCTTGGTGCGACCCACCAAGCCACAGACCCTTGTGTGTCTCCCAGCCTTGGCCAGGGTGCTCCTGCAGAGCGTGAGAGGTGAGTGGAGCAGGAGGGCCCTGGCAGTGTGAAGGTCTCTGGTTTGCTGGTGTTGTGTGGGGCTGGGCACAGCACTGCTGGGCAGCATCCACCCATCATTAGTCTCCCCTCCTCTGTGCGTGTTTGGCTCCCTGCCCCAGAAGGCCCTTAGTTGTTTTTCAGGCTTGGAGCCATCTTTTCTGAGGGAATCCAGCAGGGACAATGGCCAGTAGCAAATCCTTAGGAAAGAGAATAAAAACAGGGCAAGCTTCAGTGATTCTAACCCTGATTTAGCTTCTGGGCGTCTAGCAATCTGTGGCTGGGGGATTTCTTGAGCCAAAGGTTTTACCTTTGGGTTTAAGGAGCCCTGGTCTGTTGTTCTGCTGTGAATATATCCGATTGTTTTGGTATCCATGGCAACTCATGGCTGAGACGTGTTTGGTTTAATTATGTTGGGTGGAAAAACTACAGCCTTTTGTTACAGCTCTTTGCACTAATGGCATGTGATGCCCTTGCACACACTGCCATGGTGATGGTCCCTTTTATAGCCTCTCCCTTCACTAATGAATTCTAACACTTGGTTTTGCCTCTTTACCACTCAGGATTCTTGAGCAAACACCCTCTGGTCCTGGCAACTTTTAATTTATGGATTTGTTCTGTTTTCTTTTTGCCTGACATGTCAGTATGAGACAGAGTCTCTAACCTGCCCTCCAGAGCTGTACCTTCCAGGATGGGAACTTTCCAAGGCACAAAAACCTCCCAAAACTGCTGATACGACCTCATGTTCCTTTGGGTGTTATCACAGCTTTCCACCCAAACTGCCAGCGTTTAAGCCCTTTCCTATTCTCCTTGTTTCCAAACAGGAAATTAAGTGTGCTCACATGTGTGAGGGGTCGTGTAGGGAGGGATTATTTTTGCCCTGCTGCAGACATTTATCTTGTGCTTGTGTGACAAGTTCCAGAGCACCCGTGTGGCTGCTTAGAGTGGAGAGCTGGGGCGATAGAGGGGTGTGTTGGGTGGGGTGAGCCCCTGCCCGGGGAGCCTGGGTGGGGTGAGCCCCTGCCCGGGGAGCCTGGGTGGGGTGAGCCCCTGCCCGGGGAGCCTGGGTGGGGTGAGCCCCTGCCCGGGGAGCCTGGGTGGGGTGAGCCCCTGCCCGGGGAGCCGGGGTGGGCTGTCCAGGTCCTTTGGAGATAACTTACAGGTAGGACTCTAATACAATAAGGAAAGTGAAGCGTTGATGGGGGAGAGATTGCTTTGCACTGGGGCAGTTCAGGGAGTGTGTGTGCATGGTAGTCATGGCAGCTGAGCTCCTCAAAGCTGACGTACACTAACAGCTTTAGAGATGGTGTGGGTAGTCAGGCAGTCGTTAGTTCTTCATGAAACCTCTGATCTGGTGATGGGTCAGAGCAGGGCTGAGGCCAGGACGCTCTTGAAGGCATGGAAGGTTGCCCAACCCATCGTGAGACAACCACAGCACAAGTCTGCAGCACAGAGAAGTCCTGGCTTTGGAGGACTCTTACCTTCTCTCTTTGCTTTGTCTTGCAGAAATGTAGATGGCAGCTACTGTCTCTGAAGGACTGGCACCCGTCTGACCCTGCGCAGCGCCTCCGATTGCTACCATGATCATCTGCATGCTGCTCTTGGCCTCACTGCTTGAGCCATCTGACACCGAAGTCAACCCTGGTAGGGAGCTGCCAGCCTGGGAGAGGACTCTCATCTCCCACCTTTCCTGTGCTCGTTCTCAGCCTTTCTGTGCCTCTTGTGGTGAATGCATATGGGTGTAATGAATGCATGTAAATGTAATCACTGACATGGGTCCTGAAGGCCTCCTCAGGACTGAGGTGGCCAGTCTTTCTTGGCAGCTGTGGTGGAGCCGGACACCTCTCCTGGCAGTCCCAGGACGGTTCAGGCATCTCTTCTTTGCCCACTCAAAGGTCTGTGCTCTCAGTGGGCTTGTCTTGAGCTCTGATTATCCCTTCACTGCATTGACCACGTGGCCTGCAGAGCAGACCTGGCTCCAGACTGGCTCAGAGACACTGTGCTGCTCACTGAAAAGCAAATTACCAGTTGGCAAAGCATATAAGCCATGGCCCTCCAGCTAGCAAGAGGGGTTCTGAGGAGGGAAGTGTGGAAGGAAAGGTAGAAAACCCTACCTGGCAGAAAGCTAGGATGGAGACTGGGCTGGGCGCCTCTGAATCCCTGTGGAGGGCATGAGCTGTTCTCCTACAGGATTTGGCAAGTTAGAGTCACCATGGAGTTGAGTAAGAGAAGGGCCTGCAGTACATTGCAAAAATCCCTGTAATGAGGTGGTTTGAGCTGGAGACAGCCTGTGAAATAAGTGAGTCTGCCTTTTCCAGCTTGGCTGGAGGTGTGGTGAGGCAGCAGTGCTACCCTGAGGGTGTTGTTTGCTCTGTTTGGAGCCCTTTGACTGGGCCTGGCTCTGGCCCGTGGATCTCTGCAGAGATGAGAGGTTGTGCTGCCAGCCAGCAGTGCAGTGAGGTCCATCAGGCACTCCTGGGCTCCTGTTACACAGCTGATCCCTACACAGTACAGCCCTCTGTGTGCCCAGCTTTGAACTGGGGTTGTCATCTGGTTCTGATGGTTAAAATGTAGCAGGAGAGGGAAGATGGCAGCTTAGAGGGTCAGATTCCTTTTGCTGATGGTAAGCTAGAAGTCAGCTCACCCAAAGGTGTGGGAATAGCTCCTCCCACACCAGATCTGAGCACAGGGCTGTGGTCCTACCCTCCTGCAGTAAATGTTCTCACTAAGCACGTAGCTTTGCTTGGTTTGGCCTGTGACTTCCTGGAGCAGCTTTGTGCTTGTTCAGCTCCCACAGCTGCTCAGGCCTCTCTGCCCCAAGGGGCTGTGCCAGACTCCAGCACACCCAGAGCCCAGCTGATGCTCCTCAGTTGTGATGTCCACAGGCTCCACGGAGTATCTTGACCTCCTGATCTACTCCAGGACTGGCCTGAAGCACTTCCTGCATTACCTTCTAAACCAAAGGGGCTGCTCTGCAGGTGATGTCAGACAGGAAGGATCCTGTGGAGTCCTTTTGCCTAGCATCAGTTGTCTGACCTCACTAACAGAGGTGAGCTGTGGTGCTTTTCTGAGCCTCAGTGGATCCTGTCTGCAGGGCAGGTGAGTGTGTCCCTGTGGGAGTAGTTAAGCATCAGGGGTATCTGAGCAGGAGTCCTGGCAGCACTTAGAGCCCAGAGATGGTTTTGCTTGAGAGGATGTGCTTTTTGGTGCAGCATTTCAGTGAGAGCCATAGCCACCCTTGATGCCAGGACCACTCTGGCTTCAACCTAACAGTCCTGGGCTTGTGAACAAATGAGTTTTGTTAGGGATTGCAGTACCTCCCAGTCCCACAGAGTCCTGCCCAGCTGGCTAGCTCTCTCTGGCACTGCTCTAGGGTGTGCACTTGACCTTTAAGTAAGGAGTGACCAGGCAGGACTCCTGCTGCAGAAACACAAAAATCACTTCTGCTTTCAGCTGGTGCCCCCACCCCTTTCCCAAACCTTCAGGTCCTTGCCCATCATTCGGCAGCACACTCACTCTCCAGCAGCAGATCAGACTGAGCTGGTCTGTGGTGGGACAGGTAAGAGGGAAGATGCTCAAGGCTGGTTTGCTGTACTAACAGAGCAGGGTTAGAGCTCTCAGCTGGCTTTCAGCAGCTGCAGTCATGGTGCTTGGTCCCAGCCAGCCCCCAGCTGCCTCCCAGTGACCTCTTCTGTAAACAGGCCTCTTCAGAACCCCCAGGCACACAGGTGAACATTGTGGGTGAGAGCAGAACCCATCCAGTTTGGAGTCCTGACTGCAGCAGGGTCCTGTCCCTGCTGGGTCTGGGAGAGTACACAACAGGCAAATGCTCAGCAGTGCAAACCCCAGGTTTGCTCTTGGCCTGCTGCACTCTGCTGCTCAGGACCTTTCTGAGTGAGCAGTTGTGTGTTTGCTGGGGCAGCTGTGAGTTTGACTGGCTGATCTTTGAACCCACAAGAACCTTTGGCATTCAGAGTGTTTAGTAGATTAAGGAGGCAGATGTTGGTTTTGAACCTGCTGCCTGATCTTTTGTTGCCTCCAGCTCTGGTATGTTGAGAGATAGTGATAGAGGTAGTTCAGGATAAAAATGATCTTTGTCATACTTCAGTAATTCCTTCTGTAAGGATGAGGCTGCTGATCTTCCCTTCGCATCATCTGTGTTGCCTTTTGATGGGAGAAGGAAGGAGAAAGAGCTCTATTCCATACCCAACTGGCACCTCACCAAGAACACAGTGGTGCAATGGTGTCTTCTATTTTTTGTGTGTATTCCCATAACTTGTTTTCTGTATTAAATAATCTGGTATCATCAACAAATGTCACCTGACCACCCATCTCCTTGACGAGATTATTTAGGAATATATAGAACATCATGCACACATTGACAGTGTGCCAGCCAACAGCTGCAGCCAAACCCTATGAAAACAACCTCTGTCTGCAAACCTTTCTACATGGAAATTTGCCACCTGCCTGTGGTGGTTTCTGTATGGTGGTAACAACAAGGTGGGTTTCATGCCTCTGTCTCATCTTGTAGCTTCTGAACCTGGTGAAGAGCTTAGTCCAGGTTTGGTACAAGGGCAGCAGTCCTGAGATACAGGAATGAGGAGGATGCCTGAGGCATCCCTGCTGAGAGAAGGGCAGGTAGGACTGCTGATCTGGTGGTGGGCAGCACAGCAGTAAGGATACCAACCAGCATGAATGCCACTGGAGTCGCTGGAGCATGTGCTGGCACTGGAGCTGGGGCTGTTGTGATGGGGCTGCTGTGAGCTCAGAGGGCAAAGACTGAAAATCTCTAGGGAAGTGCATTTCATTTTCTACTTGCCATTGACTATGTTTTTGTCTTTAGTTTCATGATTTAATTCCATATAACTTTCTTAATCTGCTGTTGATGTCAGCCTGACAAAAATATCTTGCTTGCCTGTTTTGAATCCTGAGCCTTACTGAATGCATTAAGACTTTGAGTTTTCTGAAACAGCTCTCCAAGATGTGTTTAAAAACTTGGGTCAGAGAGAAACCTTGGCCAGCTTGGATTTGTAAGCTACATCTGCTTGTCTTTGGTGTATTGACCTTGTAGAGCTCCATGGCTTGAGCCAGTTGGGTCTGTGCTCCTTGGAGTCACCGAGTTTGAGAGTTGTCTTGTGCCTGGAGAGAAACACTTGCTGCATGTGAGGATGGGGCAGGGCATGGACTCTGTGAGCTCTAACCTGCAGTGACACAACAGAGCAGATGTTTCCATAAGCTGCCTGGTCATCTGGAATAGAAGCTGTTGAACTTGTCACTTGTTACTGGACTGGTGAAAATAATAATTGTTCTTATTTGAATGTAAGTCAAGCAGCCAGTTTATTCCAGGAGACAAGAAATCTTTAGCAAATTCTTTTTTCTTAGTCGCATAATTATTGATAAATAATTTTTGTTGTAAAATAGGTCTGTGCAGCCAGTAACAGGGCAGGTTTTGGCTTTCATGTTCTTAAAATGCTTCTTTCTTAAGTTTTTTGGCCTTGCCAAGAGTCTGCTGAATGACACTGAGTGTATTTCATTACTTATTTCAGTTGATGGTAATTATTTCATCATCGTTATTTGCATTCTCTATTTTATCATTACCATGTTTATTCCCTAGGCATTGATAGCCTTTTAATTAAATTTGTCTGGTGATTTAAAAAGAATTGGTCCTGATTTTTGTCTTGGGTTTGTTCCCCTTCTCAGCTATATGTCGTTACCCTCTGGGTATGCATGAAGGGACAATACGGGATGAAGACATCACAGCTTCCAGCCAGTGGTATGATTCCACAGGACCCCAGTATGCACGGTAGGTTTGTCTCTGGCAGCAAAATGTAACCTTCTTTTTCTCCTAGATATCTAGTGTGTGATTGAGGGAGAAGTTCCCTCACCCTTAAAGCAACTTTAAGTCTGCTTAGCTTGTTCACTGCTGCTGTATTAAGCCTCATTATTGCCTAGTGAAAGACCAAGAGGCAGAGGTCGTGGTCACAAGCTGTAATGGAGGAAATTCTGACTCAGTATTAAGAGAAAAAAGGATCCTTCTCCATGAGACTGAAGTGGTGGAGACCTCAGGGAGATACCCAGAGGTGTGGTGATATCTCAGTGTTGGGAGGCTTTTGGGACAGGGCTGTAAAGTCCTTCAGCAGCACGTTTTTGCTTTGGAGTTATCCCTGCTGTAAGCAGGAGGTTGGACTAGAGACCTCCAGAGGTTGTTTTTGACCTGGTCTTCCTAATAGTTCTGTGAGTAAGCCTCTGCTGGATTTATGACATACAGGTCAGTTGGGGACAGTGCCTCTGGGATTTTTGGGGAGAGCTTTAAACTAAATCATGGGAGTCATTTATGGATGTGAACTCAACAGCATCATATTGAGGACAGGGGCTGTGTCCACTTCGACTCAGAAACCTGGAAACTGCAGAGTTAAGGGGTGGCTGTAAAGCAGCTAGAGGATTGCCTCTCCATGTCAAGCACTACTGCAGCCTTTCTCATGAGAAATCTGTCATTTCTCTTAAAGCTGCTGACTGGTGATTCACAAAATACAGGTGTAAGCTTCCTTACCATTGTTTAGAATGATGGTATCAAACATTCCTGCAGTTCCAGTGCCAGTCAGGTATGACTTTTGGGTTAACTAGGACACTTCTATTTCTGTGATGAATCTAGGCAGTCAAATCATAAGCCCCTCCTCATGCTGGGCTTGTTACTCAGTCTGTGGTAGAGCACAGATACCAACTGCTGTGTGTCTTAGTGTGGGTTGAACAAGCCCAGGGGTCTGGAAGCTGGGAGCCTTAGTTTGTTCTCTGAGGTGTGTCTTATCTCCAGTTCTGCAAGTGCTTCAGGCATCACTTACCATCTGCTACCATCATCTTTTTGCCAGGGGAGCTGGATGTCCACAGGGCAAAGGCATGAAGGTAGAGGTCACAGTTGTCCTGTGCAGATGTTTGTCCCTGTCACTGCAGTTGCCCCTCTTGGTTTTCTTACAACTCTTTAAGGCTTCACCATAAGAACACAAACAGCTGACCAGCCTGAGACAAAAATCTTCTGTAGCCTGTCACTGCCTGTCCTGTTCCCTTCCTGAGCACTACCTTCTGTGACACACAGAGCTCACCCATCCCATCAGAGAGGAGAGAGCTGTCTGAAGGACAAGGGCACTTCAAGGGCTTGCTGTTTGCTAAGAAAGTTGCTGAAAAACCTGCATGGGCTTTTGTGGCTCTAACATTTTTCATATTTAAGACTCTCACTGTCTTGAGGCATGAGAGCTGAGCCTGCAGAGCCCAGGTGAGGCAGCGTTTCCTTCAGTGGCTCCACCTGCCGATGGCTCCAGCGCTGTGCTTGGCATGCCATCCCCAAGGAGAGCAGCCTTCATCCTTCTGCCAGAGCCACGGTGTCCCACTGTGAAGCAGAGTCCTTCACATTGTCCACCTGGCAGTGTCCTCCACAAGCAGTGGTGCTGAGTGGAGAGGTGAAAGACGTGTTGAGTGACCCAGAATACTGTAGATGAGCAGAGCTTTTCTTTCTAAAGAAGCTCTCTTTGTGCTTGGGAGAGCTGTGGGAGGTGGTCAAACAGAGCTTCAGGCCTTACTGAGTGGGGTTGAGGGGAATCATAGAATGGTCTGGAAGGGACTCCAAGGATCACAGAGCTCCAACCCCCCTGCCACAGGCAGGGACACCAACCTTCAGGCCTGGAGCTACACAAGGTTGTCCAGGGCCCCATCCAACCTGGCCTTGAACACCTCCAGGGATGGGGCATCCACCCCCTCTCTGGGCAGCCTGTATGCACTTCACCAGTGAGGTGCCAAGAGCCACTCAGTGTGCAGTAACCCAGTTGTTTCAAATCAAGATGAAAGTTTGTGCCTGGGAAAGAAATCACTTCTAACAGTTCATGAAAGAGATGTGAAACTGGGGGAGCTGTCCTGGTGACAGGACTCTGGTAAATCTCAACTGACTGTCAGCCCAAAGGAGAGAAGTATTTGGTAGCCAGCTGTCAGGTCTCATTTACTGATCTGTTTTGGCTCTTTTTCCTCCCAGTTCTCAGTTTCAAGGTGTTTCCTCAGTTACTGGGAAGGCTGGATCTGTGGAAGTGACATTTCTTTAGTGTGTGTGATTTTCCCCTCAGGTTACAGAGGGAGGAGGGAGATGGAGCCTGGTGCCCAGCTGGTTTGTTGCAACCAGAAGATGTTCAGTTCCTTCAAATTGACCTGCACAAACTCTTCTTCATCACCTTGATTGGGACTCAGGGACGCCATGCCCGTGCCACAGGCAAAGAGTTCGCCCGCGCTTACCGGCTCGACTACAGCCGCAACGGGGAGCGCTGGATCTCCTGGAAGGATCGTCAGGGCAGGAAGGTGAGTGTGGAAGGAACTGAATCATGGGGCACACAGAAGAGAAGCAGCACACACATCAAGACAACTAGACTGTAGAAGGCATGTCCTATATGAACCACTTAGTATATGGTACCTTATCCCGACCTGCCTGTCAGTCATCCAGCATCCTCTGCCTCAGCCCTGTGTTTGCTGTGATGCTGCACTCTTGTTTCTCTGATGTGATCCCCTAAATCCAGCCCATTGCTGTGACTGGGAACTGTGGTTCCTCACTGCCTTTCTGTCTGTGTTGAAAACATCATGTGAATGTCCCTCTCTCAGGCACTTGCTGCTAAATTGGAAGCTGCAAAGCAGGTGCCTGCTTTGTGATGAAAAAAAGAGAGGGGGTGGCAGGGAATGGAGATGAGTTTCTGGATGTCTGATGGGGGTGTTTAATGTAGAGAGCAAGGAGGGGGAAGGAGTTTAGTAAGTAGGAAATATGCTGAGCACACACACTCAAAGAGGCTTCCCCACTCCCTATGGTTGTCTCCTGTCTCCAGATGTGAGCACACAGCTCAGGGCCAGCTGTGCTCTGCTCATGTTCATAGGCCTTTATTAAACTTCTCCTAGGAAGGAATCTCCTCATCTGACTGGTCACCCTGCCTCAGGCTGGGTTGTGCAGTCTGCAGGCTGAATCCAGGCTAGAGAAGATGCTGGCTATAGGGCTGTTTCCTAGCACTGGGGTGCTTTGGAAGCTATGGTGGGGTCTGTGTTGCAGTGTTAAGCCATAGCTTCTAGCTTGTTAATGAATTATTTGCCCACTTAGACCCTTCATCAGTTATTTGGCTGTTATCTTGCCCATTCCTTGTGGTTTGGTGTGTGCCCCAAACACTGTGTTTGCAGGAGGGAGAGGAAGCTTAAACTCCTTGGGGGTAACTGCTCCTTGCCAGTACTTTCTCAGTGAAGTCTGTCCACATCTCCATCAATAGCAGGATTCACTGGTTATGCTGCCCATGAGCAGCTGAGTGCTGCTTGGCTCTCCCCCAGTCCCTGTGCAGAGCAGTGGTAGGTGCTCAGGACTGCCTTTGGGTCATCTGTTAGGATTTAGGATGGGTCTATTTTTGCAAGATCTTCCTCTTGGGCCATAATAAGGTGATGAGCTTGTATTTAGCAGTGTCTGATGCTACAATTCGAGCTGCCTCCCATTCTGTATACGTGGGAGTCCACATACATCCCAGCAGTGTGTGTTCCTGCTCCCCACTGCCTGAGACCAAAAGGTTATTCCTCCTGATATTCTCAGAGAAGATGCTTCTGCTCCTCTGGTCCTGCTGTTCTGTCCATGGCATACACAGTGGGTGCAATTCCTGCTGTTTCAGCTCCTCTGACAAAGTGACTCTCCATTAAAGGGTTTTCAAATGTGCCACCAGTAAGAGGCAAGTTCCATGAGGGAATCTGTACTTCAGAACCACTGCTGGCTGGTCAGATAAAAACGTCCTGTAAAATTCAAGCCTTGGAATGAGGTGCAAGATCCTAATTTACTTACCTGTATATGCATTACAGGTATTAATTACAGTTATCCCTAATTACAGAATCACAGAATCCCAGGGGTTGGAAGGGACCTGGAGAGCTCATGGGGTCCAACCCCCCTGCCAAAGCAGCTCCCCAGCTCATATTGCACAGGGCGGCGTCCAGATGGGGCTGGAATCTCTCCAGAGATGGAGACTCCACACCCCCTGGGCAGCCTGTCCCAGGGCTCCCTCACCCTCACTGGGGAAAAGTTCTTCCCCATGTTGGTGGGGAACTTCCTATGCTCCAACTTGCAGCCATTGCCCCTTGTCCTGTCCCCACAGACACTGAAAAGGGGCTGCCCATTTCCCCCTGCATCCCATACTGAAGATATTGATAAACATTAATAAGGTCCCCCCTTAGTCTTCTTTACTCCAGGCTGACCAGCCCCAGCTCCCTCAGCCTTTCCTCACAGGGGAGATGCTCCAGGCCCTTCATCATCTCCGTAGCCTCCTCTGGACTCTCTCCAGGAGATCCCTGTCTTTTTTATCCTAGGGAGCCCAGAATTAATTACAGTTATTGCTAATAACTGCATTCTGATCCTGCAGTTGATAGATGCCAAATCAGTGATATTTCAGAGCAGGACTGTGTGAGCCCATCTCAGCATGACTCTGTCCAAGCAGGTCACACAAATAGTTTCAGACAAAATAAACCCCAACCCCACCACCCAGCAAACCCCTTCACTGTGCTGCTGAGTCTCAGATCTCACAGTTTGTCGGGTCATCAGATGTGTAGCACATCCTGCTGCTCACTCAGTCATCTCCAGCTTTAATCTCCTTAGTAAAGGCAGAGCCAAGTTGAACTCCCCTTGTCTCACACCACCTGAGGATGGAGCTTTCCACTGGCTCTGAAGTCGCAGGCTGCTGCACTGTTGAGTCCTGGTTCCTTGTCAACTTCTGGTATCAGTCACCTAGAGTTGTTTGCCAGCCCCACCACTTGGTTCTTGATGTTGGGAACACCTGCATCAGTAGTGGCTGGGGCTGGAAGCTGACGCCGAGTTTGTTCCACACACAGCTGATGTGCTTTGGGGTTTTTTGGCCCTGAGGAACTGATGCTCAATAGCAGCAACCCCACCTTGTGGAGGTGCTACGCAAAGTGCATCTGCTCTTCGATGCCTGTTCAGTGCAGGCAGCAAAGTCACCACTTCCAGGGCTGGTGCAAAAGTGCCTCTTTCTGAGGGGAGTGGCTGAAGCTTCTTCCTCTTACTCTGCCCAGCACTGTGTCCATCTGGGGCTTCTTGGCTTGATGTATCTGCTGCCTCGGATTCCCTGACAAGTGGTCATCTCCAGAGGATCTGTCCAGCTTCTGTGATGAGGACGTGGGATGTTCTGCTGTCCCCTCATGGGTTTTATCTCTTATTGGCAAGGTTTTGTGGAGCAAGGCTTAGGTGGCCTCCAGGTCTCCTGTCGTGTGCCATCTGACAGGTGAAAGGGTTAATCTCTGTCTCTTGGTTCCTGAAGTCAAGGATTACGTATGTGTAAGAGAGAATTCATGGGTGTTTCTCCTAGGAAGAGAGATAGTAAAGAGGCTGTAGATTAGTTGGGGAGCTGAAGAGGTCAAAGAGATGACCTTACTTCTTGGTATCCATCTGTTTCCTTTGGTTCACTCCTGGGACTGTGCACCTTGACACACCAGTCCAGCCAGGTGCAGGAAGGTCTTTTGGAACGATCCTGGTGCAGTCCAGAAGTCCACCAGATGTGACTGTCTCTTCTTCAGGGAGATGCAGTCTTCTGAGTGGCTTCCTCTTGTGGTACAATAAGTTTCTTCACTTCTCAGCAGACTCTCCAGCCACTCACTCTTTCCCTTTCCTGCCATGAAGAGGAAACCACCTTTCTGCTCCCTTCCTGCCCTCCCTCACCTTTCACATTGCCTGTGCATCAACGGTTGTGACTCACACAGTCTTCTGAGCAACCTCAGCCTCTGACTCATCCTCCCCCCAACAGCATCTTTGAACAGGAGTCCTCACACTTGTAGCTCATACTTTTGATACCAAAAACATTCTTAGTCTGTTTCCATGGGTCCAAATCCTTTCCAGCAAATCTCTTAGGCCCCCCACTGTGGGGTTTGACAGCTTCAGCTGTTTCCACACACTGTCTGTGAAAACAAGTAGTGGACTCTTCCCAGAACGAGGGTGAAAGTGTGGGAAGGGGAGGGTGAGAGCCCCAGCAGCTTCTGTGGCAGTGCTGAACACTTCAAGTGTTCAGTTCAAGGCATCTGCTGTGTGGTTGTGCCTTCATTCCCCAAACACTGTTGCACCTCTGGAATGTTTTTGACTTACAGCAAAAGGGCATGGGGACCCTCTGCCAGGTAACTGGGGCTGAGCAGCAGCTCAGTTACCTGCTCTTGGGCTGTATGTGAAAACTCACTTGGAGAAGGGAGGCTACATATTGGTAACTGGAGCTTTCTGCAAGGTGTCGTAGAATTGTAGGAGGGTTTGGGTGGGAAGGGACCTCAGAGTCCCTCAGTGCCCCCCTGCCATGGGCAAGGACACTCCTCCCCAGGCCAGGGTGCCCAAAGCCCCATCCAGCCTGGCCTTAAACCCTGCCAGGGGCAGCCTCAGCTTCTCTGGCCCCTGTGCCTGGGCCTCTCCACCCTGCCCAGGAAGGATTTCTTCCTAACGTGCTACTCAAATGTACCCACCTCGAGTTTAAACCCCTTTCCCCTTGTCCTATCACTGCACTTCCTCTCTAGCTTTCCTGGAGCTGCTTGAGGGAGCTGCTCAGAGGTCTCCCTGGAGCCTTCTTTTCTCCAGGCTGAACCAGGCTTAACCACCCTGACCCTCCAGAGCCTCACCCCTCAGATGATCTCCATGGCCTCCTCTAGACTCACTCCAACAGCTCCATGTCCTCCTTGTCCTGGGGACCCCTGAGCTGGAGGCAGCACTGTGGGGAGGGGGGATCTCCCCAGAATGGAGCAGTGGGGCAGATTCTCCCCCTCGACCTGCTGGTCCTGCTGCTGGGGATGCAGCCCAGGACATGGTGGCTTTCTGGGCTGCCAGGGCACATTGCTGGGTCATGATGAGCTTTACATTCATCTCCCCTCTGCTTTTCTCCTCTCCCTTGGGGTACTGCTGGGTGTGGGCCTGCAGTGGGCAGGTGGTGAAATGGCAGCACCCTGTAAGCCACGTGCCAGGTGTTGGGAGGGGGGCAGCAGCTAATCCTCTGCAGACACTGCATGGGAACGCTCCCTGGGCTCAAATAATGGGGGGTAGAAGTACAGCCCTGTACAGAGGAGCAGCACAGCAGGGAGAAGTTGCTGGTAAGCATCTCCCTTCTCCAGGTGATCCAAGGCAACATCGATACTTACGACGTGGTGCTGAAGGATCTCCGGCCTCCCATCATTGCGCGGTTCATCCGGGTGATCCCCGTGACAGAGATGCCCATGACTGTCTGCATGAGGGTGGAGCTCTATGGCTGTGTCTGGTATGGTGAGTAGCAACTGCCCTGCCTGTCACTGGAACTGAGTCCTTACCAGCTCTGACTGGGACTCACCTGCGTCCCCACATATGCAGAGGGAATCCCAGGCCCACAGAACTGCTTCTGTTGGTCCACATCATAAATAAAAGGAGCATGTGGACAGAGATGATGGAAGGCTGCTGCTGCTGTATTTCTGAGGTGTATGGCTTTCTTTTTCAGATGGTTTGGCATCCTATAGCATCCCTGAAGGAGGGACAATAGCAGCTCCTGGCTTCCCCATAGTCTATCTGAATGACTCGACCTACGATGGCTACCAGGAGCGCAGGTGGGAGACAGCATCCTGTTCTCTGTGTCACTGTGCAAGTTACCTCCTCTTTCCTACTTACCCTGTTGCTTGTATCTCATATCCCAAACACTACTGTGAGACCTCCAGAGCTGCAAACTAGGCTGCTAGTTCTCCACACCATCACAGCTTCATTGTTCCAGGCCCTTTGGTGACCTGGTTTCAGTTGCTCTTTTAAAGGAGGGTGTGAGCTCAGGATGCACCATATTCATTTACCCCTGGCAAAGGCTGGCAGGAGAAATAATTTTGCTGTTACTGGAAGTTGTCAATGCTTCTCTTTACAAAAAGAGAAGAGTGTTTGTCTTCATAACTTCCATCTTCATGTGATACAATGACAGTGTCCTGCTGTGTCTGCATGAAAGCCTTCATCGCTCCTGGTCTCTAATTGTGACTGTGTTCTTTGCATTGCTTTCTTTGTTGGTTCATGTATAGCCTTAACCTGTCACTGATACTGCAGATCATAAGGTGCTGCTACTCTTCTCTTGCCCCAGATTGGAGTGAGAGAGCTGAGTGGACCTTCTACTTGTGAAGCCCCAGTGTCCCTGGAGCAGATGAAGGTCCTTCCCCTCTTGATTGCCTTTGCTTCTGCAGTTTGGTATCTGAAATGTATTCTCTAGCAGACTGCATCATAAACTGTTGCAGGAGGTCTCCAGGGTAAACTGGGCATCCAAGACAGTGTGCAGCACCTGAACTCCAGGTCTGCACTTGATACCTGTGAGCTTCTGGACAGGTTTGAGAGATTGGTTTTGAAAACAAAGCTCTGGTGGGCTTGAAACAATTCGGAAACTCCATCACTGTGCAAGAAGCTCCAGGTCAGCAGAGTCACCGTTCCAATGTGGTATGAGAGGATGATGGCTGTTTAATCACTGTAAAGATTTCTTGGGTATGATACTTTTCCAATTTGGAGTCAAAAGGCCTAAAGGAACTGGGTTTTGACAGCTCCTTACAAGGTCTGCTAGTTTTTCACATCACTTAGATTAGTTAGGTAGGGTGCTGTGTTCTTGACATCTTGAGGTGTCTCTGGTTTGCCCAATTGTTGATTCTCATGGAAGGTGAGTTCATTAAGAGTCTGTATCTGAAACATTAAGTGAATGGTTGAACTTTCAGACAGTTAGCATGACCACTTTCTTTGCTGTAAATCCAAATTTGAGTGTGTTTAAATTTGAGTGGGGCATGAGTATCCTACTGAGACAGCGTGTCCCTGCCTGCACAGGAACGTCCCTAGGAAGTGCTCTCACAGGGTCTCTTCAGTGACCTGGTGTCATCCATTGATTTAAGGTGCTTTTATTGGTCCCATTTCAGTTGTTAATTTCCTGACAATTTTTACTGTTGCCTGATATTTCTTTTTATGCTCTGAGACGATTTTTGTAACATTATTTGCGTTTTGTCCTGCTGGAGGTTAAAACAAGGGGGTGGGAAGCACATTCTTCGTGCTTGTAGGATGTTGTAAGGTACCAGGTCACAACGTCTTCACACTGATGCTTTCAAGCTGCTTTGGTATAGAAGGGATTGGATAGTGAAAAGGAAGGAGAGGGGGGTTATGTTCAGAAGGATGGTGCCATTGCATTAACTAGGGACACCGGGTTTGCTGGCTGGGGGCTACAGTTGAAGGTGCTTAGTGAGGAGTCTCTCCTTCAGACTACTTACCCCGTAGGTTGTGTGCCTGGCTGGCCTGAAAGCAGGAGTGTGCCTCTCCAGCTGCTGAGCTGTGTGGGGTTCAGAGGCACACACACCTCCCCAGGTCGTCGTGACAGGAGGAAACGGACTTTGGGACCTTCTGTGCACGTAGCAGCAGCCCAGCCTGGGTTACAAGGGTTGCAGCTGGATGAAACGGGTCCAGGGAGCAAGTTCAGGCAATATAATGCAGCTGGACTGTTTGAGCTCTCCTGCTGTGGGACAGGGGATGTGGCAGGGATGGGTCCCAGGAGGCCTGTGGGTTGGGAACGTTCAGTGTCTGGCATCTTCTGCTGGAAAATGTACTGTAGGCTCTGCCCTCTCAGATAAGAAGTGGAATGAGGCAGGGTCCTGGGAGAAGAGCCTGATCAGCCCTGGAAACAGAGCTGATAACGCCTTCGTCTTGCACCAGGAGCAGTGCCAGGAATGATCCCAGTTAAGACTGGCTGTGGCTGGATGAGCTGCCCATGGTCTTGCTGTTCTTTCTCCTGCTGTTCTGTGCCTGCCTGCAAAGCCTTCCCCACTGGTCCCCCAGGACAGGATGGAGCAGCCTGCTTCCCATGCAGCTCCGTGGCCAAACGCTCTGTTTGGAGCACGTACAGTGTCATCTTCTGTAGTCTCAGTTTTGGTCCTCAAGAGACAGCTCGTAGCTTGGCTTCATCAGAGCTGTATCAGTGCAGAAACATCTGCCTCTGCCCAAGCAGGGGAAGGTTCTAAAAGCCCAGCCCAAACGAAATAAAGGTGGTGGTGTGTAAGGACAGGGAAGGAGTTCTTGTCTGGGTTGGGTTAAGAGTGAATCATAGAATGGTCTGGGTTGGAAGGGACCCCAAGGAGCATACAGTTCCAACCCCCCTGCCACAGGCAGGGACACCAACCTCCAGGCCTGGAGCTAAACAAGGTTGCCCAGGGCCCCATCCAACCTGGCCTTGAACACTCCCAGGGTGGGGCACCCACCCCCTTTCTCGGCAGCCTGTTCCAGCCCCTCACCACTCTCTCTGGAAAGAACTTCCTCCCAATATCTAATTTAAACCTTCCCTCCTTTACCTTTAATCCATCCCCCTTGTCCTGCCATTGTCTACCCTTTGAACAAGCTGATTCCCCTCCTGTTCCTCTGCTCCCTTCAGGGACTGGGAGGCTGCAATGAGGTCCCCCCACAGCCTTCTTTTCTCCAGGCTGAACCAGCCCAGCTCCCCCAGCCTCTCTCCATAGGGGAGCTGCTCCATCTCTCCAAACAAACTAACGCTTTCTGGTACCAGCTGCAGGGCCCCCATCCCTTCACATTGGAGCTCTCCTGGCCGGCTCTGCCTGACTGTTGGTTCCTCCTTGCCAGGCACCTGTACGGCGGCCTGGGCCAGCTGACGGACGGTGTGCTGGGGCTGGATGACTTCACGCAGAGCCACCAGTACCGCGTGTGGCCGGGCTACGACTACGTCGGCTGGAAGAACGAGACCTTCAGCACGGGCTCCGTGGAGATGGAGTTCCAGTTCGACCGGCCGCGGAACTTCACCTCCATGAAGGTAGTCGCTGCTGTCCCTCCCCAGCAGCCTGGGGGGCAGGCTTTGTGGCTGGTCACTTCCAGGTTACCCTTTGGGTCCTCTTCCCAAAGCAGGAGGGTGTAAACATCCCCAACAGCAGATCCCACCAGAGACAGAATTGGAACTGGAGGTGTCCCAAGTTTGCCAGGGTAGAAAGGTGAAGCAGGGCAGCACCTGTCTGTGCAGAGCTCAGACCCTCTCTCTCTATTTGGCTTAAAGCAGGAAAAAGCAAACACCTGAAGCAGTGCTCAGGCAGCCCCTGTGGGCAGCTGAGGTGTGTTTAGGATGCAGACTGCTTACTGGCGGCGTGGTTGTGCTTCCATTTTTGACCAGTCACTTCTTTGGACCCTCAATCTGTGCTCGTGCTGGGGGAAGTTACTTGAACACACAGGGAAAGGATGAGCTGAACTTTTTTTTCAGTCTGTAGTAAACAGCAGAGTCTTTTAAAAAGCATTGGTGGCTTTTCTTGTAGAGATTTCAAATGAAGGAGAACCCACCACATCCTTAAGTAAATTGTTTTGGTGGTTACTTACCCTAGTTTTATTTTGTCTATTTTTAACTTGCAACCACTGGCTCTTAGCCTGCTTTCACTGGCAAAAGTAGGAGTCCTGCCTTCTCAGAATTTTTTCTGCTTCTACACTGTGATTAAACCACTCTCTTAATCGTTGTTTCAAAAAACTAAGTTGGCTGAACTTCTCAGTGCCTTCCATGTGAGACCCAGGGTCATTTTTGTAGCTATCTTCCAGTTCTTTTTACTTATTTTTGCCAGTATTTTTTTGTTTTGGAGGTATAGAAACTGGAACTGGATGCAGGCTTTCCATCAAACTGCATAAAAGGACTGGTACCAGTTTCCTGCTTTGGGTGTTGCTGCTTTGTTTATGAATCTTGTGATCATTGTAGTCCTCAGTGCTCATTAGGGCTTTAGTATCATGGTAAGTGTCAGTTCAAAGTCAGTGGTGTCTGGGATAAAAGTTAGTAGAAAGCATCACTTAGACTTTGTTCCTGAGTACACTACCCTGAAATGAGTCACTCTTGAAAACTTCAGGTTATTGGAGGAAAGTTTGATTTATTTTTTCCCCCATTTGATTAATTTCTAGAGTTTCTGCTGTCTCTTTCAGATCATTGAATAAGGTAGCAAATAACCTTGAGCTGGGAATACCTTCCTGTTAAAGACTTACAGAAACACACCTACTTGTGCCCTAAGATCTGTAAGACTTACTAGTTGACAGTTTTTAATCAAATCTAAATAATTCCTGACTTCATACAATGCTAATTGGAGTCAGATGTTACAATAAGTAAATCAAACACCTTATAAAAAATCCTGATCAATAAACATGTAAGCTCATTGAAATAGCTATTTCATAGAATCATGGAATCACAGACTGGTCTGGGTTGGAAGGGACCCCAAGGATCACGCAGTTCTAACCCCCCTGCCACAGGCAGGGACACCAACCTCCAGGCCTGGAGCTACACAAGGTTGCCCAGGGCCCCATCCAACCTGGCCTTGAACACCCTCAGAGATGGGGCACCCACCCCCTCTCTGGGCAGCCTGTTCCAGCCCCTCACCACTCCCTCTGGAAAGAACTTCCCCCTAATATCCAATTTAAACCTTCCCTCCTTCAGCTTCACTCCATCCCCCTTGTCCTGCCAGTCTCTGCCCTTTAACAAGCTGATTCCCCTCCTGTTTCTCTGCTCCCTTCAGGGACTGGGAGGCTGCAATGAGGTCCCCCCACAGCCTTCTCTTCTCCAGGCTGAACCAGCCCAGCTCCCTCAGCCTCTCTCCATAGGGGAGCTGCTCCAGCCCTCTGAGCATCTTCATTATTTTGTACAGGCTGGGTGAGCTGTGAATGCTGCTGTTTGTATCTTCATCCCTGTTAGCTTGATTCCCATTTTCTGAGATTCCTCAATATCCAGGAAAGGGATAAAAATTAGACATGTTAGCAAACCCTGTGAGTGCATTGCAGAGTACTTGAGCTTGTTTATTGTAACACTGGACCTTACAAGCTGGTGTTTGGAATAGAAAGTGTCTCTATCAGTCCAAACCTTGCCACCTCCTGTCCCAATATGGCACAAATTGTACACTGCAGGCATCAGGCTTTCCTGCCTTGCTATGGATGAGTGTCTCATTATTGAAGAACGTTGTTTCAGCTACATCTGTTCCTAATTACATGCAAATACCCTCCTTTTGTCTTTGTACTGCTCATCAGGCCTGTCGTCCTCATTACTGCTTCACTGCTATTCACTCCAGGACCTCACAGAGGCCAAGCAATTACTGGGCTTCAGTGCTGCCTTCGCCTGGAAGCTGCTGTTGTCACAATTGCTGATGTTCCAGTCATTAGGAAATAATTTGGAGAAGCTCTAGGGAATGTCAGACCATCATGGCTATGAGGTAGACTGTGGGATGCCAGAGACTTTTAAGGGTCACCTTATTCCTTCTGGTTCCTGGTCACTGGCCACAGTGCCAAGTTACTGTGGTCCAGGTCTTCAGGACTGTGTGGCAGAACTTAAACTGTCATGTGTATTTGTTAAAAAAGCTCCAGGGTGAGGTTTGCATTGAAGAAGGATGGTGGGACAGCAGAAAGGATCCTTACAAGCCTTGTCCCTCTTTGCAAAGCCCCCATCCTGGGAAGTGCTGGAGTCCTGGGAGAGTGCCAGGTGTTTGGTGTCAGTGGGTCTGCAGTGCTGCAACCTGGAAGGATGGAGGAGATGGCACTTTGATGCTGCAGCCTGTCAGGTTGGGGACAGCCCCAGAGCAGGAAGGGAGAAAGCTGTTTCCAGCTCTTGGGAGAATGAGACAAACCTCCCAAATACAGGTGTGAAGTCAGCCTGGAAGCAGTTTGTGCATTGCCTGGTCTGCAGGTGGACTATGTGGAGCTGCAACTCAGAGATGAAAGAGGATACTGTTGTTTTAGTGAGATGTTAGTTTGGTGGCATAGCAATTGCAATTTAAATCCCAGCACCCTTCACTAAACCACCACAGCAGGGACAACCTGATGATGAGCTGCCAGGAGAGGTTGATGGATGCAGGCTTACATGAAGGTTTTCTTAAAACTTAAGTCCTTGGTTGTCTTCAGTGTGCAGCCACAGTAGAAGAGCTGCAGTGTCTCAGGGGAATATCTTCTTGAGCTTGTACCATTTTTAGAGAAGAAATTATCTTAGGCTGCAGAAGCTGAGAGCTTTCTAAAAGAGGCTAGAGCCTGGGGGTGGTTTTTCTTCCCCCTTGGGATATATGTTCAAGGAAAATTGATCTGTGAGGCTTCAGAGGAAGAGCCTGCCAGAATGTGACCATTAATGCAGCTCTGCATGTGAAGTTAGGAGCCATTTCAGAATCCTGTTTTGCACAAATGTTCTCCTTGCACACTATGAGGGGATGAAGCTGTATTGGAACAAGTAGTGAGTTGTGAGGAGTCCTGCAGGGAGATATAAGGCCCCACCTGGAGTGTTGTGTCCAGTTCGGGGCTCCCTGGGATAAAAAAAGACAGGGATCTCCTGGAGAGAGTCCAGAGGAGACTACAGAGATGATGAAGGGCCTGGTGCATCTCCCCTGTGAGGAAAGGCTGAGGGAGCTGGGGCTGTTCAGCCTGGAGAAAAGAAGACTAAGGGGGGACCTTATTAATGTTATCAATATCTTCAGGATGGGATGCAGGGGGAAATGGGCAGCCCCTTTTCAGTGTCTGTGGAGACAGGACAAGGGGCAATGGCTGGAAGTCGGAGCATAGGGAGTTCCCCACCAACCTGGAGAAGAACTTTTCCCCAGTGAGGGTGAGGGAGCCCTGGGACAGGCTGCCCAGGGGGTGTGGAGTCTCCATCTCTGGAGAGATTCCAGCCCCGTCTGGACGCCGCCCTGTGCAATATGAGCTGGGGAGTTGCTTTGGCAGGGGGGTTGGACCCCATGAGCTCTCCAGGTCCCTTCCAACCCCTGTAACTCTGTGATTAGAAATAGGAAGCTTTCATGAACAGCACATCCCCAAGGCAGTAAGTGTTTCTCCTGCCTGATCCATTCTCTTTTTCCTAGGTGCATTGTAACAACATGTTTTCCAAGGGGGTAAAGATCTTTCAGAAGGTGGAGTGTCAGTTCAAACCACGCCTGATTGCAGACTGGGAGTCTGAACCTGTTGGAGTGGCAACTGTCTTAGATGACAAAAACCCCAGCGCGAGGTTCGTGACCGTGCCCCTCCAGCAGCGTGTGGGCAAAGCCATCCTCTGCCGCTTCTACTTCGCCGACACCTGGATGATGATGAGTGAGATCTCCTTCCAGTCAGGTCAGTACTTCTCCAGTCAAGCAGACCTGGCAAAGCACAGGGAGCAAAAAACATGGTGTGGAGGTGCAGGGGTTAACGTGTGTGGGGCACTGTGGGGCTACATTACGGGAAGGAGGAGGTGGTGGAAGCTCTGAGAAGGTTGGTAAGGGCGATGCAGGGGCAGAAGGGTCCAGTCTGCAGCAGGTTCTTTTCAGGCCGCTACTGATGCGTGTGTGTAGAGACACAACTAGAGCAACCAAAAGTTGGACTGTAGAGCATTTCTTTGAGACAGTTGTCTGCTGCATGTGGGGCTGTTTTTTACTTCTCTTTACCAAGTGTTTTGTTAGGAATAACTTCAGTATGTCTGTAGATGATGATCAAGTTAGAAGATCATGGAAAATAAGAGGCTAACTTGTTTTCTTTCTCAAGCCTGAACTATGTTGTGGAAGTCAATGCCACAAGGTGCTGTGAAAGGCTCTGGAAGGGAATAGACAGTCTTGGAGAGAACCACCTGCACTGACAGTGAAATAATCTGACTGTAGCTTTCTACTTGAAGGTCCCTAGACAGCTGTATTGAGAGCATGTTCCTGGGGAAGGAGTGCTCAGATTGCAGCTTATCACACTTTGGCAGCCCCTGCTGGCCACTGTCACATGTGGGACAAGGCAGAGCCCTGGTCTAGCCTGGGATGGCAATTCGCAGAATCATGCTAAAGTGGGGGGAAAAAAAGCCACCAACCAACCAAAAGAGTTCCTGCTCCAGTCCCCTGTGCCTGGCCAGGCTCAGGGAAGCATCCCACACAGGCTGGCAGGTTGCTGTGGCTGGGATGTGTGTGGCTCATCCCTGTGGGAGTGCTGGGAAGTGCTGAGTCAGCACATGTCTCTGCTTGTGCTGTTCCAGTGTGGGTGCCCAGGGTGCCTAGGCCTGCTCAGGAAGGTGGGAGTGTTGGTTGGGATCCTGCTCACTGCTGGCAGGAGCACAAGGAGATTGTTGGACTGACAGGTACCTCCCCTTCCCTTGCCTTCCACAGACATGGAGAGTGTGACTCCTAATTTCGTTACGGTAGCCACGAGCACAGCGGATGTCCTGGGAACGGAGTGCAACGTCACCGAGGGGACCTGGGGTAAGGGTTTCACCAAGGGCAGAGCACTGGGGGGTTTCACAGAGGCACCCTAGTTACCATGGTGTCTCTCTGCTTCTGGAGATCCAGGCATGGCCTGGCTGTTACCTTCACACATAGGGCTGTGTCTTATTGGCCTCTGAGCCTCAGCTATCTCTTGTTCCCTCAGCTGGCTGAGGCTGCCTTAGAGCAGGGGGGCTGAGAGCGTATGTGCAGCCAGTGATACTCTGCAGACTGTGCTCTAACAGGGATCCATCACAGGGGTCTGTTCCAGTGCTGAGTGCAGCCTTTGATTGCAGGATTCCCCTGTGCAGTTCCTGGCTGTGAGCCTCCAAAGTGAGGACTTCTGATAAGAGCAAAATGTGATCACAGCAGATGTTAATGCTCAGGAAGCTGCCTGAGATCTTTTCTGTACCAGACTGTAGGAGAGGGCACACAGGAAGCTCATCACACAGATAACCCATGCTTTAACTTCAGCTGCTTCTTCATTCCTCTCTGATTGCAGAAACTACATCTTCTGTAACCAGCACCTGGATAGGAGAGAAAGCAGATGACTCCAATACCTCCATCCTCGTGGGCTGCCTTGTGGCGATTATTCTCCTGCTCCTGATGATTATAATAATTATCCTTTGGAAGCAGTATGTTCAGAAAAGATTGGAAAAGGTAATGCAACAGGGCTGTCTTGCAGACACAAATTCAATGCTAAGCATTAGCCCTAATGAGCTCAGAACTATGTGGAAAGCACAGGGTTCCCCGGCTCCGTAGAGCAGTTGAAACTCTGTTCTCACAGCAGGGGAGGATGCCAGCTCTGTCCAAGATCTTACTGGAAATTGCTGTGGTTGCAGCCAATATATTACTTAACAACTGAGCATCTCCTCAGCAGTTTTTTTTTCCTCTCTTCTGCAGTCCCCACGTCGAATCCTGGAGGAGGATGCCACAGTCCGCCTCTCCTTCTACAGCTACACCATTGCCAACAACCAGACCCAGATCCACCAGTCAAATCCCACCTATGAACGTGCTTTCCCGCTGGATTTGGAATATCACCAGCCAGCTACGCTGCTCCAGAAGCTTCCAGAGCTCTCCCAAAGTGCAGAAGATTCAGGTAATGTAATCACCAGTCTCCAGTTTATTCTTTTATTGTTTCCTCTCAGATTTTAAAATGCCACTTCTCAGTGTCCAGGTAATCTTCTCTGACCCATATGCAATACAGCACTGACCCAGGGAGCTCTGAGACCTTTTAGTATGTAACTTTGGCAGATGGAGCACCAGCCCCATAGAGGGTGGTAGCCTTTTATTGTTCTCCTTGCAGACAGTGTTTATGCTTCAGCCAGGTCATCTTTTAGGCACTGGTTTTAGCAGTCACAGCAATCATCATTGTTTTTCTCATCAGCCCCTTGGCAGCTGCCTCCAGCTCTCCTTGGCCGGCCAGTCTGGCTGGTGGAGAAGACCTTTAGCACCTCTTCCTGCAGCAAGAGCTCCTGGAAATTCCTTAGACAATTCCTTTAGAGCAGAGGGAAGTGCAGCAGAGAGCTGTGAGTGGTGTCCTGGCTTCTAGCCCATGGAGAGCTTTGGGACTCGCACAGAAGGGAACGTTGCCAGCTGTGTTTTGTGGTGGCAGTGACTGCTCGCTGAGTGGAAGGGCAGTGTTCTGTTCCTCAAGCACTGACAGGCTGCTGAGATCCCACACTACACTACCCTACCCAGGGAGGCAGCTTTGGATGGAGTCAGGGTGTGTTTGAGCAGAACACAGGTTCTGTGTTACATCAACCCTATTGGGAGGTAAGGAGCTGTGCTGTGACGCTTGGGTGGATGAGCTGTAGGAGGTAGTGTGGCCTCTTAACAGAGTACATCAGAAACAGGGACCTTGATCAGCTCTTGTTGCAAAAGAGAATCCAGAGCAAGCTTGACATTGCAAGCAGTGTTCCCTGTGTTGGGTAAGGGAAGGGCAGATTTGGAATGAATCGGAGACAGGAAATCACGTCAGGCTCGTGCCTCCGTGTCTGGGCAAGAACTGCAGCTCTCAGAGCCAGATAGAGTAGGCAGCTGCTTAACATGTATTTGCTGGCACCTCTCAGGTGTCCTGGTGTCTGCAGCAGTGCAGCTTGCTCTGCTTTAAGCCCTAATCACCACAGAGTGGAGTCTTCCATCTGAGTGTTCCCTGGTACCAGGCTGGGTCCCCAGGGGCCCGCAGCATGGAGGGGAGCGGGAGCCGGGCCGTACTGGTTTTCATGGAGATGTGTCTGAGTCCAGCTGCCTTTGCTCTCCCCTTAGTGTGCAGTGGGGACTACGCTGAGCCTGACCTGACCAAGTCCACTCCTCACCAAGGCTTCCAGAGCAGCGTTCCTCACTACGCCGAAACGGACATCGTGCACCTGCAGGGAGTGACCGGCAACAACATGTACGCGGTGCCGGCGCTGACGGTGGATTCCCTCACCAAGAAGGACATCTCCGTGGGGGAGTTCCCACGGCAGCAGCTGCGCCTCAAGGAGAAGCTGGGAGAAGGGCAGTTTGGAGAGGTACAGCCCTGCTCCTCCGTGCTTCCTCTGACAGAAAGGAGGCCCCTGGAAGCTGGTGTCCCTCAGGACAGGCTTCAGAGAGCCTCGTTCTGCACCCGCCAGGCTGCTGCTTGGTACCACCTGAGTCTTTCTCAGCAGATGAGCTTTGTAACCTTATGTTTGTCTGTATCCCCTTTGGAAAGGCCTAAGGGTGGGAATTCAGACTGCTTCGTGGTCATCCATGGACATCTCAAACGTGTGGTGGCTGGCACCCACCTTTGGGCATGGAGTCTGACGACTGCAGCAGTGACTGCAGCCAGGGCAGAGTGACCCTAGCTGGACAAGCAGCTTTCATGCTAACAGGAGGAGGCTCCAGTGAGGCTCTGCACGCTGGCTCAAGCAAAAATGGACACTTCTGAGCACTGTGGTGCCCTCATGTTCTCTAGCACTGCTGCTTGCTCACGCCTCAGGCAGCATGACACACACATCTGTCATCTGCTAAGCTTTCCCTTTACTCCTTGAGTGGCTCTTTGAGCTGTGAATGTTTTCACTGTTGTCTCTGCTTTGTTTCTATACCATCCCTATTTCTGTACTGAGCTGAGTCTTACCCCCATCTGCTCCCTCTGTCTCTTTCCTTCCCAGCTTTTGCTCACTCTCAGCATTAAATTCTACCTGCCTGCAAAGCACAGCCCTGTACTGACTGCTTCCCCATCAGTGATGGGCCTGTCTCTGTAGTTCCTCCTCTGGGACAGCACACCTTCCCTTCCCTGTCCCACTCCTCCTGGATCACTCAGTCTATTGGAGAAGCACTGACATCCTCAGCTCCTGCACTGGACTGTCAGTGCAGTCCCATTTGCTGTCACCTGGATCCTGCCCTATCTCAGTCTGTGCTCCAGAAGTGTAACAGGCTTCTTTCTCATAATTTTGCTTCTGCTTTCTCCTTCCCTTTTGCTCCTGTCCTTCTAACAACTGTCAAAGCTTTCTCTTCCTCCTCCTGTGTGGTGTCAAACAGCAGCAGCCAGGCTATCCATCTCCATTTTCCTTGGGGATCAAGTCAAAGCCTGTTCCTTCTGTCACACTTGCAAATGTGCCACATCACGTTCTCCCTTCTCTCCTCCTCACCTCTCGGTCTTTACCAGTAAACTGGTCTTGATGTGCTCTGCTCCACTTCTCTGCCATAGTGTGCAGTCTTACTCAGTGGCTCAGTGCTCCACCCCACACCCCCCATTTCTCCAGTCAGTGTTTCCTTCCCTTTGTCTCTTTTCTTCCTTGCCTCTGAACCTTCCACTCCCTGAGCTCAGTGATACGTTACCTGCACTTGTGATATATGTGCTTGGTACCACAGCTCTCCTAGTCTCATGACTGTACTTTGGCCTCAGCAGGTTTCATTCTCCATGTAACTGCAGCAGCATCTCTGTATCTTTTTCTGTTTTATTGGTGTGTCCTGTTTTCCTACACTGTCTCCTTTTTCTCCCCACCAGCTTGCCATGTAAGTTCTTGTGCTTTCTACATACGACATTAATTCAGCTGCCATTTCATTCCCCCACTGCTGCAAGTCTGACACATCCAGCCTGCTCCTCTCAGACCTTTTTCTTTGTCAGCTTTCCCCACCCCATCATCTCTTGCCCTGTTCTCCAGTTGAATAAGAAGTTATTCTGATAACTTCTTAAGCAAATGTCTCATCCATCCCTTTCTTACACAACCCTGGCAGTAATTTTATGCCTTTATTAATTTATGACTTGAAGAAACTTGGCATTCTGTTCACTGCAGCCAGGCTGTGGGACAGTTCTGTGTGGGTATGGCAGGTGTGACGTGCCAGCCCTGCTGCAGCCATGCTGTTTGCATGCACACACAGAGCAAAGCAGGCAGCTGCAGGCACAGCCACCCTCCTGAGCATCTCCAGTGCTTGCTGGGCCGATCGGGCTGCCCCAGTAGTCTGCTGTGCCAGTCCATATGGACACAGCAAATTCAGTGCCTTAGGGACCTATCCAGCTGCAATCCACATCTGCCCCTGCCTTGTGGGCTATATACTGTACATACACATATTGTCCAGGATTTTGGGCCAACCTATGGGCTGTGTCTCACCCCATCAGAGTCACTTTAATTACACTGCTCAAGTGTTCTGCTGTTGGTGACCAAACTGACCTCAGTGTGATGTTGTTTTCCTCTGGCTCCTGGCCTGTGCATGCCCTCATGGATGCCTCATCCCTGCAGGTGCACCTCTGTGAAGCTGATGGCCTGCTGGAGTTCCTGGGTGTCTCCTCAACAGAGTTCACTCACCAGCCAGTGCTGGTTGCAGTGAAGATGCTGAGATCGGATGTCAACAAAACAGCCAGGTGAGCACACCCGCAGTGCCAGCTGTCTCTGGGTCAGCAGGTACCCTGAGAGCAGCCCAGTGACCTCTGTGAGAGTGGTGTGTGTCCAGAGAAGGAGCTGGGGGGTGTTAGTGACTGCAGGCTGAATATGAGCCAGCAGTGTGCCCAGGCAGCCAGAAAAGCCAATGGCATCCTGGCTTGGATCAAATATAGTGTGGCAGGTCTGAGGAGGGGATTGTGCCCCTGGACTGGGTACTGGTGAGGCTGCACCTTGAGTGCTGGGTCCAGTTCTGGGCTCCTCAGCATAAGAAGGACATTGGGGTCCTGGAGCGAATCCAGAGAAGGGCAACCAGGCTGGGGAAGAGGCTGGAGGGCAAATCCTCTGAGGAGCAGCTGAGGGAGCTGGGGGTATTCAGCCTGGAGAAGAGGAGGCTGAGGGGAGACCTTCTCCCCACCTCCACTGACCTGCCAGGAGGGTGCAGAGGTGGGCGCTGGTCTCTTCAGCCAGGGGACAGGAGATGGGACAAGGGGAAATGGCCTCAAGCTATGTCAGGGCAGGGGCAGATTAGATATTAGAAAAAAAATTTTTACTGAAAGAGTTCCCAAAACGCGCTGTTAATCCCGTTGCTGGGGATGGGGTCAGTGCTGAGCACCAGCACAGCACCAGCCTCTGCAGAAGTGTCAGTGTCTCTGAACTGAGGTTTTCTTGCACACTGCTATTGCTTTCCTTACACAGAGGAGTAGTTTGGGCTTTGAACTCCTATTTTCTGTTTTCCAAGGAACGATTTCCTGAAGGAGATCAAGATCATGTCACGGCTGAAGAACCCAAACATCATCCGGCTGCTGGGGGTGTGTGTGCGCGATGACCCGCTCTGCATGATCACAGAGTACATGGAGAACGGGGACCTCAACCAGTTCCTGTCGCAGAGGGAGATCTACAGCAAATTTGCCATCTCAAACAACATTCCCTGCGTCAGGTAAGAGGCTCTGCCTGTGCTTGGGACCAAGCAGCAGCACAGAGCTCACAGTTTCTCCTGCTGTGACAGACAGTGACGTTCTCTCAGCCTGGCCAGGGCACACACTGTAGGCACCAGTCCTGCTTTGCATGGGGGTTTGTTCTTGACCCCTCCAGGGGTCTGTATTCCTGTGAAGTGGCCCTGGCTGGGGGATGTTCTGGTCATGGTGACTTATCTTTAGATGTGATGTTTACTGACGTGGCCATCTTTAGTTAGTGGGTTTCCATCAAGTACTTCATGAATATGGGGACCCAGTTGCACCACAGGATGGTGGGAGGAAAGGCAGGAATGCCTTGTAGGGTTTTGAGAAGGTTCATACGATCTCTGGATGTCTAAAAAGTACTACATGAGGGGAGTTGGGTGTAGGAAAGATGTCATCAGCCAGCAGGAGAATATTTGGCAAAGAAAACCACCTTGTCAGTTGTGAGAGAATCTCTCCTCCTCTATGGAAGGATTAAATGTAACATAAAAGTGTCTCTGCCATTGCAGAAGTGCCACACACAGCTCTCCTGAGGGAAGGACTAACGTGTTCCACTGGATAAAGAAACCTGTGCTGGTCAGAAATGACTGCATTGCTTAGCCTTCAGCACGTACCCCCACAGGGGATAGAGTTATTTATCATGAGAGAAAGGTAGCTACAGCAAATTCTGCTGAGGGGACTGGGCAGGAGATGGTCTTGCCACACCAAGGCAGCAGTGGTGTTTGTGCTGGCAGTCAGTGGCCCTGTCGGGGAGTGTTAAACTGGCATCCTGCAGAGTCAGACACTGGGAGCTGGAGGATGAGAGGGTTTATATCTGAGTGTAGAAACACATTCCAGCTCTCTCCAGTCTCCTGTCCCTCCTGCACTTCCAAAACAGCTTTCACCTTCAGATTGGTGGCTGGCTTTTTTCCTGGCCAAAGCCTCAAACTATCCTTTCTTGTTTATCTCCCCTTCATCTCTCAGCTGACTTCAGCACTGTCACACACACTATTGTTCCTTGGTTCCCACTGCTTACCTCTACCCCTGGCTTTTCTTTCTCTCCAGCTGATCCTCCAGCCTCTGCTTTTGTCCCTTCCAGCCAGACCTAGTTTCACATTGAAGGCAGCAGGTGTGACTGGCTCAGGTGTCTGTAGGCGAGTTGTTTGGTGAACTGTGTCCCCATGCCAAAGGGTGCAGCACGTTGTCGTTTAGATACCATGGTTGTGTTTTTCTTGTCACCAGAACACAAAGAGGAGGAGACTAAGAATTCCTCTTTCTGAGCTTTCCCAGGAATGCTTACTGCCAGCAGCTCCTTAGACTTGTGACAAACACCTGGTTGTGTGAAGCTTTTGAGCAGGCACAGGGGGAAACAGGCAGAGCATCAGTCACAGTGTGTGAGGAGTGCTGGGAGCCAGGTGGTCCAAATCCTGTCTGGGTATCCTGCAGCTTTATTAATATTACCTTAGTTTTGCTAATGTTGGGGGGGGGGATTAAAATTATGTTAGATGGAAAATGCATCCATTTAATATCCCATAATACATAAAGCAAGCTCTCTAATGTTAAGTGGCATTCCTGGGCTAATGGAAGCATGCAGTAGGGCAGCCTTGAACCACCAAGCTAAGCCATACCTTGGGTACAGGACTCTCAGGTGGCTTCACTGCTCATCTCTCTGCAGAAAGTTGGTGCATTTGATGCTTGAACTCTTTGAAAATTGAGACACACGAATGCTTGATGATGTAAACACCTAAGGGACATCAAACTCTCCAAGGGCCCTGAATTTCAGGGCCAGCTTGTCTGCTCTTGCTTGGTGAGCGGAGGGACTCGCTTAGCCTGGCAGATGGGGGTGGTAGTGCCCTGCGACTCGATAGCTTCATTTCAGTGTAATGGGAAAATGAAGACAAATCCCTGTTAATACAGGAAACCTGAGGAGGGGCTGAGTGTGGGCAGTGCTGCTGACTTCTCTTTGTTTCCTTTTCTTCCAATGCAGTTACTCCAACCTGCTGTACATGGCCACCCAGATCGCCTCGGGGATGAAGTACCTGGCGTCGCTGAACTTTGTGCACAGAGACCTGGCAACTCGGAACTGCCTGGTGGGGAACAGCTACACCATCAAGATCGCTGACTTTGGCATGAGCAGGAACCTGTACAGTGGGGATTACTACCGCATCCAGGGGAGAGCCGTGCTGCCCATACGCTGGATGGCCTGGGAGAGCATCCTCCTGGTAGGGACTGCCCAAAACCCATCATCTCTCTCCCTTCCTCTGAGTTTTCCCTGTGCCCCTGAAATAAATAACATGTGTAATGGTCCTTTTAGCATCTAAGCATGTAGGCCCAGGTGAGACTTAGGTTAGGTTGCATTGGACATAACTCAGTCCTGGGAAAGGAGCAAGTCCTGGCAAATACAGTACAGATCATCTGGCATGTCATTCCTGCTTTGTGCCTGGTGATCAGAGTTCTGCCTGAGTTGGGAGGAGATTGCCTTTCTCTGCTTGTTTCCCCAGCTGTGAAGCTGAGAGCAGCAGAGACAGAATCACAGGGTTGGAAGGGGCCTCAAGAGATCAAGTCCATCCCCCTGCCAAAGCAGGTTCCCTAGGACAGATCAGCATCCAGGCAGGTCTGGAATATCTCCAGAGAAGGGGACTTCACACCCCAGCCTTCATGAGTTTCATGTGCTAAGGCTGGTTTTGAGGTTAGGGCTTGCTTTTGTGTTTAAGGGTCCTGCTGGCTTCCCTTAGGAGACTGGTCAGCAGCCCAAACACAACCAGCCTGGAGGTGGTTCCTCAATATTCAGCCCCATATTTCTTTCTCAAACTCGTCGGTGTGACCACCTGGTTGTAGTGACTTAAAACACGCTCTCCAAGTACCCAGAAATTAATTGCCTCTGCTGTGAAGGCTGCTAGGCCTGAGCTTTTTGGAATTCACCCTCTCCTCCTGGTTACAGCTACATCTGACCCATTAATCACTCCCCTCTTCCCTGTGTGAACATCTTCCAGGCACTTACAGACTGCTGGGTTGCCAGATAAGCCTGGGCAGTCTGGGTCTTGGATGTTTTCTGCCCAAGCAGAGCCTCCAGCCCCCAGTTGCTCTGTTATTTTCTGAGCTTGACTTTCTCACTACATGAGAAACACACTGTTCCAAACACAGCCTGTTGGGACACGTTTTTCCAAGGCAGAAAACAGGGACAGGGAGTGGACTGGCACCAGCTTCTCACACGTGCAAAGATCAAAATCATCTTGGCCTTTCCCTGAGCCTGCAGTGAGCTGTGGCTCTGCTGCTCCCCACCCCAGGGCTTTGCTTCCTCTTCAGAGGCTTCTTTGGTGCTGTGCTGCTGTGTTTCAGGGGGGCAGGCAGCAGCTCTGTGCCCCACTGCAGTCCCTTTTCCTCCTGCCACAGACAGATCCAGGCTTTCTCAAGAGAGCCATCAGTGCCTGGCTCTCTCTGGGACTTTGTCCCTTGGTGCACTGCTGGTCACCTGCTCTGTCCCAGGTATGAACTCTGTGTCCTCCTGGGCAGAGGGTGTTAGGCTGATGAAAGGGGTTTTGCTGAATGCTGCTGTGAGCAGCCTGGGCTTACAATGTCTTTTCACTTCACAGGGCAAGTTCACCACAGCCAGTGATGTCTGGGCCTTCGGGGTCACCCTCTGGGAGATGTTCATCCTGTGCAAGGAGCAGCCGTACAGCCTCCTCTCGGACGAGCAGGTCATCGAGAACACGGGGGAATTCTTCCGGAGCCAGGGCAGGCAGGTGAGAAAGCAGACAAGGCCTCTCCTTCCTTCACATGACCCAGCCACATCCAGGTGGATCTCCCCAGGCCCTTCTGCTGGCCTCACAGCATCTCCAGAAGGTGCTGCTTCTATTGCTCCTCTTTCCTAGCGCCTCCTGCCTCTCCTCCCCTTCCGCAGACTTCCTGCTTTCCTCTTTGGAGTCCCACTGGACAAACAAACCTCTTGTCCCTGTCCAGTGCTTCTTCCTTGTAAGTCACTTCTGTTCCAGTCTGTGCTTGGGGCCCTGTCCTCATAGCTCTTCTGGGCTCTCCTGCACAACCCTTTTGCTCTCTGTCGGATCGCTCTCCCACTAGTGTTTCTCTGAAAGACAAGGCAGCACTTGCTGAGGTAGGTTAGGAGGAGCTGTTGAAGGTCAGGGCTTAGATACTCCCTGTAGTATTTCCACACATGCCAAGAAGTCTTTGGCCATCTCTAGTTGCTGAAGGGTTTTTCTGTGTCACTTTGTCCTCTCCCATGAGCTCCCAGGCAGGACTGTGCTCTCCACTCCTGCTGCCTTTGGTAGGTACCAGTGATGGTGCTAAACAGAGCAGGACAGTCCAGCCCAGCACCACAAGAGCACCTGTAGTTTGTGCTCTCCCAAAATTCACCTTTAACATCAAACCAGTTCCAGGATTAAGGGGAATAAAATAATGGGAGGTTTTATTCACCATCTCCCAAATACCAGTGGTTTGGTGAAGAGCCTAAAAGATGTGTATTGAAATGAGGGGGTGTGGGGGGGACAGTAATTCTGCCAAACTGTGCTTTAGATAAGCTCTAAAAGGTGTTTTTTCTGTTTCTGCTGACAAGCTGTCACGGTGCTTAGAAAGCCTCATGGGTTGTCTACGGTGAGTGAAAGTATTTGGATTTTCTTGTGGTAACTTTGGTTTGTGTTTTGCTGTCGCTGGGAAGACAAACCTCTCTGAAGCATTTGTGTTTCCTGGGGGACAAAGGACTGTTCTGTGACCAGCTCATCAGACAAGTTGGCAGGGTGTCTGCAGTGCCATTTGAGGTGGCACCAAAGCACTGTCCAGACTCCAGATTCGTGCTTAATGGATTCCAAACACTGCATGATGTCCTGTAGCCCAGAATGAGACTGTCCTTTTGGTGTTAATTTAGTGAAGGTTGAGTTCTTCCATGCAACCCCCCACTGAAATACCTGTACTTTCCTTCCTTTCAGATCTATCTCTCCCAGACTCCTCTGTGTCCTAACCCTGTGTTTGACCTGATGCTGAAATGCTGGAGCAGGGATATAAAAGACCGTCCCACGTTCGACATGATTCACCACTTCCTGCTAGAGCAGATGGAATCAAACATTTGACTTCAGGAAGGAAAAGAGACAAACTGTTGAGAACAGTGTGACTCTGGGGTCTCTTTGCCTGTACCTCATGGGAAGATGGTCAGGCCACCTTGCTCTCCTCCCTTGACTGTTCCGTATTTAAGTTGAGATGTCCATGGCAGCTGCTCACTCTATTGGCCATGGTCTGACGTGCAGGACCAGAGGATCTCATTTGGGTTGGAAAAAAAAAAAATCATCTCCTCTTCTGAATCATTTCCTGGGAATACTGTGAGAGGGGGTTTATTAGACACCCACACACCTTTGGGCAAAGAGAACGAGTAACACTTCACGAGGGGCTCGGAGCTCTCTCCTGGGCGGAACAGCTCCACTGAGAGGCTCCACTCAAGAACAGACTTGTAGAAGTAAAGACTTCAGTCTCCTAAACCGATTCCATTAACTCAAATGGAAGTCTTGTGCACATTAGCAAGCGTTTCTGTATGCCCTTGCTACAGATAGTATCTATAGTGAGAGACTAGAGAGTCTTAGAGCTTAGGGAATGGTTTGATGGACTCGAGAACCGACGGAGCTGGATTTAGCAACCCTTTGGAAGTGATGCTACCAGGGTCTACAGAGGACACTGATGGAAGAGTCCAAGATGATGTTCTTTTCTCCTGTGGTTGTTCAGCACTGCTTTTGGTAGATATGTGCGTTTTTTTTCCCCACACTGGATTTTTTTTTTTTCTAGAGGAAAAAAAAACTTTAAAATGAATGTTTAAGGTCACAGGAGGTCACTGGGGTGGGAGATCTTCTCTTGACCTACAAATTAAGGCTAGGGTAGGGAGTTTGTATTGAAAAGTAGCTGATACTGTACTACTGTCACTATGTAGATTTATTAGCCTAACGAACTTGTAGCCACAACGGACTGATGTGCAATTAATCCTGTATAAGTACCCATGAATATGAGATCTGTCAGTGCTGTTCCACGTGCAGAGGGAACTTGGGTTGGGTGGAACTCAGTGGCTGAGAGCAGAACCTGCTGTGCCACTTGAAATAGCTGGTGTGAGAGGGGAAAGGAGCAGAGCACGGGCTGTCCCCTGGCACACGCGTGTGCAAAGCCCACAGACACGTGTGTCTCGGCTCTGCGGCGGGGTTGGTGCTGCCACCCAGGCAGATGCACTTTGGCCCAGGCTCCTGTGTGATGGGATCTGGCACTGGGAGGTGGGACAGACAGATCCCCCCTGGGTTTGGGACGGGGTTCCGGATGCTCCCTGCACAACATAAAACAATTTCCTCATTGAACGTGGGGTTGGCTTTTGTTTGTCACACCACAAACGGCTCATTCTCTGCAGGGCTTTAGAGGGCTCCAAGGTCCCTTTGGAGTGAGTTAGAGAATTCAGCTCATTTCCACAATAAATCCATTGTGGATTTACCAGGTGCCTGGGGAATACTCTGCTATTCCCTCTCTAATCCTTTAGCGAGATACTTAGGACCAAACCAGATATTCCATGAGCTGGGAGAAGGTGGAAGCTCAGCACTTGGCTTTCATTCAACAGCTTCCAGCATCCCATGCATTTCCAGTAAAGAGAATTCTTATCTTAGCCACAAGGATGGTGTAAACAGCTGTCTGTGCTGCTGTCCAAACAGCTCCAGCACGAGGGTAACTGGCTGTTTTACTGAAAGAAAAAGCCCTGCTGCTGAATTGTCAGGCACCAGGACAGAGCATGGCATGGCCATGGCAGAGCAAACTCTGTTGGGATGTTTCCCAGTTGCAGCTCACTTGATGGGACCGGTCCCCAGTTGTCCTGCTGCAGAGCTGGCTGGGGTTGCAGGTGTGTGGCCACCTCCATCCGGGCCGGTCCTCTGAGCCCCCTGCAGTGACTTGGAGCCGGAGGGTACAACTCATCCCATCCGATGGCAGCCGCGTGTCGATGGTGCTTCCGGAGCATTCCTGCCCCATCCCAGGGAACATCCCCAGGTACCACCCAGCCCTGTGCGTGGTCTCCTGGACCTCAGAGGTACCAGCGCACTGTAACGTCACCCGGACGGGGTTTGTACTTCTGTTGTGTCAGGACGCGCTGTTCTCCGCTGACATGTTGACATAGGATGTTTCTCTCCTATCAATAAATTCTGATGATAACCCTGACTGAGCCAGTTCCTGCTCTTTAACCAGGTGCCTGTGCTGAGGATGCCTGTTCTGCTCTGGTTGTTCAGGAGCTCTTTGGTAGGTCGGTGACCCACGGGTTTGGGAGGAGCAGCCTCTGGCTATTGAAAGGAGTGAGATGCAAAGGGGGGATCCTGGCCTGACACTCCCGGGAGTGTCCTGAGGAGGATGGTGGGGCCTGGAACAGCCTGGGATAGGTGTTTGGTGCCATCAGGATGGTTCTGTGTTTCAGTAGGCAATTTTTTTCATGCTCTTATTAAACCCAGAGGAAGTTCTAGGCTGGGAGTGACCTTCATAGGTCTGGAATTCAGGTGTCCACTAAAAGCTGAGCTAACAGCAAAGCTGTGTTGGGGTGCTCGGGGTGTTCCCCAGCTGAGCTTTGAAGATCTCCAGGAATGGAGATGCCACCACGTGCCTGGGCTGTGCCTCTCCCTGTGGAGAGCCCAGTGTGCCCCTTGCAGACCCACCCACCCTGCACACCTGGTGTTGCTGGGGAGATCTGTCCCTGCCAGAGCTCGGGTATTTGGGCAATCACCAGCACACTTCTTATGAAGATGGGAAACTCCAGGTCTCAGTTTAGGCAGTAAGGGCACAAGGGTCAAAGCAGCATTTGTATCTCCTCAGATACAGATTTGGGTGGAGTCTCAGGTACATAAACACACGAATCACCCTCGAATACTTTGAGTTCTGGTTAGTAGCTTTGAAACCTTAAACTGATTCAGCCAGCCACATGGCCAAGCTCCTCAAGGCCATGGAGGGACCTGGCAGTGGAGCAGGTTTGCTGCTCATGTTGGTGAAAGAGATGCTGGTGCAAATGGGTTTGGCTTGAGGGTGTCCTGGCTGCAGTGGCTGTTCAGTAACCAGGAGACCTGTCTCCTTGGCCAGTTTTCAGCTGGACATACAGTGATGGGAATGGGAACAGCTTTTATTCCACAGGAAACAAGGCAGCAGAGGATTGTATCCTCCAACAGCCTGTCTGGGAGGGCAGCAAGGAGCAGGAGAGGTGGGCTGAGACTCCCTGAAACCTCTGTCTCAGGGTTTCCTCACCAGAGGTGGTGTGCACATGGCTGTGTGTGTGTGGGCAGCGCTGGCCTGGCCACGCATGGGCTGTGCCAGTGACCAGGGCATGTGCACCCAGGCTTTCCTGAGCTGTGGGTGCTGCATGTGAACTGCTCTGTGAACAGGTATTTGTGCTGGGACTGCTTCTGGGGAACATCTGGCAGTGCTTGTCCTGAGGGCTGGGAGCCTTCAGGAAGCCTGACAGGCGCTGTGACATCTCCGTGCTCATCCCAACTCTGCAGATGGGGGAGAGAAAAGATGAGTCCAGAAGAACCTGACAAGCTCCGTGCTGGAGCTGGAATGCTGGTGGGTACCAACATCGCTCCTGGCACCATCACAGAGGTTTCCCAGGCGACCAGATCGCGCTGCATCTCCTTCCTCCCACACCCACCACCCAGAGCTGCCACATTGCCATGGCAGCCCAGAAGGGAAACAGCTTCTTCCCTCCCAGCCCCTACCATGTGCCTGGGTAAGTGCTGAACCTCATCCGCAGCGTCTGCTCGTTTCCAACACAAGCAGCTGTGGCTGGGGCCACGGGCTACTGAGCACTCAGGGTATTTGGGGGTATTTTTAAAGACTACTAAATATCCCAAGTAAGAGTAAGGCACAGATAAAGGCCTTTAAGGGAGAAGCTGAAATTTTGGGGGGTTCTCCCGACATTTGTTTCAAGCTACCGAATGTTACCAAGGCTGCTGGGCAGGTTTGGCTCCCAAACTGTCATAACTCTTGAATGGAGGATGTTTGAAGATCTCCCTTGAATAAATAGTTGCACTGACACAAAATGCTCTTGTCAAGCTGGCAGGAGCACAGTCCTGCCCCGGCTTAGAGCTCTCTGAAGGGTTCTGTGGCTGTGGGTGCTGGAATTGGGGTGCTGGATAGTTTGGTTTGTTTCTTTTTGCAATATTCTCTTCCAAAGGCTTGAGAAGAAGAAACGAAGTGATCATGGGCCAGAGGTAACAAGTTACTGGTTAAAGGTGATATGTTGACAGGCTTTGGGGTGAAGCAGAGACACGTGTGGGTCCCTGGTGCTGGGAGACAGGGTCAGTGACATGTAAATGGGCTGGAAAGGGCTGGGTGGTCACCAAGGGGAAAGGAGCTGCTGTAGGTATGAAATCATTTGGATTTGTGTAGCCTGAGGGATCTTGAAGGGTGTCAGGGCGACCTCCCAGGACAGGGGGGCTCATGGCAGCCCAGGCTGTGAACCCCAGCACAGAAACCAGCCACATCCCACTCAGGTAACGGGCAGAGGCAGATCCCAGGAGCAGGTGGGGAGCGTTTCCCCCCAGCGATGCCCCAGCACTGCCCATCCCATCAGAGCAGCGTGAGGGATTTTCCATGACTGGTCTCTGTACCTCCCAAACTTACGTAAGCTCCGGGGCTGGGGGGTGACACGTCCTGCGCTGCTGTGGCTGTCGGAACGATGCGATGTGTCAGTCGGAGCGCTGGCAGCCTGTCACAGCTGGGGAGAGGCAAGTAGCAGTGAGGAGGGAGCTGAGGCTGGGCTTGCACCTCCAGAAGCCCCAAACCCCTCCCTCGCTCCTGCCTGTGGACAGACACCCCCCTGCACCCCACCAGCAGCAGCTCTGAGCCCCAGTGCTGAGGTAGCACCCCAGGCTCTTCCTCTCCAGGCTGCTGCTGGTTCAGTTGCCAGAGGCAGGAGGAAGAACTGAATTCTGCCGTGGGTCTGGGTGGTGACGTGCAAGGTCCTGGTGTCACCCCGAGCCCCTGAGGAAGCCCCTGTGGGCGGTGGGGGTGCTGCTTTGCATCTGGTTTGGGTGGCTGGGTGCAAGGAGGAGCTGCCTGAAGGGCATCACCGCAGCCCGGGTTCTGCACCCTGTGCTAGGTGCTGGCAGGAGAAGGAGGAGGAAGATGCTGTGTCAGTGTCTCACCAGTTGTCCCAGGTGCTGTGTTGGTGAATCTGCAAAAACAAGGAGAGCATTGAAACCGGTTGCTGTCACTCAGGTTGGGCAACGGCCCCAGTTGGGGCTCTGAGACACTGCTGTGGAGCTTGAGAGCACTGGGAAGGAACCCCCAGGGTGTGGGATGGTTTGGGAAGGGCTTGGAGAAAGGAAAAGGGGTCAATCCATGAATTCTGGTCACAGGGCACAGCTCTGCCCGCCATGTCCTGGCTTGGTGGAGCTGGGAAGGGTGTGGAGCACAGTGAGGACGGGCCCAGGGCCAAAGCTCTTCCCTGGCACTCAGGAAGGCTGAGCAGGTTTGGGTGACACAGCCTGGGGAGAGACGAGTGGAGAGGTGGCTGAGTAAGAGAAAAGCAAGCTGGGGCTCAGGTTTGGGGAAGGAAAGGACCCGCTGCCTCGCGAGGGGGCTGGAGCTCAGCTGCTGCAGTTCAGCATCTCCAGCTTCTGGATCCAAGTGTCAAGAGAAGTTCCCAGAGCCTTGGCACTGTGGCCTTTGTCAGCAGCACTTGTAATTCACTTCTGCAGCAGCTCCTTTCTCCATACACCCAGCCTGACTCGCCCGAGCTCCTCGCATTACCTCCCTTTTAATTGCTTGTGAATCGAACCCTTTTGCAGCCCCACCATTATTTTATTCAGGATCAAAATCCCTCTGGCCAGCCTGTAATTACCTGGGCTGTCATTTGTGCTCTTGCTCAGCTTTATTGTCCTGGTGCAGCTTCCCTGTGTTGCAAGAGGTTGGGAAAATCACTGGGGCTGAGGCACCGGGCTCCTGGGGCAGCGGCCGGTGAGGGATCCAGCATGCAAAGTGGGCAGACTTGCCAGGCGTAATGTGCAGCTCGGCTGGCTGGTGTGTAAGGTATTTGGAAGGGAAAGTACTTACTCATCATCTTATGATCCCTGTGCCTCAGCCGGCTGCATCCCCGGCTGCGCGCTGGGAGCGTTGGCTGTTCCTGTCTGTGCGCTGCAACCAGCAGCTCTGCCTTTCTGCTTCCGACTGCTTGGAGGAAATTTGATGCTGGGAGTAGCTAAATACCTCTGCTTGGCACTGGTGGACTCTGGAGCGGCACCAGCTCTATTCTGGGTCACCAAAAAGTCCCAACTGCCTGTCCCAGAGAAGCAGCCTGTGGCTCCTCACCCCGTGTGCGGGGCCCAGCGCAGTCGAGTGATGTTTGTCGGTGGGGCTGAGATCCCACCGTGCTGTGCCTGAGGGAGGGGGAGAGCCCAGGGGTACACAGTGGGGAGGTTTGGTGGCTGCAGTGAAATAGTTTTTCTGGTTTTCTGAGTTTCAGTGGGCAGTGCCTGGTACCTCCCCGTGTGCCGGAGCAGAATTTCCACCCAAGACGTGTTTAACTGGGAGCACTACTGTAACTGGGGGGCTGTCGCAGTGCCCACAGCCCGTGCTGTGCTCACACCCTGCTTCCCTTCCACGGGTGCTGCCTCAGCCACACTCCCTGGGCTGTCCATGTCCCCCTGAACTGAAGCCCCAGCCTGTGCCTGCACACGCCTGTGAATCTGAGCTGGTGTCCATGCTCACATGTACAAACATGCCTGTGAACACACGTGCTCCCCTGGCTTCACATGTAACCACACACACCTCCTCACGCTCCCCATGAGCACAAAAAGCTTTCCATGCCCCATCCCTGGGCTCACGTACCCGAAGCCACGTGTGCTCCTGCCCGTGGCCTTTCCCAAACCTCCTGAGCACCCGGGTTGTCCTGCCAGCCTGTGCCACCCATTGCCGTGGGTGACAGCTCTCCTTTGCTTTCCTCCTCAGCTACCAGGGCTTCGTCCCTCAGTACAACTACCAGTTTGGGGAGACTTTTGGCAAGACCACGTACCGCCTGCTGACCGACCCCGAGGTGAGGAGGAGCCCTCGCCCCGTGCTGGCACCGCTGCACAGGCACAAGTTCATCGAGGACTTCAGTGGGACAAACCAGGGGTACCTCCCCAGGCGTGCAGGTGAGCGGACCCTGGGCCTCATCCCTTCCCCAGAACAGGCTCTGCTAATGAGCACAGGGTTACTCACAAGCAACGGGGGCTCTGCTGACCCTTGACAGGCTCCAGGGGTGACATGGGATGTTGTCCATGGCATGATCGTAGCTCCAGTGAAGCAGCTGGGCTGCTCGTGTCTGGTGGAGAGGAGGATGTTCATTCCCAGGTCATCTTCAGTTAGAGAGATAAATGATGGTGTGTTAGGAACTCGCTTCCTGATTCTTCCCTGGTGTTCCCCCCACTGGTACCACCCGGCCTCATGCCCCCCCCCCTCCCCAAGGGCACGAGGGAGAGAGTTGGAAATGAGAAAGAAGTGGGAAAATGTCTGGGCTGAGATGAAGGCAGGTCAGTAACTGCAGTAAAATAGTAACCATAAACTGGAATAAGAAGGGAAATAACTAAGGGATTAATAAAACCCCAGGTAAGCAGTGTGGATGGAAACAACTGCTGTCCACCCACTGCCCAGCCAGTCCCCAGGCAGCCCCTGCCAACCTCCCCCCAGTCTTATCTCCAAGCATGACATCACATGGTTGGGATATCCCTTTGGTCTCTGGGGTCAGCTGTCCCAGCCGTGCCCCCTCCCAGCTCCTTGTGCACCCCCAGCCCACTCACATGTGGGGTGAGGAACAGAAGGGGCCTGGGCTCTGTGTGAGCTCTGCTCAGCAGGGACAAAACCATCCCTGTGTTACCAGCGCTTCCCAGCGTGAACCCAAAGCCCAGCCCCGTGCTGGGTGCTGTGCAGAGACTGAACCCTGTCCAGCCCAAACCATCCCACAAGCCAAGATCTGTCCCCCTGGGGAAGGTGGCCCTGCTGCCTCCAGGCCTTTCCCCCTGACCTGCCTGATGCTGAGCTCGTCCTGCCCAGAGCTCCAGCTCACATGAAATGAGGTGAGAACGTGGGTCTCGTTGCCTCTTGGTGCTCCCAGTGCAGCTCAGCAGGGTCCCCGTGCCCTTCCCACCTTTCCTGCTCTTCTAACAGGCCCCAGCTCCTCCACCAGATGTGTGGCAGGTGGGTTCCCAACACTGGGAAGTTGCAGGAATCTCCTCCCATGTCCCTGCTACTCCAGGAAGTACCTGGTGAGCAGACCCCAGTCAGGCAGGAGCAGCAGCCTCTCCATGACCCCAGTTACCCCTGAGGGCTGTGCCATCCCTTGGGGACACATTTGCCATGGAACACCATGGCAGGTGCCTAAACCACAACTGTCATGGGTGCCCTGTCAGTGGGAGTGAGTCCCCTCCCTGCTGAGCACCAGGGTGGGACCTGGGTCATCCTTTCCCTGGGAACAGCCACACCACAGCCATGTTTTCCCATTTCATGCTGGGAATTTGTGCTCTGTAGCCTCATGCACACTTCTGGCATTCCTCTTGGTCCTACCCCTGCTCTCCAGGATCCAGGTCTCCACTGCACAGGTGGTGTTTACAGGCTTCATTCCTGGGCTTACATTTGCATTTCCTTGGACTAAAAGGCAGTTTGGATGGACCCAACTAACCAGCTGACCTGGTTGCTCTGGCTCATTATCCTGTTCTCATTCTCTCCTCCCCAACCTTCACATCATCTGCCAGCGCTCGGCAGCCGGGAGCTCACGTTTGCTGCTGAAGAACGTGGCCACAGGCAGCACCTTGCTGTGCTGGTAACTTCAGCAGCAGCTCCTGCTGTCACGTCTTGAGGGATTCCTTAAACCCTTCATGGCAACTTCATTCCAGCTGCCTGGCATCCTTCCAGGTGTTTTACATGCTGGAGATCCAAGAGCTCCAGGCGGTGTTGGGGTGGCTTGGTTGCCTTGAGCAAATTCAGTCTGAAGACTTTTTCCCAAGGTCTGTTTTTGATGGAGCCTTGTTGATGGGCACCAAGCATTTTGTTGGTTTCTATCAGGTGAATCCCAGGATGTTTTCATGGGATGGATGGCACAGGCCAAGCATGTAGGAGCCCATAGATATTTACCCAAAGGGAAGGTGCAGGGCTCTCCTGGCTTTTCACTTAGTGCTTTACAACACAGCCTGCAAAACGTGCTGAAGGGCCTGGAGCATCTCCCCTGTGAGGAAAGGCTGAGGGAGCTGGGGCTGTTCAGCCTGGAGAGAAGAAGACTAAGGGGGGACCTTATTCATGTTTATCAATATCTTCAGTATGGGATGCAGGGGAAATGGGCAGCCCCTTTTCAGTGTCTGTGGGGACAGGACAAGGGGCAATGGCTGCAAGTCAGAGCATAGGAAGTTCCACAGCAACATGAGGAAGAACTTTTCCCCAGTGAGGGTGAGGGAGCCCTGGGACAGGCTGCCCAGGGGGTGTGGAGTCTCCATCTCTGGAGAGATTCCAGCCCCGTCTGGACGCTGCCCTGTGCAATATGAGCTGGGGAGCTGCTTTGGCAGGGGGGTTGGACCCCATGAGCTCTCCAGGTCCCTTCCAACCCCTGGGATTCTGTGATAAATACTTTATAACACAATTTTGAGCAGATTGCAAACCCAAATGCCCCCCAGAAGTTCTATACTCCTGCAGAAAGGGGTAAATTTTGGTCTACACCATTTGAGCCAGGAGAGGTGGTAACTCCCTGGGCCTGTCTGCAGACAAAGCCCTTGCTGGGAGATGATGTCCCCTCAGAGGCTTTCACTGTGACACAGATGTCCACCCAGCGTGAGGAGATTGGACAAGGCAGCAGTGACCAGAGGGCTGAAAAAGAAATGACCTAGGAGAAGAAAAATGGAAGGAATTTGGTTTGTTTAAAACAAGACAAGAGTGATGTAGTAACAGGGTTCCAATAGGAAAAATGTTGTCGTAGGGTGTAGGAGCGATCGGCCTCCGTAACCACGGAGCAGGGAGAAGTTGGCTCCGCTCCTGGCACAGAGCAGGAGGAAGCACCCGGGCTGGAGGTGTCGTTTGGGGCTGGGGCAGCCTGGGGAGCCACGTCATGGGATATTTTTAAAGGAAAGCCAGGCAGGAGCTGCCAAGCTCGGCTGTCCCTGCAGAGTCTCAAGCTCCAGGGTTCCCTCCCTGGTTCACAGCGGATGTAGTTGGCTCGTGCTGGCTGTTGGATACTTTTCCTCTCAGCTGGTGGCACAGCAGCCCCTTTCCTCAATGAGCAGCGATGGAGCCAGTGCAGGAACTCCCCTTGGACACGGGGGTGTCTGTCAGGGTGTGCTGAGGCAGCCCTGTGGAGAGAGGATATGGGATGGGGATGGGGTTCCCTGCCTCTGTAGCTCAGCTGATGGGATGTTACAGGTTGGGCATCACTTGGAATACAGGTTGAGTTGCTGAAGTTGCCTTGTTGGGGTTTCTCTGTGCTGGGGGCTATTGGCTGGGGCTGGGGCTCCCAGCCCCTGGGTGCTGTTGACCTCCAGGTTCCTTCACTCCACAGTGGGGTGCAGCGGCCGAGGTCCAGCATGATGGGGAACCCTCACCCTGGTTTCGCTGCTCCTTTCCCTGACCTCAGTGTCTGTCCCACAGGGTACATCCCCTATGAGAATGTCTGCGCTGCAACGAGCTTCCCTGACCCTGCCCTTGAGCCAAAACCTCCTGAGCCAGGCTCAGCAGAGGAAGAGCTGACGATGCTGCACAGGGACCCTGTGCCCCAGCACCACCCCGGCGAGTATGTCCCAAGGATGCAGTCGTCACACAGGTACCCTCGGAGGATGTCACACCCTCCTGCCTCTGAGGAACACGAGTGGCGACTGCCTGAGATAGCCCCAGCATCTGGACCTGTCCAGCTCAGCAGGGTCTGGGCAGGAAGCAAACCAGTAAGTGGTTTTGGGCTGGGAAGAGACACGTGGTGAGGGGTGCTGCTGTGGAGGGGTGGGTATTTGGGGGGCTGGTGGGTATGGAATGGGTCTCCTCAGCCAGGGGTGTGAAGAGGGAATTTCATACAGGTGCTGGTGGCAAGGACAAGGTTGAGTTGTGCAGAGAAACACCAAACTCCCATGGATACTTCTTGCAGTAGCAAATCCACCACATCTCCAGGGGGTTGTAACAATTAATTACTCTTCTTAATCAAAAATGTCTTAACTTCTCACCTGGGTTTTAGCTTCCAACCCCAGTTACTGGACTTGTGATACGCAACTGGCTTTGTGTTTCCTTCGTACCACCTGAGACCCCTGCCACTGCCCTGTGCCCTGTCCCCCCAAAAGCAGTCCTGGCACTTTCCTATGTGCTGAGTTTGTCACCCCTTCACGTAACATCTGAATGTCTCACCATCATTATCCCTTGTTGAAACACAAGCACTGGGGGAGGAATAACCCCATAGCCCAGTACAGGTTGGGGTGACCTGCAGCTCTGTGGAAAAATACCTGGGAATGCTGGTGGACAACAGGTTGACCATGACCAGAAATGTTCCCTCATGGCCAAGAAAGCCAACGGCATCCTGGGCTGTACCAATAGAAGTGTTGGCAGCAGGCTGAGGGAGGTTCCCTGCCCCTCTGCTCTGCCCTGGGGAGGCCTCATCAGCAATATTGTGTGCAGGGCTGGGCTCCCCAGGGCAGGAAGGACAGGGAGCTACTGGAGAGGGGACTGAAAGGGGCTATGGAGATGCTGAGGGGACCAGAACATCTCTCTGAAGCTGAGGGACTCGGGGCTGCTCAGCCTGGAGAAGAGAAGACTGAGGGGGATCTTCTCAGTGCTGATAAACCCTTGAGGGGTGGGCTCAGGAGGATGGGTCAGTCTGTGTTCAGTGGTGCCCAGGGACAGGACAAGGAGTGATGGGCACAGACTGGAGCAGAAGAAGTTCCACCTAACTGTGAGGAGGAACTTCTTTGTTGGGAGGATGGCAGAGCCCTGGGCCAGGCTGCCCAGAGAGGTTGGGGAGTCTCCATCTCTGGAGACATTCCAACCCCTTGAACCTGGGCACTGCCCTGCGCAGCCTGCTTGAGGGGATGCTGCTCTGGCAGGGGTGGGACTGGGGATCTCCAGAGATCCCTGCTGACCCCCATCAGCCTGTGATTCCATGGAGCTGGGTGCTGTGTCACAGCACTGGGATCACAGATGATGTTTGAGCCCCTTCCTCCTTTCCAGGCCAGAGCCAGCGTGTGTCACACCAGAGGCAGCCGCAGCCCCGCAAATCCCCCAAAGGCAGAGATTAGAGATTTGACGTGTGGAGTTAAAAGCTGCCTGGGATGTAAATCCCAAGAAGGGGCATTCCTGCTCCTTGCTCTGAGAAGCAGCTTTGTGAGGGATTTTGGTGCCCAAAGCTCCTCGCGTTCTCCCGGGGGATTTGGCAGAACCTCTGTGTATGGGGAGCTCCTCAGGTAAGGTGACTGCACCAGAACTTCTGGGAACAGCTCTTAGAGTAAAGCCACAAGAAATGGAAATGGCAGTCACCATTCCCAGGTGTCTGGCAGGGGTTGAAGCCAGAAGCAGGTTTTACTGGTGTTTATTTTATTTCTGCTTTTATTTTGTGCTTGAAAAGCTTGAAGGTGTGATGCTGCCAGGAGCTGCTGACACCATGGATGTGCAACGAGATTATCTGTTACCAAAACTGCTTATACCAAGGGTGATCCAACAGAAAGTCATTCCAGGTAAAACACAGGGAGGTCCTGCACAGCACGAGTCCAGCTCGGAAGAAATTGTGTCACCCTGTTGCCCCTGGGGAAATTTGGGACCTTGGCTAGTTGCTCCAGCTCCTTTGAATGCTTTGGGATGGAAAACATCCCTGGCTCTCCCCATGCAAGGGTGTTTCTTTGGGATGCTGTTGGCCCTGTGGATCTCACACTGAGGAACACGAGCCTGTGGGCAGGTAGAAGGGATGAAGGAGCCACCTCAGACCCCTGCAGCTGCTGGGCCAGGCTAGTAAAGGCTCCAGAAAGCCAGGAGAGACAAGTCACAGGCTCTGCACCAACACCAGCAGCTTGACAAGTGTCTGCTACCACTGAGGGTCTGCTGCTGCTTCTCTCCTAGAGGTAAGATGCTTTTCTGAGCCATCAAATCAACAAACAGCACCCTGTGGCACTGTCATAAGCTTACAGATCTCTGCCTTATAGGGAGATCATTGAGGGCCTGGAGCATCTGCCCTGTGAGGAAAGGCTGAGGGAGCTGGGGCTGTTCAGCCTGGAGAAGACTAAGAGGGGACCTAATTAATGTTTATAAATACCTTAAGGATGGGATGCAGGGGGAAATGGGCAGCCCCTTTTCAGTGTCTGTGGGGACAGGACAAGGGGCAATGGCTGCAAGTTGGAGCATAGGAAGTTCCCCACCAACATGGGGAAGAGCTTCTTCCCAGTGAGGGTGAGGGAGCCCTGGGACAGGCTGCCCAGGGGGTGTGGAGTCTCCATCTCTGGAGAGATTCCAGCCCCGTCTGGACACCACCCTGTGCAATATGAGCTGGGGAGCTGCTTTGGCAGGGGGGTTGGACCCCATGAGCTCTCCAGGTCCCTTCCAACCCCTGGGATTCTGTGATTCCCTTTGGGACGAGGGAGTTCTGGCTGCTTTTAGGTGACATATCTCGCTGATTTATGTTGTTTTAGACTTTAAATAGTTTCTCTCCTTTAATTAGTGAAACTTTGTTGAGTGTGTGTTACACTGGGAGAGAACACAACAGTGTGGTTGATGTAAAGAAAATACAGTCAGAAAATGAAATGCTTCTTCCACACGTTGAGGAGACCAGCAAAGATCAGTTCAGCCCATGGAGTTTTCCTTGGGCATCATAACAAAAAAAAAAGACTCTTTCAGAAAAGATACTTCACGTGTTAATTTGCCAATTTCAATGGGTGGATTTTTCCTTCCTATTCTCTGCCAAGGTTTTATATTTGTCCCAGCCCCTCCCACATCCAGGCTGGTTGATCCTTATGCAATATGTATGTGTTCATCCGAAAGGGTACTCTGGATTCATCCCCTGCATCACCTGGATCAATGGTGTGAACTACATCCAGGCTGTGAAGGAAGCCATGAGTGAATTTGACCGGCGCCAGGTACGTTATATCCCCAGATCTTCTTCCAGGAACACACCACTGACCTGGGTTCATCCACAGCACCGACAGCGGCTTCACGTACAGCAGCAGCGTTAGAGCTGGGGCTGTAAGTACATGTTGAAAAAAATCACGAGCAATTAAACTCTGTAACTTGTTTCCTTGGGACATTAAGGGAGGATAAGTGAGTTCATAAAAGGATTAAGCAGATCTGCTGAGGGTTGGTCCAAGGGTGGCTCTTAAAACTGCTGCTCTGAGTGCAGGATGCAACTACGTGCGCTGCCCTTGCGCCCTGTATCTTCTCTCCCCGGGTGGCAGAGCTGGCTGGCTTCCTGGGCAGCTTGGGTGGATGGATAGCTCTCCCTTTTCAGTAGCTGAAAGGCTTTTCCCTTCACTAACATCATTTGTCTTAAAGGGATCTAGAGCATCCTTCTCCTCCTCTTGGAAAGGCTGCAGAAATTCCCTACTGAAAAATACTCTGTCCCCTTGCTGTGAGAGCAGCCCTGTAACACCATATAATCCCCCTTCACTGGAAAGGGAGATCTCTCCCAGCAGAGGTGATAGTCTGCATTCAAAGCTACCCACTTCTTCCTGCCACCAGGATGGAGTGAGAGCCCTGGGATGCAGCCATCTCGCTGCTCCAGCGATGCTGAAAGCAGGTTACAACATTTCCAGCCCTTTCTGATTCACTGGGATCCACTGTGGTGCCTTTGCCCCAGAGCCTATGGGTCTGATGGAGAGAAAAATCCAAGGCTGAGAATTCCCAGCTTGGAAAACCTCAGCTGGGATGAAGTGACTCAGCAGGGAGAGCAGCAGGGCTGACAGTGCTCACAGCAGCCTGATGCTCCAGCTGACATGTATTTCCCTGTGCTGGCTTCCTTATCCTTTTCTGCCACTACTGACAGGGATTGAAATGAAGCAAACAGCCCCAGCCCCAGATGTTCTCAGACTAAAATGTGTTGGTTGCAAAGCGTTTCTGCCCCCCGCCCCCCGTTTCTTAAGGAAGGGCTGCCATGCAGTACATCAGTGAGGGAGGTGTTTCTCCATGGCAGGATTCAGCAGAGCCCAGGCTCACAGAGCTTGGCTGCAGCACGTCAGCACTGAAGGAAGAGAAGCACACTGAAAAAGAGATCACACCACGTTTCTGTCTAAGATGGCTTCTGACTTCAAGCCACTAATCTTCTGCCCTAAATCTCTGTTGCCCTAGGTGACGTGCTGGGCTGTGCCATGGATGGTTGCTTACTGTCTGCAGCAGGCACAATAATGCAATCCTCTCGCTCCAGTGCCGAGCTGGGGGAGCTGCAGCACCGGCTCCAGCAGCAGCACAAAGTGCTCTGAGGGCCCCACCGTGCTCGGCTCAGCTCCATGAACCTGGTCCCTTTGCCTCTGAGCAGGGTGTGAGCTGAGGGGGATGGAGCTTTAGGGGTTTTGCGGCTGTGGAGCTGCAATACCCATCCTCCAGCACAGCCCCGGATCTGGGTCTCAGTGGGAGGGCAGGGACAGCTCTGGGAGGTGATTTACACTCTCCCTGCTGTTAACGTGCCCTAAGCCTTCCTGTTCCTCCCAACTTGGGAATTACTGGCTAATCACCCTCAGTGGGATGTATGGAAAACAAACCCGGGTTGAATGACCCCAAACCAGAGCTGTGCCCACAGCACAGGAGCAGGCAAGGCATGTGCCCCACTCCAGCCTCACAGCACAGGGGATGTAGGAGCACAAGGTGTTTGGGACCTGCCAATGATGCACAGCAGTGATGGATGTGGTCCAGGCTGTAGAGATCCTGAGGACTACACCTGGGCCAGGAGCTGCTCTGTGCATCGGGGGTACGAGGCAGCTCAGCTGCCAAGACTGTCAGGAGGGAAACCTGCCAAGGGGAAAAAGGGGAAAGATGCAACATGGCTCCTCAGGAGAGGAAAATAGACCTGGAAAGGGAATTGCTGTGCACTGACCTAGATATTTTCTCTAACTTGGGGTCAAAGCACATGACTTGGGTAACAACAATACGGTGCACATGGGCTGCACTGTGCTGGGTTTGCTGTTTGTCTTCCAGTTTATGGAGCAAAATCCAGCCTGTGGCACTGTCAGGAGATACCCCCCATCATACTGGCCTGACAACAGAATCTACACCAGTGCTGGGCAGATCCCTGCCTACATGGGCTTCGTACCGGGTAAGTCGATCAGCTGAGTGAAAATGAAAAGCACTAATACTAATTACTGTCATTAAGTAGTGCTGTTATTAGCTGTAGTGTCCTAGCAGTGACAGTCACTGAACTGTTCCACATGGGTAGACTTATTTCCCCCTGGTCTGTGCCATCCCTCACCTTCCTGCCAGACAGCCCCTCATCCTCGCTGCCAGCCTGGACTTGTGCAGGAGGTTCCTCTGGTTTCCAGCTGCCAACACCCTGCTACTAGGGCAGGGGGAGAATGATTCTGTTCTATAAAAGCTTAAAGTCTGATAAAAAGCCAAAGGGGGGTGATACAAAGGGGTTGAGAAACCCCTTCACTGCCTTTTTTTGGTGCTATTATCATCAAGACAGGTGGTGGCTACCTGATCCTCAGCAGATATTGGCATTGCCTAAAAGAAGAGAGCTGAAGAAAGTTGTTTTGTTATGGGTATCGGGCTAAAATGTCAACAAATCTGCAATTAACACTAATACAGCACAGCCAAGAGCCCACAGTTCAGTAACAGGGATGGGGAACCATGGGGATAAGCTTGAATAAAACAAGTAATGAGGGAAATGGTAGAACAAGTAATGAGGGAAATGGTAGAAGAGACAGAATGTGGCAGAAACCAAAGCACAGTGGGAAAATACCTGGGCAGTGTTGGACTGTAGCTGGTACAGAGAATGTCTCTGTTGAGCCCAGAAGGTTGAGGCAGGGAACACGACTCTAAAGAGAAAGCAGTAACACAGGGCTGGTCTGCAGGGATGGCCCAAGGGAGGGATGGAGGCATCTTACACACTGATGCTGAAAGGCTGGACAGGCCCCCTGACTGCAGCCACAGAGAAAGGTGTTGGCTGTGGCCTGTGTCACCACACTCCTGCTCTGGGGGTGAGGGCAGGTGCAGCAGCTGCTGTTCCCAGTGTAGGACACTCACCTGTCTCCTCCTTGGCCTGGGAGCTCTGGGGTGTCCGGGCTGTTGCCTGTGCTGGATTGCTCTGGAGGGCTGTGCTCACGCCGCTGCAAGCTGAGCTCCCTGGAGAAAGGCTGTTGGGAACCAAGGGGGAACCAGACCCCAGAATTAATATGGGTCTGTGTGTCTCATCCTCTCTCCCCAAGCCTGGGGAGAACCAGGGGAGAGCAGCCAGTGCTCTTCAGGGGAGGACAACTCTAGCTCTGCCCAAAAGGGTGCTGGGGGGACAACATGGTCCTGCCCTGTGTGACAGGCAGGCTGGGGAATGCTCCAGTGCAATGAAAAGGAGGAAGGAAAAACCCACCCTAAAATCAAGGACAAAAATCAACTGGTCCAAGTCTTACCTCACACTTTAAACATCTGCTGTAGGTGAGTTCTGCTGTGTCAGTTTGAAGCCAGCCACCTGTTTCTGTAGCCAGACTCCCCTACCCCAGCAGCCATCACAATTTTAACTACTCCAACCAGTTCCACTCTGGAAGGAGAAACTTAATTTTTAAGACAGAAAACATAACAATCAGCTACAACTAAGACCAGTGAGCAGAATTTCTTCCCCAGGAAAGCAGCCTGCTCGCTCCTGTCCAGCCATTCAGGGGGGCAGGTTTCTGTGTTAGGTAACACTGCTCATAGTTACGGTTTCCACAGTAAGAATTTGCTTTGCTCTCCCAGGGCTCTCCCAAGTCAAACAGGACAGTTTGGGGCCTGGTGCTCAACTCCCCTCCAAAGCAGAGTCTGCAGCAACACCCTAGTTTAGTTTAAAACCCCCACAGTGGGTGACCAGTAAGGCTGTGAGCAGGGAGCTCTGTGGTGTCACTTGTCCCCAGGTGTCCCCAAGGCTCCTGAGATAGCCCACAGCTCCCCACCCTGCTGAGGGGCTGCAGTGGGCAGCCCAGCTGCTGACACAACACCCACCTCCACCAGCAGCACCTCACCTGCACTGTCTGGGTGCCCAGGCAGCCAGGGGCAGCTGTAACCAACAACCACCTGCATGAGAACCTATGCTGCCACTGCTCAGAGCTACTCAGCTCCCTGTAACAGGAGTCCACACACACAGAGACCTAAATTTAGACACAGCTCCAAGCTGAATTCCACCCTCCATGGGAAGCGTATCCCCCCTCTGCCAGCACCTTTAAATATACAGCCATACCCACCTATTTCTTCAGTTCCCAGACTGCCACCACAGGCAGTGCCACAAGCACCAGGCACCCGCCTCATGAGAGGGCAGGGAGAAGCACAGTTGCCTCAGTAAGGTGCCAGGCCTCACACCAAGCCCCCCCCTTTTTCTTTTCCAGAACTCAAACACACCTACGCCCTCACTTTTGGCGACAGCACCCGAAAAGCTTACCAAAAGGAACAACGGAGACGAGCTTGTGCACTGTGAAAAATGCTTTAATGGTGCCTGTACAGCATTTGAAGTGACTTTGAGACAGGAAGAGGAACACAACACAGACAGAGAGGCTTTGAATGAAAGAGTTCATACAGCTTTAAACAAAATTTACAGGTGTTCATCTGCATAGCTTTTATTCTGCTTCTTCCTCAGCCTCCTCCTCAAACTCCCCCTCCTCCTCAGCTGTGGCATCCTGGTACTGCTGGTACTCAGACACCAGGTCGTTCATATTGCTCTCAGCCTCTGTGAACTCCATCTCATCCATGCCCTCACCCGTGTACCAGTGCAGAAAAGCCTTTCGGCGGAACATGGCAGTGAACTGCTCAGAAATTCGTTTGAACAGCTCCTGGATGGCTGTGCTGTTGCCAATGAAGGTGGCAGACATTTTCAGGCCGCGAGGTGGAATGTCACAGACCGCTGTTTTAACGTTATTAGGGATCCATTCAACAAAATAGCTGCTGTTTTTGTTCTGAACGTTCAGCATTTGCTCATCCACCTCTTTCATCGACATACGGCCCCTAAAGACAGCGGCCACGGTCAGGTAGCGGCCGTGACGCGGGTCACAGGCAGCCATCATATTTTTCGCATCGAACATCTGCTGGGTTAGCTCTGGCACAGTTAAAGCCCGATACTGCTGGCTGCCACGGCTGGTGAGCGGGGCAAAACCAGGCATGAAAAAGTGCAAACGTGGGAAGGGAACCATGTTGACTGCCAGCTTCCTCAGGTCAGCGTTGAGCTGGCCCGGGAACCGCAGGCAGGTGGTGACACCGCTCATGGTTGCCGACACTAAATGGTTCAGATCACCGTAGGTTGGGGTAGTTAACTTCAGTGTTCTGAAGCATATGTCATAAAGGGCTTCGTTATCAATACAGTAGGTTTCATCTGTGTTCTCCACAAGCTGGTGCACAGAGAGGGTGGCATTGTAGGGCTCTACTACAGTATCTGATACTTTAGGGGAGGGTACAACACTGAAAGTATTCATAATTCGGTCTGGGTACTCTTCACGAATTTTGCTGATGAGGAGGGTACCCATGCCAGAGCCTGTACCACCACCGAGGGAGTGAGTAAGCTGGAAGCCCTGGAGACAATCACAGCTTTCTGCCTCCTTCCTCACAACATCTAACACAGAATCAACTAATTCAGCACCTTCCGTATAATGGCCCTTTGCCCAGTTGTTTCCTGCTCCGCTCTGACCTGGAAGAGAGCCATCGTCGTATTAGATTACGGTCACTGCTTCCTGATTACTGCTTGCAAGCAAAGCTTAGGGAGCATCGGGCTACAGAGAGACCCCGCAAAAGCTTTCAGTTTACGGAGGGCAGAGCTGCGGTTGCACACAAGCACCCTGGAAACGGCTCGGCAGGCACACAGAAAACATTCTTTATCAGTGATACAGAAGCCATGTCACTTCTCCTGATGTTAAGGAGGAGGTCGTGAGAATCGGAAGAGCAACGACCTCCTGCGCCTTCTCGGCCCCGCTCCCGGCCAGCGGCTGCCGTCATCCCCCATCCCCAGCGTTCCACGCCCGTCACGAAGCCCGGGATTAACCCCCCTGCCGGGGCCGCGCTCGCCTCAGGAGCATGTGCGGCGGGGAAGCCCGCAGTGCAGCGTCCCTGCCCTGCCCACCCCACCCCGAGAGCCGGTTACACGACAGGTCCCTCCCCCGCTCCCGGCGCACTCACCGAACACGAAGTTGTCTGGCCTGAATATCTGGCCGAAGGGCCCGGAGCGCACCGAGTCCATGGTGCCGGGTTCCAGGTCCACCAGCACGGCGCGGGGCACGTATTTGCCACCTGCAAGACAGGGAGAAGCCGTGACTGCGGCGCCGGGGGCGGCCCGGGGCGGGGGCGGGCGGCGCGCCGGGCCCTACCTGTGGCCTCGTTGTAGTAGACGTTAATGCGCTCCAGTTGCAGGTCGCTGTCCCCGTGGTAGGTGCCGGTTGGGTCGATGCCATGTTCGTCGCTGATCACCTCCCAGAACTGCCGGAGAAAACGGCATCAGGCGCGGCTGGGACTGGGCCCGGCGCGCCCCCGCCACCGGCCAGCAGCGCCCCCGCCACCTGCCCGCCCTCTCACCGCCCCCTGCCCGCACCTTGGCCCCGATCTGGTTTCCGCACTGCCCGGCCTGCAGGTGCACGATCTCCCTCATGATGGCGGCGGCACAGCTCTCCTCTAGCAGCGCGGCACTCCCCCCAACCGACACTGGCTGCGCCAGGCAACGGCCAAGCTTTATATAGCAGCGCAATGCGCGCGCAGCCTTCTTTTCCCCGCCCAGCCGGCCATCCACAGAAGGCTATTTGCTGCTCATAACGAGGCTCCGCAAATAAAGGCAGCTGGTTGGCAGAAACGCTGTCATTCAAGTCATTGGCTTCTCTCTGCCCCGCCCGCCTGTCTGTTGATTTTACTGTTAGGCAAGCGGGGCGCAGGAGCGCCCGCCCTACTCGCTCGGGACACTCCCGATTGGCTTAATTGAATGATTGATGTCGAGCGTGATTGGCTGCCGGCCTCAGGGATGAGCTAACGTCATTTGATTGGATGAAAACAAAGTGTCCTAGTAACCGTCGCAATGACTCCGCAGCAGGCGCTGGGCGGTGGCTCGCGCCGCCGCCTATTCCCGATGCCGTGTGCGCACTTTGCGCAGCGTAGGCGGGAGCTCCTCCTTACTGCGGGAGAAGGGGAGGGCGGTTTCCAGGGAAACCTGGCCGAGCCGTTTCCCCCGCGGGTCCCGACCGCACTCCCCCCCTCCCTCCCCTCCCCGCGCCTATCGCCTCCGCTCCTCCGGGAGGGCCTCCCTCAGACCGTCCCCGCCACCACCACCCCCCTACCCCGCCCTCAGTCTGTCCCGGGGCGTTGCAGCGGCTCTGTGGGGGTAAGGGAGCCCGTCTGCGCATGCGCGGGCTGCGGCGCCTTTCTAGCACTTTCTGGCGCGAAGCCGCCTGAGGCGGCGGGGTTGGGCGGTTGTTGTTATGGCAACCGCGCCTGGTGGCGGGAAGGGGTTAGGCGGGGGCACGGCCCGCGCTGGCGGCCCTCCCTCTGCTTCGGGCACCCAGCCTGGGCTCCGCGGGGCTGGGGGGGCCGCTTGGCCCTTCTTTGGGGAGTGCTGGTGGGAGGTGGGCTTCGCTCAGAGAGGGTGCCTGTGTGAGGTGGTGTCCCTGGAGGGGGCGGGTGGGGGCTCGCCCAGCCTGGCGTGGGGCAGGCAGAGCACTGCTGAGCCCAGCAGCAGCGCTGTTGTGTGGCTGCCTGGCATCCAGGCTGGGTGAACGCCTCCCTCACGCTTTCTCTTCTTGCTCTGCTGTACCATTCACTTTCCACTGCCCGACTTTGTTACCACCTCCTCGCACAGACAGTTCATCTGATGGTCACAGCTTCTACTGAGCGTGCTTAGTTGTTATAGCAGAGCCTTTCTCTGTGCGCATTAGGGCCTCAGCAAGGTCTGCAAGTCCCGGCATCTCTTCTTGCCCCATACTGCAGCTAAAACTTGAAAGAGACTCCTGAGTTCTCCAAACAGCCAGTCTCAAGCTTCTGCCTTGATGTGGGGGCAGGCTGAGGCGAAAGCAGGGGGTGACCTCAATTCTTTCTACACAAATGAGCACGTTGGGCTGGTGCTCTGTCATTCAGGCGTTCATATGAGACGGAGGTGTGTTGTGGCTTGCATACATGCTGTGATCTGTGCTTGGGCAACAACAATCCAACTGCTGCTGTGACTGGGTCAAGTGAGGAGGTGGGCAGGAGAAGAATAGCACTGTGAAGGCTTTTGCTGGAGTTTGAGTAGCCTTTGGTAGTTGGCTTAATACAAAGGTTATGGTGATTGATATCTCTGGCGTGTAACCAATACATTCCCCCAGTGATGCTGGAAGGAGTCCAGGAGCACTGGGAACAGCCCCAGAGACTCTGACAAGAGCTCCAGAGCATCTGGAGTAGCCTGAGAGGATCTTGGGCAGCTCTGGGAGGCCCTGACAGAGACCTTCATCAGCCCCCAAGGTGCCCAGGCAGGACCAGGAAGGCACACGGATAGCTCATCCTCCACATTCAAAGCCAGAATGCAGGAGGTCTGTGCAGTTTATTTTGAGATAGCTGAGTAATGCAAAGGCATTAAGGTCTGGATTTGTCCCACCTAATTACAGACATTGATTTGAGTAGCTCACTCTGGACTGCGTTTGTACCAGAGGCAGTGGAAAGGGCTGCTCAGGCTCTGCATAGCCTTCTGACATCACCTTTCTTCTCTGCAATGGTGTTTTAAGGTGACCCAATCCAAAATATCAGCAGCTGGGATGAATCTGACTTGCTCAAGATTTCATACAGGGCCGTAATAACCAGTAAGACAGTGTTTCTCCAGGATGCAATGCCATCTCTTCAGAGCAACATAACAAAATGAATACTGTCACTTTTCTGATTAAATTCTGTGATGAAATTTCTGACTGCCTTGCCTGTGTTCTGCTCTCTAGGAAAGAACAGTTAGTGTAAATTCTCACTGAGGCGTACTCAACAGCATTAGCAAGCTTCTGTGCTCATGGAGCCCTGGAAAACCTGCCCTAAAATGGAGCAGGGGGAAACACTGTGGGGCTAGTAGGAGGTTTGCTGGTCCGAGTGCAGCTGTATTTAGTGTAGATACAGGGTGGTGTTTGGATTTTGGTTTTTCAGCCAGGATGAGGGACTGTGCATCAGCAATGAAGATCTATTTCCTCACTTTGTGAGAAAACACAAGCCTTTGGAGCCGGCGCTTCTCCCAGCTTGTGCTTCAGCCCTTGCTGCCTGTAAAGTTTGGGAAGCTATTCTGTAATGTGTAGAGCAAGAAATGGTTGCCATCCCCAGCATTCTCAGTGGCAGCAAAGAAGTGGAAATACTCCGTTCAGTTTAAACTTCTGATGTCTGTTTCCAGAATGTTAGCAGGATTGCACCCAGCAGAGCAGGGGATGCTACCCTGGGTGTAGCTAAAAATTTGCTCCTGTGAGTGAGCCTCCAGAGGTTTCCTTGGGAGACTGAGCCACCTGAACCAGCTACAGGTTAGGATGCATTTCAAATTACTCACCCAAGTTGGGTTTGGTTTTTTTTTTGCTAATTCTATTCCAGTCAGCCAGGACTTCTGTCCTTAGCTACGTGCAGATCTACAGGAAATGACAATTCTACTCTAAATATTTTTGCATTTTTTAAATTAAAGTAAAATGCCAGTATTTCTCAGCTCTCTGCGAGGAGGAACTCAGCCAAGCTGCCAGGAATCTCCATGGAGAGCTGCTGGAGCTGCCGACCATCTTAGCCCTGTGACTTCTCATGCCATGGCAGCCCAGCAACCTAATTAGTGTGTACCAGAAGGTGAGCTGGCAAGTAACAAGGCAGGTTTCTGCCAGAACCTTGTCTCACATGAAGCATTTCTTCAAAGGCAAGGCGTCTGTGTGAAACTCTCCCAGTTGAGCAGATTCTGGGAGGAAAAACTGCACATTCCACGGTCCTGCCTGAGCAAAATGCTCCAGTGTGTTTTTAAACAGACAGCCTGCACAGAGACCCTGCCGCAGGGGGAGCGGGGAGCACTTGGAAAGCAATTGGGATAGCAGAGAAGGGAACAGCTCAGCCAAGGTGGGGAAGTAAGTGGCTCCCACGCCGTGTTTCCATTGAAGACATCTGGTATTTGTTTTTTTTTTGAATCTCTCCTCAACCCTTGCTGCAGGTGACAGTAAGGAAGCGTCACCTCCTGTCGGTGCTTCTCAGTTTCTCACCTGTAAGTTTGCTGTCAGTGAATGGCTGTACAGGGACAGTAGAAAGCATTAGGGACTGTGTTACCCCTGGGGATAATCCAGAGCAAGACATGGCAGTGAAGTTAAAACCAAGTTGGAAATTGCATTTCTGTTTTGTTGAACTATATATAGATTTAAAGACTTTCTAATGTAATAGGCTGGGTTCTTGTTAGCTCTCTGTGCTGCTTTCAGCAGGGGAATAGATCTTACTGTGAGTACAGTGGAGCAGAGTGGAGAGATGCCACCTTTAACTTCTGGGTATTGCATTCTGCTGTTACTCCTTGTGTGCTCTGGGGTGTAGAGAGACAACCTGTCCCCTTGGCAGGCAGGCAGGTGATGGCTGTCATTCTTCTCTTGATACTTAACCAGCAAGGTAGCAGTCTGTCTCTGAAGTAGCACCCTGCTCTGAACTGAGCCTGGTTCCTGGGGCTGGGATGATGTTGGGGCTGGCAGGAGCCCAAGCAAAGCTCACAGAACTAATTCTGTTTGTATAGGTAGAAATATGAAGTTCCAGAGAGGGTCACAGCAGAATTAAATTGGGTGGAAGCCTGCCTCCAGAACTGAAAAGCTTTTGGTGGTGGGGTCAGTCCCAGGTTTATGGTAACAGTGAAGTGTGACATGGGTGTGCACAGACCTTTTGTCATTCCAGTCATGCTGATTGTTGCTTTTAAGGATAAACAATACTTTGTTTTCTGGAAATTAGTGCTGCTGAGCAACTGAAGTTATTGAAGGGGAGGAGCTACTACCAGAGACTGGTGAGTGAGATGTGGAGTTCTGGGGTTCCTGCTTGAGAGAAATTGGGGTAGCTGAAGGGAATCAAGCCACAGGTCCATCCAAGCCAGTATCTTGTCACTAATGATCAGCAGCAGTTGCCACAGAAGAACAAGGCAAACATACACAGGTGTGGCAGGTGGTTCAGGCAATCCTCTGGCCACAAGTAAGTAGGGTTTTGTTTAATAGCCCAAATGGGTTATTTTGAATTTATCTAATCTCCTTTTTCAGCCATGTAAACTCCTGTCATGATGAGTCCCACGCTTTAACCACAAGCTGTGTGGAAGAAGAGCTCCTTCCATGTGGTTTGATGATTTCCACATAGCTCCTCTTAAGAAGACAGAGAGCCTGTCACTTCAGTCCTCACACTCAAGAGTTTTAAACATCGATTACCATGAAGCAAAAGGTAATGCAAAACCAGCTTTACTAGGCACAAGGCTTAGCATTAATGGGCAGTTTACATCTGCCTCATGTTTAAAACCAGTGAACTCTTAACAGTTCCTTTAAAGTTTCCCTCATTGTGACCCATAGCTCCACTGCTGTCCAGCGACAAACCCTACAGGTATCATCTTCCTTCCCTCAGGAGATCTGTTTCTCCAGAGAGTTTCCACCAAGGAGTGGTGACTAATGCGCTCACGAGGTGCACATATGGTGACACCCCCTGCTGTGAACAAAAATAAACTTTCCTTCCCAGAAAAGTTGATTTGATCATTCCTCTCTGCCTCTCAAACCTCCTCCTCTTCATTCCCAGTGCAGTCCTTTTCCTATTAGGGATCATTTTTTCTCCCTCTTGTTTCCAAAAGAGCCTTCATCCATACTCCATGCTAGAGCCTGTCTCCCAGCATAGGGACTGCCTTCAGCTAATGCCACGGCTTCTTAACTCACTGCTTAGAGCTCTTTTCCCACCCCACACTTAGAGACCTTCCGTATTGCACTGTGTCTTTCTCAGTGTCCACATCTGGAGTCTCCTTGTCCAGACGAGCCTGTTCTCTAATTGATTTGATTTGTGCTGGGACCAGCTACTAGCTGTGCTGGAGGTTTCCTAAGGCTCAAGGCGCTGTTCTGCCAGCCTCCCTCTTGTGACTAATCCCCGTCATTACACACTCAAGGGAGCAACAGTTTATGCTGTGTTCATCTGACTTGAACGGGAGATCTAAAGTCACCCTACTGCAAGAAGGCTCTGGGTATCTCACATTGAGGGCATGGTGGAAAACAGGTCAAAGACACCTCTTCTGCCTGGTGACATTTGCACCTGCAGAATATCAAAACACTTTGACCTGCTTGAGGCTGAGGGCATTATGAAAGGACTGTGATGTTGAGAGCTGTGGCAAAAGTAGTGGTTTTGCTGATCCCAGTATTCTTTTGCTTGTTCTTCTGATAGTGTTTCCATCTACTTCAGTGTGTTCTGAGTTAGCTCTTGAAGTAGGAGTGACGGTGGATGAGGTAGGATGTAAACATCATACAGCTGCTTACTTCTCTGGAAGATGCTCAGGTACATGATCACAGGCATGGTATATGAGCAAAATAAACACATACTGATCAATCTCTAAATCCAGCCTTCCTAAAAAGGTGTTCTTCTCATGTTCTGCTGGATTTGCTCCACCAGTGCTTGTGGGTCTCAAGTTATTTCATTATTGCTTATTATAACACCCCAAACAGCTAAAATGAGTGCAAGTACTGCAGTGCCTGGTGCTGTACATTGTTTCTGTGCTTGTTATCCCAGAGGTCTTCCCTTACCCACTGAACTGGATGCTGCCACAGGCAGGAGAGCATCTCAAGGAGAAGGTATAGTCACCGCATTACTAGCGGGAAGCTGGGGATCAGCCATTATGACACGTTTCTCAAAGCTGCCCTTCTCATGACTTGCCAAATAAGCCAGGAGGTCTGACAGCACCTGCTAGAGAGCCCTGTGAAATCCTGGTGAACTAATTCATCCACCAGTGTCCCAAAAAGAACCCATAGTATCTCAAAAAGCAGCACTTATCCATGGCCCTGCCGTGGGTTTACAGCCAGGGGCAGAGAGGGAGGTTAGGGCCTTGTCTCAAAACTGCAGGGAGCCTGGCTGCATCAGAACAGGCAGAAGCAGCAGCTCTGGTTCTTTGGTGGTGAGCTTTGTACTGCAGAACGGGACTGCTGCAGTGAGCTGTTAATTCAGGCTCAGATCAGATGTTAGGAAAATATTTTTTACTGAAAGAGTTGTCAGGGCCTGGAACAGGCTGCCCAGGGAGGGGCTGAGTCACCCACCCTGGGTGTGTTTAACAGACAGGTAGATGAGGTGCTCAGGGATATGGTTTAGTTTAGGATGGGAATGGTTGGACTCGATGTTCTTAAAGGTCTTTTCCAACCTGGTGATTCTGTGAATTCTCTCAGTTTTCGTGGGGATTCATTGGTACAACCCAGACAGGATTGGAAATTCATGGTGCACTGGAAATGCATAAACTGGAAGACAGGAGCTCCTATACCCCTACAAACATGCTGAAATTAAATTTAGGCTACTCTAGCCAGCAGCAGGTCAAGTAACCTATTGTGTTTCTAGAGCTGAAATAGAGAAACCCATTTCTGGTGTCAATTTTTATATCAAATATTCTTTATTCCCTTCTTACTGATAGCTGCTGACAGCAGCAGGGCTGCAGCTTCGTGTGAGCAGACATTATCTGCCACAGCTCTCAGTTCAGCCTGAGTGAGACGTGAGGGAACTATGCATAAACATAAAGAATTTATGGGCAGGTAGAAAATCCTCATTATTAATCATTTCCACAATCACCCTGTAACCAGAGGCTGCGAGTGTCTCCATTTCAAAGCAATTGACTCCATGTAGAATCTCCTTTTAAGTAGATTTCTGCTGTCCAGGTAATCTGGGGATTAATTCTGCAAAGTTACATAGTGCTGACAGGAAAGGGCTGCTCCTACAGAGAGCTGGGAGAAAGGAGGATGTTACATTTACTAGGTTCCATTCTTCTAATAAATTCCCAATTTTGTTGGTTTTTTCACCTTTTTTATAACTAAAAAGACACTTCAGAGCTTTTAAAGTAGCCAAGTGAGCTCATGGTGGGTTTTATTCCCCCCCAGGTAGAAAGAGAATGATCCACATGGTTGATGGTGCCCGTTCCGAGCCAGGTTAATTGGTAACCCTCACTGCTGGGGGCTGCAGCTTGGGATGGGCAGCAGAGTCGTCAGATGGTGGATATGCCCCCTCCTGCCTGCCCCCATGACCTGCCTGCAGGAGAAGACAGCAGTGCCTGCCCTTGGAAGGAGTGTTGGGGAAGGAGGGAGCTCTGGAGCTGCTGGCTATGGTGTGTAGACCACTGCAGGGAGAGCTTCAGCCGTGGAAACATCTCACTGCCTCTTTGATAAGAAAAGCAGCTTTTAGCTCAAGAGTTTAGGATCTGCCCTAAACCAGGTGGTTGTGGGTTGTCCCTGTATGGCAGAGCAGTGCTTGGTGTTAATGGTGGCTCAAGTGCTGTGGATTTAATGGGGGGAGGTTTGGCTCTCTGTCCGTGCCATCACTCAGTGCAGCTCAGTGGCATGTGTGAGGCAAAAGTGATCAGAACACACTGTGCTTGCCTAGCTGCTCATGACAGTCCCAAAGCTTCTAAACAAGAGCTTGGGGAAGTTCCAGCCTTTCTCTTGAACCCCATGATCTAGTATTCAAAATCAAGGTGTCATGACTGAGCAGGTGAGCACACCCAGAGTCCCGGGGTTCTCCCTGTATTCCCATTTCTGACAGCGGTCAGATCCTTGGGCAGGCTGCAGATACCACACTTCTCCTGTGTGCTCACAGGTCCTGGAGCGAGAGCTCTGTTGAACACTTTCTTTTCCAGATGTGGGAAGAATGAAGCCTGTGGGATTACCCTGAGATCACTGACTCCCTGGTAACCTTTTTTTTGTCCTCCTTTCTTTTTGTTTCTTTCTTTGCAGGCTTGGCTGAATCCCTCCTACCTTCTTCAGATGGTTTGAGTTAAGATCACATCAAAGATGTAGACATGTCTCTCATCAACTGAATACCAGCAGCCAGGTTATCTGAAGTCATTTTCTGCCTGCTGCCACTGGGAAGAAAGTGCCTTCAGGGGTTCTCATTGTGTACCCTGAAAGTACACAGCATCAGAGCTCTTGAGTAAACAGGCAAAATCAGCATCCCCCATCCTCCTCACTGAAACACTTCGTATTCACCATAACCCCCCCCTTTGATCTCTTGCCAAGAATAACACAGACAGTCTATTAAAACATATTTAATAACATGATATAATTAAAAATATCTAACGTACAACTCAAAGAAATGAATATGAAGCTTGTTTAAATCTGTTTCCACACCCCTCCAAACTTGACTGACAGGTTCCAAACCTTCATTAATTGGCCTGAAAATGTATGAATACCCCGATATTGTGGGGGAGGGGGTGTGTCCTATAGACAAGTTGGGAGCACGAGAGATCAATACTCAGATTGGAAAGGATTTGGATGCTGTGGTTGCTTTAAAATTCCTGCAAGGCACATCACTGCATCTGTGAGCATTTACATTTCTGATTCAAGTGGTCTGAAATGAGTTGGAGACACTCGTCCCTTGCACAGCCTGTGTGTTTAAGGCTCTAAAGCATTCAGAGCAGCTCTCTCTCAATGCTCAAAATACTCTCTTAGTCTGAATCCACCCCTTTTCTTCACAGTAATACAGGGAGTTTATACAGCACCTCATCTTTTAAATGAGCAGCCCGGACCACAGGAGCTGGAATGACTGCAAAGTCCCAGAGGAATCCTGAGCACTGGATTATAAAGTGACTCTGGTCACAGTCTAATAGGAAAGTCGTTGGTCTGAGGATTAGGAAAGCTGTGGATCCTGGGCCTGCTCTTGTCTAAAGGATAATACTGGTTGAGATACTTCACTGTCAGAGTCAGGGAGGCAAGCAGTTCAGTGCAAAGGGATGAACTGGTGAACATCAGCCCAGCATGCACCCGATTTCAGCAGATGTGACATGAAATGTGTTAAATCCTGATTAAAGAGTTTAAATTGGCAATTTTAACCCTGTGTTGCCACGACTCAGCTGAGAGCAGGAGCTCAGCTGTGCAGCTCGTTCTCCTTTGATATTCTCTGCATTTTGTAGAGACCAAGACTTTGAAAAAAGCATTGCTCTTGGTCAGCAGGAGCATCTGCTGGACAGCACATCACTGAGAGGGAAGAACAGACAGGTCAGTAGTAGCAGGCAGGAAATACCTGCTTTTTCCCTAGAACATGGAAGCAAGTTGGCTGTTCTACTCCCACTGTATTTTAATGATGTTCCAGTCTTCACTAGCGGCAGTACCACAGGTATTGTCTCTCTTGTGGGCACAGAAGAGGACAGAGCACCCTTTTCAGACACCACCTCTCCTGATCAGACAGGATTATGCCATATTAACTTTACAATAGCTCAGGACCTGCCTGCTCAGAGGCATCGTTTCATTAGGCTGACACCAGTAATCTCAGCTGCAGCCCGAGCAAGATCCATGCAGACTGCTCTCTCATTTGGAGAACAAATAGCTCGCTGTCCACCCAGAATCACTCCTGCTGAGTCTCAAAGTACAGTAATACAAGCGCTGGCAAGTTGAAATGAGGCACTGGGGCTCTGGGAGTCCTGCAGCAAAATCAGTCACATCCTCCAGTGACTTACACCCAGGGGATTTCTGTACATGCCCTGTTAACTGCCCCAGGATAACTATCAGTCGTCATCAAAAACACTGCTGTTCCTGTTACTGAAGCTGTTCTCCTTGACCATCACCCGGTACGAGATGCGCATGAAAGAGCCAGTGAGCAGCACAACAAAGAGGATTAGTAGCAGAGACCAGACCCCCGGTTCAATCCCCTTGAGGAAGCTCTGGCTGCCCTGGGGGATGGTGTTGGTCAGATTCAGCAGGTACCCAAGAGTCCAGACAGATGATGTACCACCCATCTATGGAAGAAACAAGGAGGAGAGGTCAGAAGAGACAGAGTCAGTCTAACATCCCCCAGCCATGTTCTGTGCACAGGCCCAAAGCATATATACTTTACTGAGGATTGGGCTTGATGAGAGAAGCTCTTCTGGTCCTGACCAGCCTCACCTGGGGCTTCCACCCACTGCTCTAGGAGCTCCATTTAAGCTCTGGCCTGGGCAGCCCCCTCTCCTAGGCTGGATTGCAGGTGTGTGCTACTCCTTCTGCAATTGCTGACTGGCTCTCCCAGATGGACCTCAGGTGTCTGTCATGGGTAGTTCTTGGCCCTGCCCTGACTGAACTTGAGGCCTGTTTTGTAGGTAGCTTGTCTCTGGCTTTCCTGGCTGGGCTCCTGGGGTGGACCCTGGACCCATCTCCTCACCTTGCCCTGCTCTACTGATCCCTGTGCAGCTGCCTGTACCACTGTTGCTCCTGTGGCCCTGCTCACTGGGACAGTGCCTTTGCTGGCAAGTCAGGGAGAGGTTTGGGGACAAGCTTCCTTCTACTTTGTGAAGGGGACAACCTGAACCAAGTCCCCCTTTCTTAAGGGCTCCCGATCCTAAAGCAATTTAAGGCTTTATAAGCCAGTTACAAACCCTCAGCAATGCCAAGGTGAATGCAGAGAGGTAGGGCAGCATCTTTTGGCTCAGGAAATACCACCACCAGTCTGTTCTTAGCACAGAGCAGTGATCAAGCCCCACTTCTTCCCCTATTGGGCACAGACTCTTAAAGATGGCATTGCTCCAGCTGTGGTTTCCCAGTGGGGACACCTGTAATCCCTAGCTCTCTGACACTGGCTTTCTTGCTTCTCACAATGGTGAGTTTATTTTTCAAAAACCTCTTGCTGGAAGACCCTAGTTGGATGGGGCTTGTAGGAGTGGGGACAGGCTGGCTTTCTGGAAACCCACCCTCCTTTGTAACTGGGAATCCCATGAATACCATGCTGTGGGTAACTGACCTTCTTCTGGAACGCAGGCCAAACAGTCTCCCCAAAGTCAAACGTGTATCCCTTTCTACTGAGATGAAAGAGGAAGGCAGACTCCACGCAGTAATCAGCAAGTGCATCCAGGCTTGTTTGGGGTGTCTTGATGAGCTGGTGTCGTTTCCAAAAGCAGATGGGGGCATGGGGAATAAAAGAAGTAAATATTCAGTAGTTGAATTTCAGATCTGCTATAACCTCTCCTTTCCTGCTCTGGGACTGACTGTGGGATGGGAGGAGGGTTTAGTGTCCTTGCAGGCTGAGATTGTGTTTCCTGCACCCACAGGGCTGCGGTCTGGGAACCAGGGTCATCTCTTACTGCCTTTGTTCCCATCTTATTAGAGACCAGGCAGTTCCAAGAGCAGCAGAACTGGCAGCCAGGTCTCCTACAGCTGCCTTGCAGATGAACTGCTTGATATGATTCTCTGCTCTCTAATTAGGTTGTGCTAATGCTGCAGCCTCTCTCTCAACAGGACCTGTAACAAGATCTTCTGTCCAGAAGAGAAAGCTTTAGGGAGCTGCTTATGGGCTTTGCTACCCCATTAGCAAACCCTGTAGGAATTGTCCAACTGGAATGTTGCTGTGGGTGCTTGGTCAGTGATGGTGCAAATGAGGGTGACCTCACCAGCTGACAGAAAGAGCTTACAAATTCTCTATGGGCCCAGCTGAAGTGGGACAGCCTCTGGAGCAGATGGGTTCCTCACACTTAAGGAGAGGAGGGTAACAGGAAGACCAAGGTGACGTGCAGGACTGAATAGAGAGCCTTCCTGTTTACCCCTTAATCTGCAATAAAAGGTACTTGGGGAATTTAATTTAGTCCAGGTGTTACCAGCAGCAGCTGGGATTTGAGAAGAAGGAAAATAAGTGCAGCCTGTTTCCTCAAAGGAGAGGAAAAACCCACCAAGCAAACCCAAGTCTTTCCCTGAGGGAGCCAGTAAGTTCTGGCTCTCTGTCAGAGTCTTGTGGGCTTCTCCAGCAGACCCTTCCTTGCCTCCCACTCTCCCTGCACACAGTTATTTCATTTACCTCTTTGGACATTTCACAAAGCCTGTTGACTGCCTGCTCCAAGTCAGAAGAGGGTACAGCTGCTCTCATGAAGTCCATGGCCTCAGAAATCACCTACAACAGCAGCAGAAGTAATCACCAGGTTGCAGCAAGCTCTGCAGCCTCACACCAGGTATGGTGTCTGTAGGAAGGGAGGTGGCAGCAGGGGTGGGGTGAGCTGCCCCCTCTCTGTGTGCTTGTGGTGGTGGTGACGGTGCCTGTGATAGGCCCAGGGAAAGCCAACAGATCTGTTACTGTCCAGGGATGGAAACAAGGCTGCTTCTAGCTTGTCCACAGCAGCCTTCCTGGCCCTGTCTGCACAACTAGTTAGGGTCTTATGCTCCACAGCTCAGTGTCCCTGGGAGGTTCTCAGGAGCTGGGAAGACTTCTGAATTTCTTCCCTTTGCATTCCTTCACTGAAATGCACTCAGCTTCTCCTAGGATCTTGAGATGGCTCTGGCTTAACATCTCAGAGACTCTGAACACTGGATCAAGGGCCTCAGATACAGCCTGCTTATGGCAGAGCATGCCCATGTGTTTGCTTAGAGTGACAGGATCTGCAGCTTCATCACATCCTTGGTGTGAGAAGACATTCTCAGCACACAACTCCTGACTGCCCTACCTTGCTAGCTCACCTGAGCTCTTCTATGGCTCTGGAGTCCCAAAGTTTGCCATACAAGCAGAGGATGCTGAGATGTGGATGAAGAAAGCCCTACCACAGTCATTGGTGAGAAGCCTGGGCTCCATATTTGAACAGCTGTGTGCAAAAGAGGGGGAGAGGGCAGGGGTGCAGTCTCAGCTCTGGGTATGCAGCATTAGCCAGAGTACTGGCCCCCTTGGCTAGCAGCGGGCACCACATGGCTTTTCCCACTGTATTAATAACCAAACTAGTCCTACTCATAATATTTGCCTCTCCCAGTGTGAATGAAAACCCACCAGAAACTTCATCCGGAGAGGCTGGACAATACTGAAGAAGCTGTGGGAGGAGGAGGAGTTGAGCAGGCTCTGCACAAGGCTCATGCAAGCGCTGCCGTTGCTGGAGCCAGTCACGGTGAAGGCTTCCTCGTGCTTGGGGATGTCCCATGTGGCATCACTGACAGCACAAGGCTCAGCATGCACGGAATGCCACCGCACTTCCTGGGAGTAGTTGTGGGGCCAGCAGGGATTAGACACAGTTTTAGCACCTTTATGATCCTAGAGAGACACAAAACAGGGACAAGGGTAGCAAGAGAGGAGCTGGCATCCCAGGGCTTCACAGAGGAAGACAAAAGGCTCCATGCTAAAGGAACAATTTTCCTTGGGCACCAGAGTGTTGTGAATGAGCAATCAGGCTGCAAAAGGCTTGCCAGACCTTATCTCAGGTAGCCAACTGCAGTGCCCAGGCTGATGCAGCAGGTTCCCAGCTCCTGCAGAGCTCAGGGCAAGCTGGACCTGGACCTGCTGTGTGAGGCTGAGGAGTCCCAGCCCGACCTGCTCTCCTTTAGCCACCCCCCAAAAAAAAATGCAGTTAATTCTGTGCTTTATTTAGCTGCAAGGAAGAAGCTCTTCTGCTCTGCCTTCCAAACAGCTCAACCCCTTGAGAATCAATGTTTTCTCTAAGAAAATCACCCAGTGTAACTGGGGTGAAGTGGGTGTCGGTGTGGGACCTCAGGGGGTCTTGACCATGGGCTGGTGGTGTTTACAGGGAGGAAGGTGGGTGAGCAGTGAGCAGATCATTTCTGAGAAATGCAGTTTTGGCAGAGACTTTGCATCGGGTCCTGCCACCTCCCTGCTCAGGTTGAAGTAACGTTTGGAAGAACCAAAGCACCTGTATGTTTTCAAAATGAAATGTTCTTTTGATGACCACTCCGGGGTTAAAGTCAGCAAAGGACAGACATATCCCAAGTGAAAGGTCCCTTCTAGCATGGAGCTGAGAGGAAACGAGGGAAGTTTTTGCCTTGCTCCACCCTAAGGTGATCTTAGCACTTCTGGAGAGCAGCTTTGTGCTCCTGTGTAACTGAGTAAGAAGCCAAATAGAGCCTCCAGATAGGGAACTCTGGAGTGGGTACCTGGGTGTCTGCTTGTAGGACATTGATTTAGGCATAGAGGATATTTGACACATGCACTGGGCTTTTTTAGATACATGCAAGTACCTTCTAATAAGGACACTGATTGACATGTTGCCCATTAGCAGCTGTGCCCTTGGCAGCAGTCACTCTGTGCCCAGGGTTGATATATTATCCCAGAACCTTGCAGATGCCCTTCTGGCAGATACTCACGTGGATGAGCAGAGACAGCAGCCTGCTGCGGAGCTGGGCCGTGCCGTGGCAGGGGGAGTGGTAAGTGTGCACGTTGTGTGTCTGTCCGTACAGCTGCAGCCTCACCCCCTCTTTTGGTACCTGGTTCGCTCCCACCTTGTAAGTGAACTGTGCTGAGGTTCTTCTCATGGACAGGACTCCTGCCAATTCCTTCCCAGAGGGGACCAACTGTCCTTGCCAGTTGTACTGAACCAAAAAGAACCAGAGAGGGCAGTTGGTAAGAGTTCTACACCTGGGTCATGGTCAGTATTGCACAGAGAGAGCAAGCAGCTTTCTGGTGCAGTACAGCCCAACTGTCCCCACAGGACATGAGGATGCTGAACTGGTGGCTTTGGAGGGAACAGAAGAGCCATTGTACCAGCACTGCCTTCTCTGCAGAGAGCTCCCCAGAGCCTGCACAAGCAGAGCACACCACCCTGGATGGCTGTTTAATGCGATGGTCTCAGCAGGTAGGAGCAGGGAGAAATGAGAGGGGGGTGGTCATGGGGAATGGGAAGGAGGTTTCCAGGTGGGCAGATATCTCTTAAAGTTCTCCCTTGATGCTAAAGCAATCTTCATGTCAGGAGAACTGTGCAGATTCATCTCCTGCAGTCTTGAAAAACTGATTTTGGTGACACTGAAGTTAGCAGTACAGGCAGGAAATATTATGGGGTGCAAGCACTCTGACCCTGATTGAAGGAAGCTGTGTGGCTGCCAGCAAGGCAAGTGAGTCCCTAACCAGTGCATGCTTTCTGCTGGGCCTCAGAACTGCCTTTCACTTTCCTGATGTGGAATAACTCAGTCTAACCCACCTTCCTCTTGCCCTCTGAGATCTTGAGACTCTCTGCCTTGAGAAGTCATGGGTAGGTAGAGCAAGGAAACTTAAATGTATTGGGTTTTGTGTATCGACTGCCTTCTGAATACAGAGCAGGCCCTGATGCTGGGACACCCAGCTGTACTCCTGCTTGCTTCTCAGTGAGAGGAAATTCGATGTGCTTTTGCTCTGGCAGCAGCAGAGTTTGCTTCTCTGTCCACCAGCCACAGGATGCCAGGTGGGACAGCAGGACTCTGGTGGCAGTCCCACAGCCCCCCACGGCCATGGCAGCAGTGCCTGTCCCACAGCGGGGCTGGGCTGGAGCTGCGGCGACTCAGGGATGGTGCTGCAGGGCCAGGCTTCGGCCTAGCTTTAGCCATCTCACCAGCCAGCTGGTGTTGGGCATGACCTGCCTTCACTGAAAGACAGTGGGAGTTGTGCTCAAGCATTAATTAAAGCTCAGGGCTTTAACCATCCTTCCATGTGTCTCTGCAGCTTTTTGCTAATGAGAGTTGTTCAGCTCTGTACTCCCCAGGCAGGGTTGTCCTTTACCTTGAAGAAGTTCTCCAGGACATAATTAACAGCAACCCAATTGAATGCTTCCTTGTCTGGACTGGGCAGGATTTGTGCCCCCTGAAAGTCAAAGGGGGATGACTTCAGGGCTGCAAGGAGACCATCAGAGAGGGTGGAACGGGTGAGGCTAAAAAAGAAAGAGGAACATTTGTTACAGGACCCTGGCAGGAGCAGCCTGTGGTGGGGATATGGTTGCAGGGCTTCTGCTATGCTTCCCACTTTGGGAAGCAGCACAGGGACATGACTGACAGTCCCACTCCTGCTGCTGCTTCTCTCTCCCCTCGCATTGTTCTAGTTTCAGGATCAGCAGAGGGATGACTTGAGGGGTTGTGCAGCTATTCAAGAATTTAGGAGTTCAGTAACCTCTGTCCCTGAGGAGCCCTGTGGTCCTGCCCCACTGACCTGTCCCTCTCCAGATCTTCATTTCCCCAATGTCTAAAAGGAGATAAAGGTCCTGGTAATAAGGTGACTGACAACAGGGTCCACAAAAGTTTGCGTGATAGGGTAGATCTTTCCGGCGTGATAGGGTAGATCTTTCCACCCCTGCTCCCAACTTGGTGACAAAACCCCACCCCTGCAAGGCAGTGTGGTTTGTCACATTAAACTGAGAACACTTCAGCTTTCAGACAGATAGATGTTTCTCCAAGCCCTAGCAGGGAAGACTTTACATAGACTGGTAGCAGTAGCAAGCTGTCATCCTCATGGGTGCTTGTGGGGACAGCATGGAGACACAACCCTGCTGTGCTCCCCTTGAGTGCGTGGGGGCCTGAAGAAGGTTTACCTGACTAGCAGATTAGGGATGAAGCACACTGCAGAGCAGACAGGGTGAGGTGCATTTACAGAATGATCCGCATGGCGTGTGCTGCTCTCTGGGTGTGGGGTTGCAACATTCACTCACTTCGGCTGCCTTGGGTTGGTCGTCACTCCCAAGTACAGGGGGGTTTGGCTGTGCTGCTCTTCTGGGATCTCTTTCTGGGCCCATGTCAAGCATGGTTCCAAGCTCTTCTCCACTTTCTGAGGAGAATCTGGGACGTTAGAGACTCTTGAACCTGAAGGCCAGAGGAAAGAATGACATTTGCTAAGGAAGGATGCAGGAGGAGTGTGAGAGCTGTTAGCCAGGAGGTTGCTGTCCTAGGGTGTGGTTAAACACAGCACTTGTCACAGGTGGAAGGAAGGAATTACACCAGCTATCCATCCTGCTAAAATATGTTACAAGTAACAAAAAGCACATGGATGTAAATCCCAAAGCATGCAAAGAGAACCCTAGCTCTGCTCCTGAAACATCCCATAAGCAACCACAGATCAGCCATGAGAGTGCTGCAGCAGCTGAGGCTGAGGGAGAAATTGGCTTTAACCACTATAAAAGCAAAAGCCTTGCAGTCAGAGCTGAGGCTGATGCATCACCCCCCTCCTCCAGCCACTTCCTCTTGTGCTGGTGGAGGTGGCTGCTGAGCCCGGCGCCTGCAAGCAACACGTCTGTGTTCCGGGGGAAGCGGGTGCTGTGCAGAGAGAAGTTGTTCAGAAGCCCTGACTCATTTTTCTCCAGCAAGAGTCAGTGGGGTCTTACATGCTGGTTTTACACTGTTGCCAAGGAAGAGCTCTGCTTTACCTGTCCTCCAGCCCACTCATTGTCCTGCCTACAGGACTTCCTTACTATGTGCTTTGTTCTCCTGGGCCCTGGATAGATAGGGCTGAGCTGCAGCTTGCCAACAGCCACTCCAAGACTGTGACCATGCTACCAAGGATAACGACTCCATTTGGGAGAGACACCTGTCTAGACCTCTCCTGCCCAGTTCTGGGCTCCCCAGGGCAGGAAGGACAGGAAGCTACTGGAGAGAGGGGACTGAAAGGGGCTATGGAGATGCTGAGGGCACCAGAACATCTCTCTGACACTGAGAGGCTGAGGGTCTCGTGGCTGTTCAGCCTGGAGAAGAGAAGACTGAGGGGGATCTTCTCAGTGCTGATAAATCCTTGAGGGGTGGGCTCAGGAGGATGGGTCAGTCTGTGTTCAGTGGTGCCCAGGGACAGGACAAGGGGTGATGGGCACAGACTGGAGTAGAGGAAGTTTGACCTAACCCTGAGGAGGAACTTCTTTGTTGGGAGGGTGGCAGAGAGCCCTGGGCCAGGCTGCCCAGAGAGGTTGGGGAGTCTCCATCTCTGGAGACTTTCCAACCCTGTGATACTGGGTGCTGCCCTGTGCAGCCTGCTTGAGGGGATGCTGCTCTGGCAGGGGTGGGACTGGGGGATCTCCAGAGATCCCTGCTGATCCCCATCAGTCTGTGATTCTGTGCTGCTGACATGCTGTTGCAGTAGAAGGTTCAAGTAAGTGATCAGCCTGTGAGCTGCAGTTGTTTTTAAACCAGACAGTAATGTGGCAGCAGTCAAAGGGCACATAGAAGGTTTCAGGAAGCCCTTATTACATCTTTGATATGTGGTTTGTGTTGCTTACTGTCTGCAAGGGCACAAACTCTCTTCCTTTCTTGTTTTGCCTCCTATGGCACGCTGGTACTGAGAGTTCAGGGTTCCCAGCATCCTCCTATAATCAGGCTTCAACATCAAAGTGAGATTGGGAGATAAGGAGGGAAAACCCTGAGCACTAATGCATGAAACCCTTTCAGCTGGCTTGGGCAGGGTCAAACCGATTCAAACAGTTTGAATGTCTCCCAAATGTGACCCCTAAATTTAAGTTGAACTCATGATTGTGCTGTCAAACCCCACGTAGGAGGTTTGGAATCTTTGCACCTCTGTTGTCCTGGAACTGTATCACTTACAGCCCAGAGTATGGTCAGGAGGAGGCAGAAGATACAAGGAGTCACCCTGGAGCCAGATTTGTCTCCACTGCTGTTCAGCATCTCTCCCAGGTATGAAGTTTGGAAACCTTGGCTGGCTCAGCCACTGATCCATCAGGATCAGCTCCATCCTCTCTCGTGCTTCCCTGCCTGCAGCAGGCCAAAAACCCTGTCTCCTGCTACTGCCAAGTGCTCTGATGCCCAGCTGTGTATGGCTAAACCTGCCCCTGTCAGGAAGACCTGTGCTGCAAGTGAGCAGCTTGTGTTTCACTGTCACCATTTCAGAGTACAGCCAGGTGACACAGGAGCCAGGGAAACTGTGGCAGTGGTCCATGCACAGATCTCTGAGCTTCCATCCATCCCATGCCAGTCCCACAGACCACCAAGTGTGAACTGGGCACCTTACCTTGGGCAGGACAGGCAGTGCATTCCCTGATCACCCCGGTCTTGTTTGCCATGGTGGTGGTCCACTGGTAGATGAACAGGATGGTGCGGGATGGGTCGGCGTCCAGAACAATGCCATACTGGAAAACACCCCAAAACAGTCTAGATAAACCCCACTGCGTGCTGCTTTGCTGTTGCAGGGTTACCCAGCATTATTACATGGATGTTCTGGGTCACCCCTGGGGCTGCACCACAGTGTTTCAGTTAGCTGGTTACATTCAAAGACAGGCTGAAGCCAGGAGGTGATGTGGATCTGCGGGGATCCCCGTGCGTTTCTGAACATACAGGAGGAGCAGCAGGAGTGGAGAGACACCCACAAACACATCTGACCTCCAGTGGCATGCTCTGTAGCTGTTCCTTAAACCAGGCAGAGAGGCCTTCTGCTGACACCTGGGCCACCTGGAGCTCAGGAAAAACAGGTCCTAAAGCAGTGGGAGATGGCACAGTACAGGCTGATTCTGAGAGTCAAGGTGCTGCTGGATTGGTTTACTGAAGAGATAAGGGTTTCATGCAAGAACCAGAGGGCTGTGGCTTGTTCCTGCTTCTGAGGAATCTGAGACTCCCACATCTCTTTGCCCCACTGCAGAGATGTGTGACATGGGCTGGGTTTCCCCTGATACATGTCAGAGGCCCGTGGGTGCTGCAGCACGCTGGGATGGACCAGCACAGACCAGTGCAGCAGCCCTGAGGAGATAACACTCCAGCAGAAACAGCAGCAATGAACTGGAGATTTCTCAGCACCTTGCCTGCTGATGGTTCTGTTGTATAGCAGTGAGGCCAAGGGCTTTCTTACTCTCTTTGCAGCCCAGTGTCTGATCTGTTTGCTGCTGACTAAGCCTTGCTGAGCTGTACCTTGTGTGAAGGTAGGAAATGAGCAGCAGACTCTAAATAGCCCAGGTGCTAGCCTAGGGGTTGTCTCCTGACACATCCCCCCCACTACCATAATGTAACCCCAAACTAGGACATCTCCTACCCAGACAGGAAAGAAACTCAAGATCTAGTAGTGCATGGTCTCAGCTGTATCCTGCACAGAGATAGTTGTAGCTGTGTCTGAGTGGGAGGAGAAACCTCCCAAGAGGTGGATGATAACACCAGCAGAAGGATTTTAGACATGACAGAGCCTGGCTGCAGCCTCTGAGGGAAGCTGCCTGCCTGCTGCCTCCCAGGAGCTTGCAGCTGCACCAGAGGCAGCACCGGGGCCAGAAGCTGGTGGGACTGGAGCAGAAATGCGGAAGGAGGATGGACCTCCTTGCCTGAGCCTGCTGGTATCCTCCCACACAAGTGACAGCTCCTGTTTCTTGCAGGGACATGTCGGCTGGCACAAAGGAGGAAGGAATGAATGGTATCGGCAGAGAAACATGGGGGGGGGGGTTGCTCCTTCACAAAATGAGGGGCTGCAAGGAGCACAAGGGAGGAGGAGGGACCACTGTGTTTCTGCCCCAGCTCAAGCAGGGCACCCACTGGGCAGCAACCCCACGCCAAAGAGAAGGTCCTCTGCTTACAGCCCTGCTTGGCCACCCCTCAGGCAGGGAGATGCCCTTACCTTGGTCCTGGGAAGGGTGATGGGCACATCCTTAGTGGAGACGCAAAGGAGCACGATGCCAGTCAGTCCCGCCACGATCACCAGCCAGGGGGGAAGGAGTTCACGCCAAGACATGAAGCGCTTTCTCCCTTCACAGAGTCAAAAGAGGAAGCAGCAGAGCAGCAAACTGGCAGTGGCTGCTCTCTACAACCTTTAAAAAGAGGAGAAAGGCGGGGCTGGGCTCTGACTTCAGCTCAGCCCCAAGCCACAGGGACCACAAGCAGTGCGTGGGCCAGGCTGCGATGCGTCAGGCGGTTCCCCCTTCCATCACTGTGACAGCGTTAGCTCTGCAGAGGCATCAGTGCAACCTCGAAACTGCCCCAGGCAGCAGGGGTTGAGGTAAACAGAAATGTGGGGTTGTCAGCTGTGTAATAAGCAGAAAGCAGGTAAAACTCATCTGTTTGGTATTCTGCGCCTGGCAGTGCTAGCTGCCAAAATTAGAAGCGGGGAAGCTCCTTGTAGCTGGGTTTGCTTTATGTCTGAGGGCTCCAGGGTGGACCTGGGGTGCTTCCCTGCAAGCACGTGTCCATCAGGTTCCTTCAGACTGCTCCTGCCTCCTCCATCGCTCTCAGGGGGCACCTGGGACAGGAAAACCTCTGCATAGTTGGGTTTCCATTCTCAGGAGACTCTGGTAGATTTGGTTTTTGCTGTGTGGGACAGATGGGGGCTGCTTGGGTCTTTATCCCCCAGAAGGCCAGAGTCAGCGTAGGTGCCTGTACTCCCTTTCCTCACAGCATCCCCACGAAGGACAGCCAACCCTCAGACTTTACAAAACATGTGCCCACTTGCTTCTTCCAGGTGCCACAAAGTCACGTCCCTGAAACCAGGAATTTCTGAAGAAAAATGTCCCAGTCCCAGGAGAGGTGCTGCTTTCAGGCTGTCCCCATCTGTTCCCCAGTGACTGGGCCTAGGAATAAAAGTGTAGCTCCTTTAAAGAGATGTTTGTGTGGGCTGGACCACACCAAAATAGGTGGTGTACTTGGTGACATGGTCTAGTGTTGGACCTAGTAGGGCTGGATAGACAGTTGGACTTGATGATCTTGAAGGTTTTTTTCTGACTGAAACCATTCTATGATTCTATGATTTATTGGCAAGGTCCTTGTGCCCACCTAAGGACTTCACCAGCCAGGCCTCTGTCTGCAGAGCTAAAGGAATGACACCTTGGTCTTGTAGGGGTATTTGGAGATGTGTGTCTATGTCTAAGAGTCGTCTTAAGCAAAGTGCCAGACTTCCCTTGCCTTCTTGCAGACTTTAGGCTCCAGTTCAGATTATGCTGGTCAGCAACTAGAGCTCATCTGCAGGTGTCCTGTAGTGACAGGACAAGGGTCAAAGGTTTTCAACTGAAAGAGGGTAGGTTTAGATTGCATGTAAGGAACAAATAATTTTAGAATGAGGGAACATGTGCTCAGAGAAGTTGTTGATGTCCCATCACTGGAAGTGTTCAAGGCCAGGTTGGATGGGGCTTTGGGCACCTGGGGCTAGTGGAGGGTGGCCTGGCCCATGGCAGGGGAGGCACTGGGTGGGCTTTGAGTCCTTTCCCACTTAAACCATTCTGTGATTCTTTGTTCTGTTACATTTGTGCTGACGATGCTCTTCGCAGTGGAGACACTGATGACATTGCCAGGTTGCTGACAGTCCTCCTCTTCCTCCCCCTGCTCTCTGGTCTGCCCAGGAGCACAGGCAGGCTTCCTGCACAGCCCTGATGAGGATTCCTGCGGCATTTCAGCTTGCTGCAGTGCCAGAAGCAACTGCCCCAGGCGTCCTCCTCTCTTGCAGTCCCATGGGGATGCCTGGAGTGGGGCTGCTCACACCTGTGGGCTGGTGATGAGAGTTTATACCAATATCACGATACACCAACACGCCAGGACACCCAGAGGAACTGCCAGATCCTGCTGTGGTCAGGCCAGAGCTGCCCGGCTCCCAGCAGAGCAGCGCACAGGGCAGCTTGGCGACTCCGAGAAGGCGAGGGCAAAGGAGGGAGCCCATGGCGGGGAGCACAGCTGCTCTCTCGGCTGCATGTCTGGGCTCAGGGGGGCTGTTGGCGGCCCCCCGTGGCTCGGCGGGGGGGGCTCTGAATCGCAGGGGGTGCCGCGATAGTGGCTCTGGCGGGCGGGCGGGCGCTCTGCAGGCGCCTGGCTGCGGCTCTCAGCAGTGCACTGTCGGGGTTTTCCTCCCCGCGGCGGTGGCAGCGGAACCTTTGTGCGGCGGAGCGGGTTCCGCGGGGCGGGGAGGAGCAGGACCGCGCTGAGCTGGGGGACTCGAGAGCGGGGCGGCCCGCCCAGCCGGTAGCGGGGGGAAGCCGTGGTGGGAGCGGGCCCGGAGGGGCCCGGCCAGGCCGCCATGTACGCGGGGCTGCAGGAGCTGGGGGTGGCCAACGGCGAGGACCTGAAGGACACGCTGACCAACTGCACGGAGCCGCTGAAGGCCATCGAGCAGTTCCAGGTGGGCTGAGGGCGCGCCGGGGCCCTCGGCAGGGGCCGCCCGTGAGGGGCGGGAGCTGCGGCGCGGTGGGGAGCCCGTCAGGGCCCGAGGTGGGGGCGGGGGGGGGGGGTTCATGGGCTTTGGCCTCTCTCTGTTTTTAACCAGCGTGGCTTTAGCGGTTCCCGCTGCCCTTCGCGGCTGGCGGGGCCAACTAACCTAACCCTGCCGCCCCCTGCCCGGTGCTTGTGTTGGCAGACAGAAAATGGAGTGCTCCTGCCCTCGCTGCAGTCGGCCCTGCCCTTCCTGGACCTGCACGGCACCCCCCGGCTCGAGTTCCACCAGTCGGTGTTCGACGAGCTGCGGGAGAAGCTGCTGGAGAGGGTCTCTGCCATCGCTCTGGAGGGGAAGGTTGAGGAGAGGTTTGTCAGCAAGTGTCTCGGTTGTTGGGAGTGAGCTGGGAATTCTGTGTGAAAATCAATCACAGTGTGCGAGTGGCTTCTGCAGGGACTCGGGTTTCCCTGGGGGGATCAAGCTCCAGTGGCTTTTGGATGAGCTGCTTTGGTCCCTTAATGTAACGTGGTACTTAAGTCTCTTGCTCTTATGTGTTTTCAGATATAAGAAGCTGGAAGATCTCCTAGAGAAGAGCTTTTCCCTGGTCAAGATGCCTTCCATACAGCCTGTGGTAATGTGTGTCATGAAGCATTTGCCCAAGGTAAACTGCTCAGCTGGTTGGCCTGTTGTGTTCCATCTCTGTTGTGTGGCTTCCCTCAGCTGTGCTGTCAGCTGGGCTGCCTGCTCCATCTGCAGACCCTCTCTGTAAGTCTGCTGTTTGGTGTTAGAAAGTGACTGAAGATTTACCACATAATCTGGTAATAACTCAGTAGAGTAATTCAAAAAGTATGCTCTATTTTTAGATGAGACTATTTCCATATTTTATTCAAGCCATGCAGCTTCCTGAAAGTAGTCAGGTTCACTGATAGGTGATTTTTTTTTCCACAGCTGATTTAAAAACCTATGAGAAGTGGAAAACAAGATTTAGAGAATGCAACTAGATTCAGCTCTATGAAACAAAAATCTCTGGGAGTAACCTTATTAAAAGCATTTTATTGTACTTAAGGTAGAGGATTCAAAACTGCTACTAGAACTTTTCTAAGTTGCTGAGCCTTGAAACATCTCCCCACATCTTAGCATCACAGGCTTAAAGGAAGTCTTAAGTGTCTTAGGACTGGCTTACTGTTATGGGAGTGGGGGAGGCAAAAGATGAGTCTGATGCTGCCTGTTTAATTGCATTATAGTGTAAATTACCAGACTGCCTGAGTTGATTATATTAGACATCTTCTGTAGTCAGTTACTTATTATTTGGACATCCAGGCAGGTAAGGTGCTCTGCATTTAGGTAACTGCTCTGTTGATTGTGAGTAACTGCTCCATTGGTCATAGGTCCCCGAAAAGAAGCTGAAGTTAGTAATGGCTGATAAGGACTTGTATAAAGCATGTGCAGTGGAGGTGAAGCGCCAGATTTGGCAGGATAACCAGGCTCTGTTTGGTGATGAGGTATCTCCACTGCTGAAGCAGTATATCCTGGAGAAAGAAAACACTCTCTTCAGCAATGACATTTCTGTCTTGCACAACTTCTTCAGTCCATCTCCCAAAACAAGGCGTCAAGGAGAGGTAAGGACAAGGAAACTTCTTACAGCGTGCTTGGGAATGGAATTCTTCAGCTTGCTGTCAGCCTCACCAAAGAGCAGAGTGTCTGTTTCACCCACCCAACTTCACTCCTGAAGTTGTTTGGCTGGACAAATTATTTGTAAGAAATACCAGGCCTTTTTCTCCTACTTAACTTGATGAAAGCAGCAGGAATTATTTTAATAGGTATTCAGTGCTGTGTAATAATTGCTTAATGTTCTAATCTATATGCTTTTAAAAAATAGCATGGCCAATTTTTTTCCTTTATTGCTCAGTCTGGCTTTAAAACCCCTCAGCTGTTCTGAAGGATGAGTATCTCTATCAAATCAGTTTGAGTATCTTAAATTTCTTTACCTGGTTCTTTTTGTTAGCTGGGCATAGCCCAAGAAGAGGTTTTGTTGTTTTTTTCTAACAATGAAAAGGAATGTTGAGAGTTGTAGCTAAGTAAAAGTTGCTGTTTGAGTGGAATTACGTGGGGTGGCTGAGCTGGAATCTCTCTAGAGATGGAGACTCCACACCCCCTGGGCAGCCTGTCCCAGGGCTCCCTCACCCTCACTGGGGAAAAGTTCTTCCCCATGTTGGTGGGGAACTTCCTATGCCCCAGCTTGCAGTCATTGCCCCTTGTCCTGTCCCCACAGACACTGAAAAGGGGCTGCCCATTTCCCCCTGCATCCCATACTGAAGATATTGATAAACATGAATAAGGTCCCCCCTTAGTCTTCTTTTCTCCAGGCTGAACAGCCCCAGCTCCCTCAGCCTTTCCTCACAGGGGAGATGCTCCAGGCCCTTCATCATCTCCACAGCCTCCTCTGGACTCTCTCCAGGAGATCCCTGTCTTTTTCATCCCAGGGAGCCCAGCACTGGACACAACACTCCAGGTGGGGCCTGACCAGTGCAGAGCAGAGGGGGAGGATCCCCTCCTGTGACCCACTGGCCACACTCCTCCTGATGCCCCCAGGATCCCATTGTCTCTCTCAGCCCCCAGGGCACACTGCTGGCTCATGGCCACCCTGTCATCTACCAGGACCCCCAGGTCCTTCTTTGTAGAGCTCCTCTCCAGCAGCTCACCCCCAGCCTGTACTGATTCCAGCAGTTATTTCTTCCTAGAAATGTTGGTATAAACAGTTCCTTTCCAGGTACTCATGTCAATCCTGATAAATCACTTAGAATTCATTCACACTCTGTGTCTGTGTGTGAAGTAGCAATGCCTCTTGGTACTGAGTGCATGTTTCACCCACTTTGGGTTTAGGTGGTCCAGAAGCTGACCCAGATGATTGGGAAGAACGTGAAGCTCTATGACATGGTGCTGCAGTTCCTGAGAACCCTGTTCCTCCGGACCAGGAATGTTCATTACTGCACGCTGCGGGCAGAGCTCCTGATGTCGCTGCACGACCTGGAGATCAGTGAAATCTGCACCGTTGACCCCTGTCGTAAGGTACTGATCACGTGGGGCAGATGGGAGTATTGCTGGAGAATTTTCTGTTTGGCCCCACTCCTGTCTGTACCTGCTGCACCGCAGGACTTCAGCCCAGAGAAGATGACTCCTCTCTGTGAAGAGAGTTCAGGCCTTGAATCCAAAAGTCATCTTATATTCCTTGGAACTTCAGGTGAAGATTTCATCTTGGTTAACCAGCAGCTTGCTTACATTTCATAATCCATAAATCATTCAGATTTATGGTACTTGTGCAGTGTTAAAAACAAGGCCTAACCCAGCCTCCATGGAACAATGGGGAAAGCATTAGCGAGCCCCGAGTTACTAATCAAACCTTCCTTCCCTCCCTGTTGTGCCTGGTGTGAGATACTCCAGCTGTTAATAAGCTGTGTGTGTGACAGGAAACACATTGGATCTTGAATCTAACAAAACATTAAACTATTGAAATATTGGGGGGTGACAGAGGTATTAATGTCACACCAGGATCTTGTTACTGGTCCTTTGTCTGTGATTAGCATCACTGATCTAGAACAAGGCTTTTTCTTTTAAGTAATCTTGCTTAAGTAATCTCTAAGTTTTTTGTGTATTCTGCTTCTAGAAGCTCTCTCCTAGAGTGACAATTAATGTTACTGCATGCTTTCTGATGTCTTCTGATCAGGAGTCCCGAAATCAGGCAGTGACTGAATAGGAAAGGACAGTTCTTGTTCAAGTTACAGGTCATTTTCAGTGACTTCATTTTGCCACTGCAAAATGCAGTGACTGCTGCAGGGACAGCAAGTCATGATGAAATCATCCCAGAAAAGTCACCAAGTCGTTCTTTTTTGACAGCTGAAATGCTGGGGAAAAAATAATATATGTGGTTTTGGGAAAGGGTTAAAAAGCTCTTAAGTTTGGGCCAAGGAAGATGTTTCACTTAACTGTCATCTTCCATTTTGGTACTACAACTTTAAAGCTCTACAGCACCTCCACTGTTAATACCCCCTACTCAGAGGGTGGGAGTGGTACTGCAAAGTGGCTAAATAGCCCATAGTATTTCTGCTGAGTGATGCTGGTTCTGTGTGAGCCTCCTCCTTGTTTAAATCCACATTGATTAGGTGTGCTGGGCAGTGGTATATCATAAGCATGCCTTGCTCCTTCATTGCCAGGGATTGCCTCTCCTGGGAGGGGAAAAAGCAACACCAGGTTAACATGTTGGCATCCCTGAGCTCCTTCTGGAACGTTTGTATTCCTGACCCCTCGTATTTGTGACCCGCTTGCCACCATACCTGAGGATATTGATAAAACTTGCTCATTCCAGATATTTGGAGGTCATTCTGAACCTGTTTTCTCTGATACCTTGTATTTTGTTGTGTTTAGTGAGCAGTTATGGTTCATAAAGCTTTCTCCTGTCTTGTAAACAGTTCACCTGGTGCCTCGACGCTTGCATTCGGGAGAAGTTTGTGGACAACAAGAGAGCTCGGGAATTGCAGGGGTTTCTGGATGGAGTGAAGAAAGGACAAGAGCAAATGTTGGGGTACGGCACTTGGGATGTTTATTGAGACTGGAAATGGGTTCCTGGAAGTCACAACATCAAATCTGGTGCATTCATGAGCATTACTGCACTAGGGCATGGCCAGGCGTGTTCTGTGACACAGCTGGTACTGCTGAAGGACCAGCCTCCAGTCTTCCCTGTGGCCTGCTCACTGACTGGGGGGATCTGCTGGGTTTCACTGCAGGAGGCCTTTAGGAACTGTTCTGGTTTAGCATGCTCTTTTGAACCAAAGAAACAGCGTTCACAGTGTTTCACGAGGCAGAAGGAGGTTCATCAGGTGGACAGAAATTCAGGTTTATCGTAGTAAAGGCATTGTTCCAGTACTTACCCTGTGTCTGCCTTTCTTCTTAAACACAGCCCTGTGTTTATAAAAGTAGTTTACAAGTGCAGGAGCTACTTTGTTGTTACACCTGATAGCTGACAGGATTACATCAAAGAAATGCTCCAACTCTAGTGAAACACTGCTGTCTGGCAGCTGGACATGAAACTGTACAGAGGGGTGTTCTGTTGTGTCTGACCTGTATTTGGGCTTTGCTTTCCAGGGATTTATCGATGATCCTGTGTGATCCCTTTGCCATTAACACCTTAGCCTTGAGTACCATCAGGCACCTGCAAGACCTGGTTGGGCAGGACACCTTACCCAGGGTGAGTGTTGCAGCTCACATACCTAATCTGATCCCCAGGCTTAACTGCACAGTGCTCATCAGCAAAGGGCTGGCACTGTAGAAGAACAATTAAGTTCTCAGATGGATGTGTAAATTGAAATAAGGGTAACCTGATGCTACCTGTCCAATTGTAGCACATACCTGGGGGCTCTGCAGGAGCACTCTTTGGAGACAGGCCATGGTTTGTTCTGTCCTAACAGCTCTGTATATGTAGTATCATATGCAGGACGTGCCTCCCTGCTTTGTCCTTCTGTTGGTGTGCCTCACAACAGCAGCCTTTTTTTTCCTGCCATGGTAAATACTGTGGATTAGTTTACACTGTCCTGGTCTGTTGGCTGCGATATAATAGAGTTCCTGCAAATAGTGTTTGCAGGAGGTACTGAAATGTTAAAGGAGGGGAGTGGTACAGTCAGACCAGTGTGAGGCCTTAGCTGTTTTATCCCTGAGTTGTTAAATTTTATCATTGGATTGAATAACTTCCTCATGACAGTTTAAGACTGAAAATTGTTTTGTTTTCAGGGCACAATATAAACAAGCCATTGTAATTCTTACACCTGCTTTTTCTTTGTTAATTCTGGTGCAATGACTAGATGGGTCCAGTCACATGTTATATGTCAGTGTATTGATTTGGCTGGACATGTTTAAAAACAATGTCATGATCAAATTGGCTGCAGCCTTCTTGGTGCATTATAAAATGTTACCGAACCCCACAACCCTCAGGTGTGCTTGTTACTTGATTCCCATTTGAGGAACCAGTGGTCAATTAAACCAGTTCTCAATTAAACCACTTTTTGATGAAGTTGCTAATGCAGGAGAGCTTTGAGTATGAACAACTACTTTCAAATAAATACTGTATGTGCAGCTTGTGGAAGATCAAAATAGCTGTTTTTCTCTTCCCCTTTAAATTCGAGGAAAGCCCAGATCTGCTGCTGCTCCTTCGGATGCTGTCGCTGGGACAGGGGGCCTGGGACATGATTGACAGTCAAGTCTTCAAGGAACCAAAAATGGTGAGCCATTTTGATGTTTAGAATTTATCACATTTAATTAAACAAACTTAGACTTGCTTATTCTTTTACTGTGTCTCTGATTTAACATTCGTTCTGCACACCTCTCATCATAGTTTTCTTAGAGAAACCACGTAGTGGTCAGAGAGCAGCAGCTCAAGTGGACATGCTGTAAGCATTGTTTACCTCCTTTTTTCTTCACATGAATGTCTGGCCTTTACTGTTTGAAAGTCAGACTGTACTATTACATTCTGCACTGGTTATTCCTTGTTTCTGGGAACTTTACACAACTGAGGAGCTTTTAAAACACATCTTGTCTGAGGAAAGCATAATTTCAGAGGCTCTGGTGCCAGTGTAGCAGCTCTTCCTTGACATTAATTCAACGTTTTGCTCTTCTGGCTATGTGCTGTAGCATTTTTGAGTAGCACAGCATTCACCTACAGTCTTTGCATGCTTTGGAAATACTTTGTCCAGTACTACAGGCAGCCCTGGTGCAGTTTGGGAGCAGGGCAGGAAGGCCAACCATGGCATTGCACAGCAGGACTGTTTCTCAGGAGACATTTGCTGTTTCTGTTGTGAACAATAAAGCAGCAAATGTCTGTCTAGGGCCACATTGGAAGTCTCAAAACTATCTATCACTGGCTGATTGCACATTTTAAATTGACCTCAGAAAGGCTGTGCATTAATACTCAAACTCCAGGAGCAGCGCTGTGATTTGACTTGCAGAGGTGCCCTCCTGAATCTCTTGGAAAGAAACTGAGAACAATATTCCTAAAGGGAATCTCCAAATCTGTACTTAAAATCTGGTTTAGTTGTGATTGCCACAAGCTGTAGCTTGATTCTAATACAGTATTGATGTACCTGCCTTGTGCATGGAGATGCTCTTTAACATTGCTGTTCTATGCAGGGATCCCTCTTGATTTAGAGAATGAGCAGAATGATTTGTAATTTTTGATAAAAGCAGCTTGGTACCACCCTCAACACCCAGTGCTTGCAGCAGTGTTGGGAAAGGGCTCTTGGAAGGAATGCTATGTAATTGTTGAAAGAAAGATCTTGAGCAGGAGTGTTTCTGTAGGTGAGGTGAGCTGCGTTTTCCTGCTCACCACTGGAACATTTTCAGCCTAAAGAAAAGAAGACTAAGGGGGGACCTTATTCATGTTTATCAATATCTTCAGTATGGGATGCAGGGGGAAATGGGCAGCCCCTTTTCAGTGTCTGTGGAGACAGGACAAGGGGCAATGGCTGCAAGTTGGAGCATAGGAAGTTCCCCACCAACATGGGGAAGAACTTTTCCCCAGTGAGGGTGAGGGAGCCCTGGGACAGGCTGCCCAGGGGGTGTGGAGTCTCCATCTCTGGAGAGATTCCAGCCCCGTCTGGACGCCGCCCTGTGCAATATGAGCTGGGGAGCTGCTTTAGCAGCGGGATTGGACCCCATGAGCTCTCCAGGTCCCTTCCAACCCCTGGGATTCTGTGATCTGGAAGTGAATTATTTGGGAATTTGTGCTGGAACTGGGTGTGTGAGAGCTTGTTTCCTTACGGGTAGGATGAGGCTCATAGGATTGCCTCGCTCTTTGTTACGGCGCTCCGGGAACGTTACGTGGTGTGAACTGATTGATGACAACATCATTCTTTTCCCTCTGTTCTTCTGTCCCTCTAAGGAAGCTGAGTTGATCACAAAGTTCTTGCCTATGGTGATGTCCTTTGTGGTGGATGACCACACCTTCAATGTTGACCAGAAGCTGCCCTCAGAGGAGAAGGGGCCCATTCCCTATCCCAGCACCATTCCTGAAGCTTTCACCAAGTGCGTAATCTCCCTTCCCAACTTCGTAGTGTCTTATCACCACAGTAAGACATGGGGAAGCCAGCCAGCACTGATGGGGGGAAACACTGCATGTGTTAAAGCAAAACTGGTTCACTAAGCCTGAACTTCCCCTTTAGCAGAACAGGTTTCCACCATCATTCCTCAACCAAAATGTATCTAAAAAAAAAATACTATTTCTTGTAAAGGCTGTTCTGGTGGCAGATTGAATGTGAAAATATTTTCCAACCACAAGGTTGGAAAAGACCTTTAAAGATCATCAAGCCTGGTTGCCCTTTTCTGGACTTGCTCCAGGACCTCGATGTCCTTCTTACGGTGAGGAGCCCAGAACTGGTCCCAGCACTTGAGGTGCAGCCTCATCAATGCCCAGTCCAGGGGCACAATCACTTTCCTAGACCTACTGGCCACACTATTTCTGATACAAGCCTGGATGCCATTGGCTTTTCTGGCTGCCTGGGCACACTGCTGGCTCATATTCAGCCTGCAGTATTGCTGCTTTCAGGTCTGCCTCTTGTGTAGCTTCCTAAGTAGTGAGTGATGAGTGTTTGGATGATACTGGTGCAGCTGGATGAGTGCCCCTCCTGGGTTCTGAACAATGGGGCTGTAAATGGTCACACAAACACTCGTTCCCTGTGGATAACCTCTCACTCCAGGGATGTCAGAAAGATAAATAAAACCTCTGGGTGCTCTGTTGTGTTCAGGTCATTGTGGTTTCATCCCAGCTGGGAGCTGAGCAATTGTGCTCTCCAAGTGGGGTGGGGAGGGAAGAGAAAACTACAAAGCAAACCTCACAGGTTGGGATAAGGACAGTTTACTGGGACAGCAGAGAGAGGGACAGATAACAGGACTTTATAGCAAGATGGACAAAACTGGTGATGCACAATGCAGCTTCTCACCAAACTGCACAGCTCAGAGCCCATCCAAAGCTGGACTGTCCCCAAACCATCCTAGAGCCACACGTTCCTCCCCACACCAGCCCCCTTTATGCTGAGCATGATGTAATTGGCACAGAATACCCTTTTTGGCTGGCATGGAGAACTGAGAAGTCCCTGACTGCTTGGCAACACCTAAACCTAAAGTGATATCAGCGCTGCTCCCATCCCAGTTCCCAACCAGGCATTCCACCTGCTGCTAGAAAGGAAATTAACTCTCTCCTGGCCAGACCCAGGACACAGATCTCTCACTAATTTCCAGCACAATCCTTACCTCAGTGCCAGAACATGGAGTGCTGTATCCTGGTAGTTGTACTCTGTGACAGTGTTGATACTTGACCTTTGGGAAACTATAATGTCTTGTACTTCATGGTATTTTTGAGTGTTTGGGCTGCTTCTAAAACCAGTTTTGAATGAGCACTTATTAACAGCAACTGTTTGACTGTGAGACAGCAGTGTTTGCTGGATGGCAAATTTTCCATACTGTGGTGTTCGATCCATCACAAAGCTGCTCTTCAGTGGGTTTGAGGTCAGCTACTGCTGTAACTGCTTGCCTGCTACCCAAAAGTATTTTAAACCCTTTAATCTCTTCTAAAATAAATAAAAATCTCTTCTGGTTTTATTAATTAAGAAACTTTGCTTCTGCTGTGACAGATTCTTGCAGGAGAACAGAATAGCTTGTGAGATTGGGCTGTATTACATCCTTCACATCACTAAACAGAGGAACAAGAATGCTTTCCTTAGGCTCCTGCCAGCACTAGGTAAGTCTTTGTCTTGTTTCCTCTTCTATAGCTCTTTGCCTTGTACTGGACACCCAGGAGGCAAGTAAACCCAGAGTGAAAGTGATTTCAGAGTTAAAGACATAATGTTCTGCCTCTAGCTCTTCTGGTGACTTAGCTGCAAGGCCCTGCAGAAGTGTTTGGTTTTGTCTGTAATTAGGATACTTTGCTGCTGATCCAAGGATTTAGGGGTAGTGGCTGTAGGTCAGTAGTTCCTTACATCAAAGGCTGTATTAATGATGAGATTGGTTGAGAACTGTTTGGAATGAAGCTGAGAGATAAAAGAGCAGGAGGCTTAATTCTGTCACTGCTGATAGGAACTGCACGTGGCCAGAAGTTCTTGGGAATTGGCTTTGTGTGGTCAAATCCTGTAACAACAGGACTGAACAGAGCCATAAATTCTTCCCTGGGATTACCTTCTTCACTGACCTCTCTGGGGTGAGTTACATGAGAGCTCTGAAGCCATCTTAGGAATTGCAGTTCCCAGAGATTCAGTTCCCACTCCCTCCTCCCAGCTCTGGTGCTCTGTGAACCCTTTGCTGACATGTCAGCTCACAGAGACAGGTGAGTGAAGGGATTCGTGTGTGCTCCCCCTGGGGTCTGAGGAGTGCAGTGAGGTGGATGTGGCCACGATGGTGGAGGAGGATAGCAGTGGACACTGATCGTGGCAGAAACAAGCTGCTCTGTGACTTTAACTTTGGTGGACACGTGGGCTTTCTACATACCCTTCTCACCTCCCTTTTGTGTCTTTCTTATGCCTGGAAGATCAAAGCCACTGTTTGAAAAGCCACTGAAGAAATCTCTCTGCAAAGTCTTCAGCAGGAACATCTGTGTAGTCAGGGTTTGGCACTTTCATGTCATTCTCAATCTCTTTCCTTTCCTTTCATGTTCTGTAGTTGAGACATTCAGTGACTTGGCCTTCAGTGATATTTTTCTGCATCTGCTTACTGGTAACCTCACGCTGCTGGGTGATGAATTCGCACTGGAGGAGTTCTGCACCAGTCTCTTTGATGGCTTCTTTCTCACAGCCTGCTCCAGGTAAATTTGCTTTTCCTCAGGGGAAGTGAGTTGACAGAATAGCAGAGAAAGATCATATTACATTAAACTATAGTTTAATAGTTCAGCAAACTCTTCGCTTGTAGTGGAAATACTGGCCTGATGCTGCTTTTCTTTAAGGAAATGTTTATAATTTGTGATCAGGTTTTTATCACCAGGACTGTTAAGTGTTGATTATAAATTATTACCTAAACTGTAACTCATTATTCATAAGTTGGGATGCAAAAGACAGTGTCCTTCATGTTTTGTGGTAGCTCTGGATGTGAAGAGTTACCTTCCAGCTCTTCACTGTATCAGCTGCTGTTGGTATCTGTTAACTCCCTGAAGTCCATGCAGTTGAACTGGTAGCCTGCAGACCAGACCTGACCCCCAGAAACCCTCCCCAGAGTGACTAGAACTGCTGTTCAGGCATAGCAGCATGTGCTGCTGCCATTCTTCCACACATACAGAGGGACAAACATCCCTCTGCATGAGCAGGGAGGGACAAACATCCTCTGGTCTGTCCAACAGATAGACCAGCTGCTGCCCCGTGCTACGGTCTGTGCTAAAAACTGCCCCCTCCTTCCTCCTGGTTGCTGCAGTTAGTCTGTGCCTGGGGAATAATTACATGAACTGCTTAAAAGTCTGAAGTCTTTGCACTGGTAGCACACAGGCTGCAATTCTCAGGTGTTTTGGGAAATTCCAACAAAGCTGCCAGTGGGTGTGTGTGTGTGAATTACTCTGGTACTGTTGCTGCTGTAGTTATCTTGTTTTCAAGATGGGTTTTTTTGTATCAGTTACTCTGCTTTCAAATTGCTTTTTGCAGAAAGGAGAATGTACATAGACATGTGCTACGACTGCTGCTTCATCTGCATCACAAAGTGGCGCCTGCCAAATTAGAGTCTCTCCAGAAGGCTTTGGAACCCACCAAGCAGGTAAGAAGGGAAGCATGAGGAAGGCAGAATTAATTGCAAAGGAGAGCAGCTGCCTTTCCAGACCTCGCTTAATGGAACACCAGCTCTGTTTCCCAAGCATACCAAGCTGTGTCTTAATTACCTCGTAGCTTCCTCTTTCTGTGTTGGTTTGTGTTAAAACACACAGGGTAATTGCATTCTTAGTCTTCTAGCTGGTGGCAGCTATTATGAAGTATGACTCTTCTGGTTTTCCCCCTCCCTACTTCTCATTCTGCAGAGTGGGGAAGCTGTGAAGGAGCTTTATAACCAGCTCACTGAGAAGCTGGAGCTTCGCAAGCCGAGTCCAGCCGAGGCGACCGAGACTCCTTCCATGGAACTGCCCCTGCCCACTGTGCCCACGCCGACCTCACGCTGAGCTGTGCCACGCAGCGTGAGACGGGGCAAGAAGTCACCTAGTGCTCTGCAGTGTGAAGGCCCTGCTCTGCCTTCCCAGTGTCTCAGTGCTCTGCAGTGTGAAGGCCCTGCTCTGCCTTCCCAGTGTCTCAGTGCTCTGCAGTGTGAAGGCCCTGCTCTGCCTTCCCAGTGTCTCTGCCTACAGGGTGGAAACAAAAGAGAAGCCACTGAAGGGCTTTCAGGAAACACCACAGTTTGCCCAGCTCACCAGCTCTTGCTGGTTAGAAAACTCTGTATGCAGCACATTGTGGAGGTTTACTTTTCTTAAAGATAGCTGAGTGTCTTCTTGTAGATCCCCTTAAAATCTGACTATTGTTGGGTTTGGTTTTTTTTAAAGAAAATGCATATTTTTAAGCTTGGCATCTTGTATTTTTAAACTCTACTTTAAGATCTGATCAGTGAGTGTTTAACTCCATTATCATAGAGTCATAGAATGGTCTGAGTTGGAAGGGACCCCAAGGATCACAGAGCTCCAAGCCCCTGCCACAGGCAGGGCCACCAACCTCCAGGCCTGGAGCTACACAAGGTTGCCCAGGGCCCCATCCAACCTGGCCTTGAACACCCCCAGGGACAGGGCACCCACCCCCTCTCTGGGCAGCCTCTTTCAGCCCCTCACCACTCTGTAAAAATCTCTGAACTGAAGGCTGACTGGAGCATTCTTCAGACACTGGTTTGTTCCTGTGGGTCTATGGAGAAGATGCTCAACAGGAGGAGGTGTCAGGGGAGTTAAGCCCCACTGAAACAATTTCCTTTTTCAGGTTCAAACTCTTGGTACATGGTAAGATACACTGTGTTAGTCAGGGGTGTCCACCACTGTCACTAGACCAAGAAGCAGCGAACAGCCATCTTCTCAGGTCAACTCTTGGCAAGAAGGCCAGAAATGGGTTCATTTTCTCCCCTTTTCTCCAAAGTAGTAGCTTGAAGTGGGTCCTGGAGCCAGTGAGAAAAAACCAGACAACCAAGACTAGCACAGTCCCCAGTGAGGACAGGGTTTGAGTACAGGTGGAGTGAAATTCAGCCTTTGAAAAAATAGCCTGTTCTTCATGGCTCATTTGTGTCACTGCCTGTTCTGTCACAGTTAGTTCCTGTTCTGCTTTCTGCTGCCTCAGTGTAAGCCTCACGTGGAGCGGGCAGGAAGATGGGCTTGGGAGAAGAGTAAGTTGTGTGAGTCACAGCGGAGTTCACACTGAATCCAGCAGGTACAGTAACCCAGGATACAACCCTGCTGGTCCCCTGCAAGCAGGCAGCTGCCTCTGTGAATTAGTCTGCATCTCAGGCACCTCTGAGGGTCTGTGGTCCCCCTGACTCAGAGCAGGATGAGGTTGCACAGGAGCAGCACTTTGTGTTTTCCTTTGTGGAGTCCTGTGTGGTTCCTGTTGTCCATCTGTCCAGCCTGGTCAGGGGGTCCCTTTGGAGAACAGCCCTGCCCCGTGTGTGAGCCGTGCCTGGAACCATCCTTTTGCAGACTAGCTGAGGGTGTGAGCTGTCTCCAGGTTGCAAATAGAGACATGAAACTGCATCAGCCCTGTGAATGACGCCCCAGGAACACCCAGAGTAACGTGCTGCCAGTTGGACTGTGCTGTGGATCACACCCCTCAGGGCCTGGGGTCCTGCTGCTGCTGCTCCGTGCAGCGTCCCGTGTACCGAAGCGATTTGGGCCGTACGGACTCCTGGGGCAGTTGTGCCAGAAGCTCTTTGAAGTCAAAGTAAGGTACCCACTGCTCCCCCCATCCACCCAGCCAGGCATCTCTTTGTGGAAGGTCCTTGGGTTTGTCAGGCACAGTTAACCCCTGGAATTTGCCCTCCCTGCCGGCCATGCCCTGTCACTTTCTTGACCATCATGTTTCTGGGTAAGATGGTTTTGGGTTTGTCCCCATCCTCCCTTGTTTCCTGGGCCTTGAGCGCTCCCAGGCCAAGTCATGCTCATGAGACCTTTCCATTTCCTGGAACTGTATCCACAAAAAGAAAACCAAACACACACTAGTTAAGTGGCTGGGGAAATCCCTCCCCAGTGCTGCTCACTCCCTCTTCACGTGCTTTTCTTCCTCCTGAGTTCCCAAGTCCTTGTGTGAGGAAAGTGAGTGTCCCCTCTGTGCATCTCCTTGGTGCTTCAGTTCTCCTTTCATGCAGGGGCTTGTGTGTTTCTGGGGAGCACTGGGAAGACACGTTGGGTTTGTGTGTGAGACAGGGATGCTGCCTTTGTGTACCTCAGCTCCTGGGGTCCCTGTTGCCTTTGGCAGGTGCTCATCAGTTCTGGCATTGGACTTGTTGGAAAGAGGAACTGGGTATAACAGTCGTGTCTTCCTTGCAGAGTTTTGTTTTTAAACTGTCATGGCAGCTTAGAGACAATCACACCCTATGCCACAGGCAAACCTTTTGCAATGAACCTCCCCTGGCCCGTGCTCTGCTCAGACTTGAAGGTTGGTTTGGGTTTGTGTTGGGGATTTCTCTCTCACTGAAGGTTTCCCCTACCCCACATGCTGACTTGGTGCTATCCCACAGCACCAACTTCTTGTAATCCAGGCTGATTGTGTGGTTTTTGGTAAAAAATCCCCTCTTGTGTTTCAGCCTGTGCCCACAGTGCTGAGATAACATGCTGGTGATGTTCCTCAAGGGTTTTAAACCCACAAAGAACCAATCCCAGAGCACAAACTGGCCGTTTGTTACCTGTGCTGCTGGCTGAGGCTGAGGAGGAAGAATGGGTGGGCAGCTGCAGGTGGGAGTGAGTGCCTGCCAGGCTATGCTCTCCTGGCCTGCCTTCTGCTCCAAGAGGTGTGTGGTGTGAGGAGAGACACGTTTCAGGAAACACCAGTTTAGTAGTGAGAATCTTTGGGATGAAACTGGTTCTGCTCCAGTGGTGTGTGTAAACCTCTACACAGCCTGTGTGCAGGATGCTCACCTCCCACCTGCTCCAGGGCCAGGACATCTCCGGGTTCTGCAGGGGGTTCCTGCTTGGAGAGGCTCTCTCCTCCTCCTCTTCCTCCTCCTCCTCCTCCTGCGGTGCAGCTGCCGGGGGAGGTACCGCTGGGCTGGGGAAGGGAACTCTGCTGTGTCTGCGGTGGCTGTGCGGGGAGCCGGCTGCTGAGCAGCCTGCGCTGCTGAGGGTGCACGCTAGAGGGTACTGCACCCCTGCCCGCCCGGCCCCGGCCGCCGCTGCCTGAGATCCCTCCAACCGCTCCCTGGTTATATTTCGCTTGGGTCTCCAACGGGTGTGATCTCTGGGACGCAAAAAACCGTGTCTCCTCTCCAAACCTGCCGTGCGTGAGAGGAGAAGGAATTTTTACCCTGAATTCCCATTATCCTGAGCAATCTGGTCCTTTCTGTGTGTTCTTCCTGAGAGATCCAAGTGCCTGACAGCCCAGAGAGGTTCTGCAGGGTTTCTGCTCAACACTGAAGTGGAATTTTACACTGAGGTGTGAAACAAACTCGGGTTGAGCCGTGTTAGGAGATGGGCAGAGCACTCTGACTGCTGCCTGTGGGAGCAGAGGAACCAGGGCTCGTATAAAATCAGTGGAAAACTTACTATAGTGAAATATTCTTGACTGCCAAACTACCTGACACCCAAAGCCTGCCCAGCATCACTTCAAACCCCAGCCAGATTCCCCTCAACATCTTAATTTGACGTAGGAGAATCGCTCTTTGTGGACAAAGATAAAAGGAGACCACACAAGTATGCCTGGCCAGACAGAATATGAAGCCCCCACCCCAGATACCCCTCAGCTATTGTGAGTCTTCTCTGTTTTGCTGGGAAATGTTTGATTTTCAGGTGATTCTTGCCCTTCTCTACACAGCAGCATGAAGGAAACCTGCCGTGGGTTTAGCTTTGAAGATAACTGAATTGTAAGAAGTTAATGTGCCTGTGCAGAGCTGCTGAGACTGCTTCCTGCTGAAAGCAGCAGCGTGTTTGGGTCAGGAAGCTGTTTGCAATTCCCCATGCTGGTCTGGGGTGTCTGCACTCTGCTCTGTTGGGAGTGTGCTGCTGATGAGTGAGAAGGTCTGTTCCCAAAGCAAGGCGATGGGTTGGGCTGAACTTCCAGCTCTGGGATGTTGGGGGTTATTTTGACTTTCTTACAAGCTCTCTAAGGAAGGAAATGCCTGAAACCCAGAGGAAATTTTGTTTTCCAATTCCCATGCATTTACCTGCAGTCCAGAGCAGTGGGGTTTCTTAACCAGCAGGGCAAAGAAAGGTGTTGGTCCAGCAGGCACTGCATTCCAAGGGAGACCAGGCATGAGGGACACTGTAGAGGTTTCCCCCCAAGAGCAGGGGGAGGATGTGGCAACACAGATCCTGCACAGGGCCTGTTGGGTTCCTTTGCTGAGCTAAAGGGGCTGGGTTTGGGAACAGGCCTTGCCTGTCGTCTCTGCAGAGAGACCCAAGTTGTCCTGAGCTTCACTCTCTGGTCCCTGTGTGTCCAGCTCTGGAGCACAGGTCCCAGCAGGCCAACTGGGCTCTGCTGTGCTGGGATGGATGAGCCTGTGGGTGCTGCCAGCTCCCTCCCCGCTCTGCCTGGGTGGTGGAGCGGATGGTTCTTTGCAGAGGGAGAGTCATCAGCAGCCACCAGGAACCAGCCTGCACCCCTTGAGGCTCAGCAGCCCTTCACAGGCATCTCCCCATCTTAAACTTGGCTGTCAGACCCGAGCCTATCGTGTCTTTTGCCTGTAATTCTAGAAGCAAATACCAGTCCCCTCTTAGCACAGAATCCCAGACTGGTGTTGGTAGGAAGGGACTGCAGAGCCCCCCAGTGCCATGGGTAGGGACAACCCCCCCAGCCCTGGGTGCCCAAAGCCCCATCCAACCCAGCCTTGAACCCTGCCAGGGATCCCAGGGCAGCTTCAGCTTCTCTGGGCACCCTGTGCCAGGGCCTCCCCACTCCCTGGGAAGGATCATTCTCATTTCATGTGTCACCCCACTGTGCTGCCTCAGGTAAAGCTTCGCCTATGGCCAAAGCTGGGAGGAGGGCATCAAGCTTACAAGCAACCAGCCCTCCTCTGCTGCCCCAGGGCGCTCTGGAGTGGCAGAGGTGGGTTGCTCAGGGAGGTTTGGTGCTGCCCAGCACCATCCCAGCATGTTCTGTACCAGCAACGTTTCAGGGAGTGGGTCTGAAAACACCTCAGAGTGAGCCTGGGCAGCAAAGGGAAACCACAGGAACAAAACTGTTCCTTTCTTGAATATCTAAGCTTCAAAAAATAGTGACTTTTTAAAAAATCTTAATTTCAGTGGCCACAGGACCGCAGAGCAGCTTCCATGGTGCTTTCAGCTCTGTGTCCTGTGGTGCCTCCTCTGCTGTACCTGTCCACCGCTGGACAATGGAAGGAGGACTGCTGGTCCTGAGGGGTTCCCTGGGAAAGGGTAGAGCTCATCAGTCCTGGACTAAACAGCCTTCCTGATCCTTTCTCCTTACTACCAGGGTGCCTGGAGGCCCACCACCTTGATCTGGCTGTGATTTCAAAGTTTGGCTACTGGAACACTGTGTGCTGGAGTCAGGTAGATGTGCCTTCCAGGCCTGATGAGACTTCTGCTGTGGAGAAGTGCAAAACCACGTGGAAGGTACTGGTTACCACCTCTTTATTCTTTCCCTCCTACTGTACCTCTTTCTGATGGGAGTGGGAGGTCAAACCAGGGTATGATGTGACTGTCACCCTGGTTGTCCTGTGTTCTTGGGAGTCTTGACCATGCTGGCATTGTCTGCAGATCTCCTGCTTCCCTGGAGATCGCTGAGTCTGGGGTGACACCTCTGTCTGGTTTACTGCTCTCTTTTGGGGAAGGGCAGGTCCTTTCACTGACCAGCACTAGCTTGCTGACATGGTGCATCAGCTGAGACGTGCTGTGAGATGTGCTTGACCTTGAATAATCTCCCTGCAGGTCACCAGGTGTGATGCTTAGTGGATTTCTCCCAGGGGAAAGAGGAGAGGGGTGGTGGGACAGCACCACAGCCCTCGTACCCCTTGCCTGCAAAGACACACCACAGAAGACACTGGTGTGGTCCTTGCTGATTCTGTTCCCTCTACCCAGGTTCTGTTTGGCTGGAACATGCTCCAAAAGAGCATGAGCACTGCACCTTGACAAATAAACAGGGATTTTAGCTCTTCCCTACTACTCAGGTGTTTGATTTCCCACTGGGACCCATCCAATAAGGTGTTTAAACCTTGGCTGTTTAAACATGGATGAGGGACCATGAGTGTCCAGGTAGGGCCTTTAGGAGGAGTCTCAAAGCTTTAGGAATTGCATTGCTCATGCTTCCTTTGCTCCAAAGCAGTGGGAGGACACCAAGGAAACGGGGAAGCTTGGCAGGTAGGGCATAGCTGCTCTTACAACAGAGTGTATTGAGAACCTTTCTTTGGAAGAACCTTCTGGCTGTGCTGTGGCTGCAGCAGGATCATTAGGGTGAGGTGAGAAACTTCACTTGCCACCCACAAGAGGAAACCTCTTCCTAAGAAAGTGGGCTGGATTCTGACAGCCTGCAACTCCTGCTCTCCTCCAGATAAACTGAAGCCAGTGGAGAGCAGCAACCATGAAATTCTCCTCCTAGGGAGCACTGGCTGTCAGCTTCTGGTTTCCAACCCACTGACACTCTTTTCCAAACAGTCCCACAAAAGTCTCAGCTGGAACCCTGGCAAGGACTTAAGGAGGGATATGAGGTGGGGACTCAAAATTGGAAGGCAGTGTTGTGCATCTTCAGAAGGAGGAATGCTCCTAAGCATCTGCTTGTTGGCAGAACACCACGTTCTCCTTCGTGCTGTGGGCAGTTGGATGTGTTGGAAAAGTGGTTGGGAACAATAGGTTGTGATGCAGATGGCTGGAGGGAAGATGGACATTTGAATAAGTGTCTTAACAAAGTCAGGAGCAGACACTGCAGAGCCAAAAACTGAATTATTCTTCTCCAAGATACTTGTGTGGTGGAGTTGCTACGTGGTTTGGGCTCTAAAGTTGCCCCTAGGTTAATTCTGATGAGTTGTGTGTGGTGGGGGACTTGATATGTGACTTCCCCTGTAAGCAGGGATCCCTTTATCCAGCTTCCTTGGGATGAAGTCTTGCTTTGACTTTGGGAGAGTTTCATCTGACCCAGAAAACAAAGTGGCATGAAAAATCTTGTTAATTCCTTTTTCCAAACAGCTCAGCCATCTGAGGATGGAGAACAGGAGATGCTGCCTGCAGGAGTACAGGGAGGTACTTCCAGCAGCCCTAAATGCTACTTTAGATCTTCTTAGGCTGGAGCTGTGTCTGAGAGGTGGTGGTGGCAGGGCTGTGTGGGGCAGGGCTGTGCCTGTACCCGAGTGCTCAGGGTCTCTCCCAGAAGCAGAGGCTGAAGAACACGGGGTGATTCTGTGCTTTGGAGAGTTCCTGGCCTTTCTCACAGCTCTGGTGGGTGACACACAGGTGCTGCTTTACATTTCCTTTTGTAGAGCAGCAAGAAGTGGGTCCTGGCATACAAATGCCAGTACTAATTCAGCTGTCTCCCTGGAGAGATGTCCTGATGGAGCAGCTTTCCAGGAGTGAGTATTTCCACAACCCTTTGCAGCTCTGACAGATCCCACTGTGGCCACAGAGACTCAGCATTCCCCAGCTTGTTTTCTCACCCTTGATTCCCCTTCAGGCTGTTACACCAATAAGGGCTGAGTCCAGCAGGGCTTGAGGACCAGTCCAAGCTCTGTCCCCGTGGCTCTAAACCCACAGACACTCACTGGGTATCCTTGCCAGCACTCCCTCCATCAGAGCCAGGCTCAGCACGAAAAACAAGGTGCAAAACAGCTTCTCAGATCTTCATGTGGGTGTAAAATAGGGATTAAGGGCAGCTCCACCCAAACCAGGCAGGGTTTCGGCTCTGTGGCTGCTCCAGACTTTGCCATTCATGGATATCCTCTGCATTCAGTGCTGCTTCCCAGGTCCTCTCTACCTCTTGTCCAGGGGCACTCAGTGACATCATTTTCAGCCCTGGCTGTTTCCTTTCCCTCTGATCCCAGCAGACCAGGCAGTGGCAGAGGCAGAGGCCTCTCCCAATTGGGTGGGGACAGGCACCTCAACCCCCCCTCCATTTGGGCTCAGCAGGACATTCAGCTCAGCCAGCCCGTGCCGGCAGCTGGGCTGGGCAGAGAGAGGGGTGATGAGCTGTGTGTGCTCCAGCCCTGCTTTACAGTTGGTGATCTCTGCCTGGGGACAGGGCACAGCTCAGCTTGGGGTGTTCAGGGCTCATGCTGTGTGCAGCTTGTCCCTGCCTGTTGTCACCCCTGGGAGCTGGGGACTCACAGGCTGCCTCTGGTTCTGTGCTGGGTTTCTCTGTCAGCCACTAATAATGAGATCTTTCTGGCAGGAGTCTCTGATGGTGGAAAGCTTCTTCCCTGCTTGGGGAATAAGATTTAAAGCCTGGCAGGACTTGAGAGGACTCTCAGTGACCCCAGGAGCATCTGCTGGCATGTGGATGGGGCTAAAGATAACGAGGTCAGTCCAGCTTGAAGGTTAACTTCCCAAAAAGCAACTAAGCCTTCTGTGTGGGCAGGATTTGGCCTGTGGGACCTGCAAGGGGAGTTTGATGAGGACAAAGCTGAACAACTGGATGCAGTGAAACCGGTTTCCTTTGCTTGCAAAACAATTGCACAAGGGGTAAAGGTATCTCACCTGGGTTAGAGGGCTGTGCTGGGCCCCTGTCACTGCTTCTCCTGATCAGCAGGGCTCAGCCTGTGCCCAGGAAAGAGGAAAAGCATCGGTACTAAGCCACAGGTTCTGCATCTGCCTGTGTTGGAGGCAGCAGCCTGGGAGTGAGTGTTGGTGTCTGTCCTTCCTCTCTAGGTTCTGCAAATGTCACTTCTATGGCAAGGAAGGAAGAAAAATAACGTCTGTACCCACCCATCCAGCTTCTGAGTCAGACTAAACCCCTGAAGGTTCTTGTGCCAGTGTCGTAGATAAAAAGCCCAGAACTCAGGAGACAATTATTATTACTTGTCGTTTTTAACATTGGCTTTTTCCCTCAGACTAACATCAATTTGCTGTGCCAGAGCTGTGTTGTCTGATCAGGGTTTAACAGAATGAAACAGTGGTGAAATGTTTATGAAAGGCCGGTGATGAGTCACTGCCAAGCTGATCCAAAGCCATCTGATGATTAAGAGTGCGAGTTTCACGTTTCCAGCTACGTCTGTAGGTAGAAGCAATTAAAAAGCCTCAGGAGAAGTCTGTCTCAGAGCATCTGTTCTTTGTCTTTTATTAACTGTTGACTCGTATGAGGCTGTGGAAGGTGCTGACAGATTCTGCAGTGCTTCTTTCTTGTAACTCCAAAACTCTGTTTGCCTGCCTGCTGGGAGGGCTGAGATCTTCTGTTCTCTTCTGGCTCCACTGGCAGTTGTATTCCTGCTGTCCTCTCCAGTTCCAGATCTGTTTGAGTCCTGATGAGCTTAGGAAGGAAGCAGTGATAGAAGTGAGGGAGGAAAGAGAGGTGTCTGCAAGTGATGTTTATTCCCCTGAGCCACCCTCATTCAGGATGTCAGTCACCAGGCCAGGGTCATCACCCACTTGTGAAACAAAGCCTGGGTAGCCACAACAAAACATCTGGATCAGTAGGTCACAGCCAGATTTGCCACCAGCCAACTCCAAATGAGTCTGTTTAATCTTTAATGAACTCTCCTACAATTGCAGAGGGATTTTTACAAGCAGGTTCCTTGAAGAGAGGCCAAAGGGCAGAAAAAGGAATCTGTTTTCCACCCCCCTTGCCCTGTCAGGTTGTCATTCATGGGCTTTGGCTGAGGACAAGCATGTAGGAGGTGCAGGAGACACCCCTGCACTGAATGGGGTGCTGCTCAGGGAGTTTGGACAGAGCCCAGGGCGTCAGATCCACCTTGTCAAGCATTGTATCAACACGGAGATACTTCCACGTGCAGATACTTGTGGCCTGACTGCTGCCTGGGGGGCATCTCTGTATCCTGGACTCCACAGGGATTTTGGACTGTGACCCTGGGTTTGTCACAGGAGCTGCTTGGCCTGATCTTTCAGTTTGGTTTGTGTGGGGCAGGTGTGATGCTTCCAGTGCCTGTCTATCCTGTTAGCTAGAGGAACCCCTGCAGCCTTTGGCCCTGCACAAGGGAGATGTGGGTCACTGTCTTTTCAGTGAAGCTCAGAAGTTCCTTCTAAAAAAAACAACAATTGAAAAAGATCAAACACAACAGTTCAGGTCAGCCCTGATTTACTGTCTCAAAACAACCATTGGTGCCTTTCTGTGATGCACTTTGGAGCCTGTGTGAGCTGTGGATCAGTGGTGAGCCTCAGGAAGGGTTTTAGGGGGGGGTTGTGCCACCACCACCTCCCAAGCAGAAGACTAGAGCAATGGGTGCTCCCAGGGAGCCTGAAGGGGGGTGATCTTTGGGGTTGCAGCGTGCCCTTGGGGCTGCCATGAATATAAATACTGACTGGCACCTCCCACCTCTGTTTTATAAAATCTCTCCAGCAGCAGAGGCCTAGGTTGTCATCCAGTGAAGAGGAGACAGGCCCTGAGCAGCAGAATGACACAGACCTCGGGGCCTTTGCTCCAGCAACACACAACCCAGAACAGCAGGGCTGCTGTGGCAGTGGGTCCTTTGTGCCACGCATGAGGAACGAAGGGCTCTGGGTTCTCCTTCCAGCCCCCCCAGCTGGGTGACTGCCTCAGACCTGAGCCTGCCCTTGCTCCTCAGGGAAACCTGGGTGGAAACTGGAGGCGTGCACACGCTGCTGCTTCCATGGCTTCAGAACGAGCTCGTGTCAGCAGCACAGCAGCGTCACGGTTATCTCACCATCCCTTCTGCATCTGCTGGTACTGTGAGCTGAAAGAGTTGTCCTCTACACACATTTCTGCCCCACCAAAGCTGGGCCAGGGCTCTTTGCACCCAGAGCCTGCTTTTCATTTCCTTCTTTTCTCCAGAGCCTGCCCAAGTCCCAAGCTCTCTCCTACCATCTCAGGTGGAGAACTTTTTTCCATGCCTTTCTTCCACAAAAGCCTTAATCCCTGTGTGTTTTGCTTGTTGGTTTGGTACAGAGCTGTCTGAAAACCTCAAGAGAAAGATGTGATGGATCTGAGGAGTACTGGCTCTTCATTATAACTGCTTGCAGAACAAGGGACAACATGCAGAGCAGACTGAGGGCCTGGTCAGCAGGTAAGGTCTGTGTCAGCACACAGGTGCCTGTGTAACGCTGTAGCCTTCAACTGGCATTTTACTGGCATCTGTGTGCTGTCCTGGTGACTGTCAGTGTGCAATGGCCCAGTTAATTGCTCCAAACCTTTAAGAGTCCCCAGTGAGTTTGGTAACTGCTTCTTGACTCTACTGAGGCATCAGCACAAGCTGAAGGACCCACACAGGTGCCTCTGCTCCCACAGAACCTCTCCAGGACAACACTGAGGAGGTGCCCTTGGGTTGAATGTGCACAGCAGTGCAGGCTGGGGGGCAGAGGGGAAACACCTGCTGCTTTGTGGGATTCTTGGAGTGCCCTTTTGTTGTGGGAAGGGTCCTGGCATCATGAGGGGTATCAAGAATAGTGTGATGAGCAGGTTGAGTGAGGTTCTCCTGCCCCTCTGCTCTGCCCTGGGGAGGCCTCATCAGCAATATTGTGTGCAGGGCTGGGCTGCCTGGGGTAGGAAGGACAGGGACAACAAAGGGCTATGGAGATGCTGAGGGCACCAGAACATCTCTCTGACGCTGAGAGGCTGAGGGACCAAGCTGTTTGGGAAGCAGCTCCTGTATTACAAGCTGCTGTCTCCAGCAATAACTCCTGGTTATTGGGCTTTCCACCTTCTGGGGCATTACAGATGGATTGGTGATATTTTTAACAAAAGTTAAAGTTCAGATAACTTTTTTAAGACTCGGGATTTTCAGACCTGAGCAGTGTTTGCTTCAGCAGCAAGGGTGGTAAAGGGGCAGGGGCAGGGCAGAGGCTGTCTGCAGTCTGCTGGGATGGTAAAAGGAGCATTAGTCAGTGGAGCTGTAACGTTCAGCAACAAGCTGGATTATTCCCTATTCATCAGACAGAGCACCTGACACAAACCCAGGTGTAAACAATGAGTTATCCTGCTACTCTTCCCTCTGTAATTTCTCCTTGGGTTTGGGTAAAAAGCTTCTCTCCCTGGAACAAAGGAGTCACGTTGGCTTTACTCATTTAAAAATTACATATGTATAAAATACCAGTGTTGACTTTACTCTAAAATCCCTCACCATGTATGACTTGTACATCAGAGCCCATCTCCTGCAGCCTGGCAACTGTCTCTGTTGCCATAGGAACGGCTCCACTATCCTTTCATGAAGAGCCTCAAGTATTCCCGTGTTCGTAGCTGCTGGAACACCTCCGGTCCCTGCTCGTTTCATTCACTGGCTCACTCCCATCCACGAGATCCTCCCCTCCCAGTTCAGAGAGTTACACAGCACTTCTGTGCTGGGAAATAAAAGAACAGCATTTAGCTGAGGAGAAGTCTCAGTGTTTTGAGGTGTGCTGGGATGGGGCTACTGGGTTTATTTAATGTGCAGGCACACTGTGTCGTTAGCATCCCCTAATGTTACATGACATTTATATTTAATATAAAACTATCAAATCCCTGGCTTCTGCACACCCATCTGCGGTTACAGACCAAAGGGCAACAACTCCTAAGAAACATCTGACCTGCTTGTATCAGAAATAGTGTGGCCAGTAGGTCTGGGGAGGGGATTGTGCCCCTGTACTTGGTGTTTGTGAGGCTGCACCTCGAGTGCTGGGTCCAGTTCTGGGCTCCTCACCATAAGAAGGACATTGAGGTCCTGGAGCAAGTCCAGAGAAGGGCAACCAGGCTGGGGAAGGGGCTGGAGGGCAAATCCTATGAGGAGCAGCTGAGGGAGCTGGGGGTGTTCAGCCTGGAGAAGAGGAGGCTGAGGGGAGACCTTCTCCCCACCTCCACTGCCCTGCCAGGAGGGTGCAGAGAGGTGGGCGATGGTCTCTTCAGCCAGGGGACAGGAGATGGGACAAGGGGCAATGGGCTCAAGCTGCCCCAGGGCAGGGTCAGCTCAGATGTGAGGGAAAAGTTCTTCCCTGGCAGAGCTGTGGGGATGTGGCACAGGCTGCCCAGGGAGGGGGCTGAGTCCCCACCCCTGGGTGTGTTTACCAGACGGGCAGATGAGGTGCTCAGGGATGTGATTTAGCACAGGACAGGAACATTTGGAGTGGATGAATTTAAAGGTCTTTTCCAACCCAGTAAGTCTGTAATTCAAGTGTTAAACCCACAGGTAACGTAGGCTGAGTCTGTGGAGAAGAACCTTTCTCTTGGGAAGTTTATTGTCAGGCTGTGTGGTGTGGGGCTGTCACACTTGTCCTTGGAGAAGGTGGTGACCAGCCCGTCGGGCCCCGCACGGTGCTGGATGGCAAGCACAGCGCTCCCTGTGCTCGTGCTGGAGCTGTGGAGTACAAGGTCCCCAGGGTCAGTGGCTCCTCACCTCAGCCTGCTCTGAGGCACTGAGTTGTGTGGACCCATTAAGCAAAGGTACTTTGTTCAATCTGCTGCCTTATTCCTAGGCAGTCCTGATTATTATGTGGGGCTGAGGACTTACTGTTCCACTTACAGAACTATTTCACTGATGTAACATGGATTGTGAGTAAGGTGGTCTTAGAAACACACAATTTTTATTATTATTATTATCATCCAAGTTACACAAATCTCTAAAGAAGGCTGGGTTGTGCTGTTATCCTGTGAGAAACACTGGGCACGTGTGTTGCATGGGGCTCTCCATGGGAGAAGGAAGGGAGGGGCCGAGGGGATCTGGGATCACAACCAGATCTCCATCGAGCAAGGCCCTGTGCTGCTAAACAGAAAGAAGTCGAGGGGCTGGGAGAGGCGTTGTGGTGTGGAAAAGCCTGGAAGCTGTGGCACCAGGATTCTCCTGCACATCAGGTAACCCCCAGGAGCTTTATCCCTGGGGAAAGAGCAGCTGAAGATTCAGCAAAGGAATAGTAACGAGGAGAACGAAACACAAGTGTGAGAAAAGTGAGAAGAAAAGATTTCTCAGCTGCAAACCATCAGGTAACACTCCCAGTCAACACTGGCTCTGGAGCCAGCTCAGAGATTCCCTAGTCACCCACTGGGCTTTGTAATCTGTTCTTTGCAGCCAGGCAGTGCTCCTGTTGCCGGCTTGCGGGCACGGCAGCCAACTCTTCTCCCCCCCTCCCCGCAGCCAAAGGGGCGCTGCCGAAGCGGGGCTGCTCCTGCCATGGAAGTGTAGGAAGCTCATGGCTGCAGAGTAATGCAGGCAAAGGACGAGAGAGCGGGAGACAAAGGGATGGAGTCCCAGAAGATGTGATCCACCCCGTTTAAAGGAAGCGGCCGTAGCCTCTGCAGCTGTGTTTATGCTGCTTCACACAATAGGCACCAGCCTCTCATCCCCCCGGGAGATTTTTACAGCATTAATTCACTCTGCACAAAACCCAGCCTGCAAGGCTCCTCTTCAGCAGCGACCTCTTCATCCCTCCAGCTCCCCCTCGCTCCGGAGAGCCCTGCCTGCTGGAGCTGCTCCCCTCCAGCCCACCTCCCGTTCGTTCCTCTGGATCAAATGTCACCTGTACCCAATGAAGCAGACCCTGAAGTGCCACGAATGGATCCCAGGATTCTTATTTTCCTTCTCTACGTGATGATCCTTCATGAGCTGGTGAGCGGCTGGATGGAGTACCAGAAGCAGATAGCCAAGCCGAAGAAGCAGCCGGGTCCGGTTTGGTCTTCTAGGTGAGTTAATGCCTGGTACGTTCCTGAAAGGTGAATAGCTCAGCTGTGCTTTGAGGGGGAAGGTGGCCTTTTGTGTATGTACATCGGTCCCTATGGATGTGTGTGTGTGTGTATCAGCTGTTTATTAATGCACAGCGCTCAGATTAAGGTCTGTTAATCTCCTGAGCCCTCATTGTCCAAACATATTGTGTGTCTGACACACTGGCAGATAAATACACCTGGGATTTGGGGGGTTTTGGGGGGCTTTATCTGGAAATGTGCTGCAACTCAGCATATTTCCCGTGACTCAGGTTCCCAATCAGCATACCTGGGAGAGAAAAATGTGGGTAGAACAAGGAGCTACGCTTCACACACAATATTCATCAATGAGGCACAAACCTCCAGAGACTCTTTGCGATCGGAGTATTCCATGGTAAATCCCTACCGTGCATGTCACTATCTCACCGTCTCCTCCCACTCGCTGGGCTGTGCCCACTACACTAATCCTATCCTTGTTTTCTGCCCAACAACAAACCCGAGCTGTAGAAATGAGAGTGTAAAAGAAACACTGAGTGGCCTTAAAATATGTCAGGTGCATTTGTGTCAACACTGCTCATGTCTCGTTTGCCTGTCGTGATGTTCTGGGTGATCGTGGTCTGAGGATGGTTGGGGTCTTACACTGAAAGATACCCTGACAGCTGTCCATCAGCTGCGTGGTTAGAAATTCACCCCCTGCCCGAGCTCAGCCTCACCAACACCTCGCTGCTGTGAACCTAAAGAGCTGCCAGTGACCCACTTTGCTCCAGGTCTGACAGCTGCAGCGTGAGTGACGTGAGCTCAGAGCTCACTCCTTATCCTAATCCTCTAACGGGCAGCAACCCCAGCGCAGTCACCACCCCGGCGTGCCAAGGTGGGCGTCTCGATGGAGGAGACCACCCTGAGAAGGCACTGGTGAGGGACGCACCCGTGGGCTGCTGAGAACCAGCAGCTGAGGGATGAAGGCACGCTCCAATTCCCAGCCCAGCAGCGCTGCACCTTGCGCTCCCTGCGTGTACAAGTGACATGATCTGTGCTGGGCACGCAGCCATGGGTGGGGACGGCTCCAGCGCAGAAATAGCTTGAAAGCAACGGGGTTGGCTGGATTATCATTGAGGTCAGAGGCAGATTTCCTCGCTGCCTTCAAGGAGGAGTGCAGGGAGGCATCGGAAATAACTTGCACTGAGCTCTGAGGTACCCCACTGCTAGGAAAAGGATGAATTTGCCCCTAGACTCGGCACTGGTGAGGCTGCACCTCAAGTGCTGGGTCCAGTTCTGAGCTCCTCACCATAAGAAGGACATTGAGGTCCTGGAGTGAGTCCAGAGAAGGGCAACCAGGCTGGGGAAGGGGCAGGAGGGCAAATCCTATGAGGAGTGGCTGAGGGAGCTGGGGGTGTTTAGCCTGGAGAAGAGGAGGCTGATAAGGGGAGACCTTCTCACCCCTACACTGACCTGACAGGAGGGTGCAGAGAGGTGGGTGATGGTCTCTTCAGCCAGGGGACAGGAGATGGGACAAGGGGCAATGGGCTCAAGCTGCCCCAGGGCAGGGTCAGAGCAGATGTGAGGGAAAAGTTCTTCCCTGGCAGAGTTGTGGGGCTGTGGCACAGGCTGCCCAGGGAGGGGGCTGAGTCCCCACCCTTGGATGTGTTTACCAGACAAGTAGATGAGGTGCTCTGGGATATGGGTTAGTAGAGGACAGGGATGGTTGGACTAGATGATCCTAAAGGTCTTTTCCAACCTGGTGATTCTGTGAAATCTAGTGGAATCATTTTATTCATTAGAGGCCACCAAACAACTTAGATCAAGAGCCGGGATAATATCACAGGACAGGTTGTTGGGGTGGGGTTTTTTTTAAAGAACCAAAGGGAATTAGGTACCCCATCAAAACCCAAAAATCTCTGGAACGTGGCATGTAACCCAGCCTCATCGGGGGGGTGGCACCAAGCAGGATGATTTGTGAAGGGCCCCACACCCTGGGGACATCCCGGCTGTCTCCATCGGAGCTGAACACACAGCCCACCCTGGCATCCTGTCACAGCCTGTCCCTGCCCCAGTCCCAGCGCCCGCTGCTCCTCGGGCTGACTCCAGCCCGTTCAGGAAAGCAAAGCCACCAGGTCTGCGTGTGTGTCACAGGTTGTTCATGGATCACACCACAAAAAGCTGCAGCTCTTTGGCCTAAAGAACTGGAAAATTACAGGATGAATTAGGATCCTCTCAGATCTTTGAGTGATGAGCTTTGAGGTCAGTCTTCCCAGTGCTCAGAGAGCACAGCTGGAGCCAGATGTTCACCCTTCAGTAGAGGCTTGGGTTTAGAGCATCCTCAGATGCCACATCTGCAGCCTGGCTCTCCGAAGAGTCCAAGCCATGGCTCAGCAGTGCAAGAAAGCATCCTCCTGCCTCGCATCAGGTCAGGAGCAGCACAGCACAGAGACAGCTCAAAGGTGAGGTTCACACCAGTCGGATTAATGCTGGACGAGGTTCCATCCCTCCACAGCAGCCCAGCCCAGGAATCACCTGTCCTCTTGCAGCCAGTACATCACCAGCATGAGAGCAGAAAGCAACCTGCAATATGGGCTGGGATTTAATTGACAGAACGCCCACACCAGCACCAGATCAAACATATGGATCTGGGGCACCCAGCCATGCCCAGCCCTGGTGTGGGCCACGGTGGAGGTGATGGCTGCTCCTGCTGCTCCTGCTGGGCACCATCTGTGGCTGGGAGGAACGGGAGCAGGGGGCTGGCACAACCTGAGATCCCAGGGTTATTGACTTTTAGGAAGGATTTGCAGACATTGCCAGGGAAGTCACCCAAAACCTTCCTGTAGGAGCTTAAGCCTGAGGTAAGAGCAAGGCAAAGCTCCTTGGGAAAGGTGGATGTGAGGCCACGTCACTTCCCAGCCCAGCCTGGACCCTGGCAAGCACTGCAGAGGTGAAGCTTCATCTCTTGCCACAGGGCCTGAGCTGCCATCTCCCCACCCTGTTTATTAAAAGTAATTAACCTGAAAACCAATTAGGAAATGAAGTTATAAAGCAGCAAGCTAATTAGGACATGAGAGAACTGTCTCTTGACTGCACCCTCAGCGCATGCAGGGATTTTGGGGCTCCTCCTCCTTGTATGGATGTTGAATAGTAACAAGCTCTGTTGTGATGCAGCCTTTTCTCACATTCACAGCTTTTCTCCAGCTCATCCTCCGCTCCCAGAGTGGCTGGCGGCTCCCCCACTCCCTGCCTCCATTCATCAGCCACTTCTGGCATCCCTTCCACTCTCCACTGGCCTTCCCTCGCCGCTTACAGGCGCGGGGGGACGCGATACCTGGGCGATGGTTATTGACAGAGCCTGGGTGGTGGTTATTGATCACGGGAGGAACAGCTGAGCAGCAGCTAGAGAGAGGCGAGATGCCCAACCGCCAGACCCACCACGGGCTGGGGATGTGCTTCACCCCCTGTGAGCTTCACTGCAAATCCCTATGGATGCTGTTGTGGCCCACGTCCTGCGCGCTGGCAGAACACACACGCTCACCCCTCCAGCCTTTCCCGATCCTGCAGAGCCCAGATGTTAGAATAGGTAATGAAGGTGTCAGCCAGGAGGAAGGAGAGAAGCACCTGGGTCACAGCACCCAGGGAGGGTTGAAATGCCCTGGGAAAGTGGGCCTGAGCATGAAGTCATCCCAGAAGAACCATAGGGGATCACAGCCTCACTGCTCCTGCAGCCGAGAGGCTTTGCCGGAGTGTCCTGGGTGACTCCACACGTGGGTGTTTGGTTGTGGCATGGCTGGCCCACACCCTGCGTACTCCCTGAGAGAAGGGACTGGAACAAGGATAGCAAACACCCAAAGAAGTGGTAGGTGTGCATGATGCTGGGTTTAGTGGCTTTAGGAAAGAATGCTCGAAGGTATCTGAAGGGAATTTTGAAGAGCCAAGGGACTTCGTTTCAGTGACCCATCTGGCCAGAGGGAAGGAGATGGTCCTTGGGTCTCTGACAGGTTGTTCATGAGGCCCTGAGCTCACTGGTGAGCAATCGAGTTCAGCAACTGTTTCCAAGACAAGATGGGGACACGGAGAGTCCCCACTGCCACTCAGGTGCACAGGAGAGGCTCACCCCTGGAGCAATGCAGTCCAGGCACGCTGAGCATCAGGGGCTGCAGCAGGATCCAGCACAGGCCCTTCTCCTGGCAGCAGCAACGGTGAGCCCTGTTCTGCTGACCAAAATTCCTTTTCCTTTTAGGAGCCTCCACTAGAAGCAGGAGATGTGCCCTGGCTCTGATCCACACCACTAACCATGTCTCCCTTTGTTCCTCAGTAGCAACACCACCAGATCAAACCATTCCAGCTTCTCCAGACCTCTGGTCCACTCTGTGCGCAGGGAGAGATACAGGGACTGGAGGAAACCAGGGCGGATCATCCGGAAGGCGTGAGGATGCACCTGTTGGGGAGCATGGGGAGAGATGACTGAGCCAGAGGCAACCATCCCTTGTGAGCTCTGCACCAACTGACCACCTCTCAGCAGCAGCTGGCATGAGAGCATCCTCTAGGCACTGTGACCTGCAACCTGCAGCTTCCTCCTTTGCACTGAGCCTGGCACAACAGAGAAGAAAGGAGCCCCTTCCTCTTGGCAGCCTCCTGCATGGTGAGGAGCTGGGGTGGAGACAACCAGCAGTGGGATCACTGGAGGTGAGACAAGGCTTTGGCCACCCAACACAACAAAGTGACTTTTCTTTCTTCTTCCCATGGATCAAGTAGATGGAGAGTAGATTTCTTGGGGGAAGAATGAAATTTGCTCCTGCGTGGGCAACCTGGGAAGCATCCAAATGATTTCAGCCTCCTCTTGTCCACCCAGGGGCTGTGGGGTCAGGAAGCAGCATTTCCCAAAGTGACTGGAACGTCTTTTGTGTCAAATTTGTCACCACTCCCAGGAGAACCTTCCTGTGCTGGGACACCCAGTAGTCCTGACACTTTGGAAATGCTGGCTTCCTGTTAAGTCTCGTCCCCCAGGAGGGTTTTTCCAGGGTAGAAGGAAAAGTGCCCTGAACCAGTGACTCAGTTATGCCACCAAACAAATTTACAGCAGTGACCCTGTAATTGGATTTCCTTGAAGCATTCCTAGCAGTCGACCCGAACATAAGGCTTTATGATGAGCAGAGAGATGGGAAAGGAGAACAGTACTGCTCTTTTATTAGAATCTGAGATTTAGGCATAAAATCAGATTTTTCAGAGGCAAAACCCAGTCATCACATCCTGCAGCCACAGGCAGGGCTGGGAGCTGCTGCAGGGACTCTGACACCGAGCTCCTACAGCACACGGCCACGGCCAACTGCCTGCCGTGTTTGCTGAACACAACGTTTGGCTCACACACAGCCTGTTTTTCTCCTTGCCAACCATTTATAAACCTGACTCAGGCTCACAGGCACATTATCCCGAGGCAGATAGGGAAGGGAGTCGGAATAGATTATGCATTCATTTCCCAGAAGTAGCCACCAGATACATTTGCACATTTGTCTGCTGCTCGCTCGCTTGCAAATGGTTCCCCTGGCCTGACGCTGTGTTTGTTCAGTCACCCACGGCTAGATCACTGGGCTGAGGCAGAGCTCTGCACCTCAGCAAGGCCTTCAGGCTCCGAGGCAGAGCTCTGTGCCCCAGCTGGGCCTTCAGGCTCCGAGGCAGAGCTCTGTGCCCCAGCTGGGCCTTCAGACTCCGAGGCAGAGCTCTGTGCCCCAGCTGGGCCTTCAGACTCCGAGGCAGAGCTCTGCGCCTCAGCGAGGCCTTCAGGCCCCTGTGCCATCACGTGGGGCATGTGAGGGGCTGACGTGTCTCTCCCAAATTAAACTGGAAAGCAAGCTGGGCTTGAAGTGCCCATTCCTCTGCCCTGGGCAGGCCGTGTAGGGGATGGTCAGGTGTCACCTCTGCTCTTAGGGGAGATAAAGATTTGGGACATGAAGTTCATGGCTCATGTTGGACAGTTTTGGAAAAGGGAGATAGGAGTAGGAATGAACACTTCCAAAGCATAAACTCTCCGTGAGAGGTGCTGCAGCTCTGGGATACTGTGGCTGTGTCCTGAGGTGTCCACTGCCTATCCCAGTACGTGCTGGTGCCTCCACAAGTCACAGACCAACAAACGGAGAAGGTGTAAGGAGGAAAAATATTCAGAGAGTGTTTCAGGGTAGTGGGGCGTGTTCCTTCCCTAGAATTGGGCCTGCGCTGGTCTCAGGGGGCAGGTGCCGCTGGATGTTCTCCCTGCTTTTCTGCTGGAGTTTCTGTGACTTTGCTGGGAGCATTTGCTATGCAAAAAGTGATTGTTTAAATTAATTACTGAGGTGGTGCAGGTTAGGACTGGCCTCGCGGCATGACCTGGGTTCCCAGCCTCCGTGGGGCCAGATGGATGTAGATGGGGACAGACCTGAGTGGGACAGGCTTTGTTCTGCTGATCACATGCTGGGTTTCTGCCTGTAAATATCATCATGTTTACTGCCAATAAACTCTTTTACATACATGGTGTTTAGATCATCTCCATTCTCATTCAGGCCTTATATCTCTCTCCACTGGCTTTGGCTTTCCCAGCCTGGGAGCCAGCAAAGGTGGGGGCTGGAAGCCACCCTCGAGAGACAGCTGGTGGTGTAAGCTGAGATCCAGTGTGGCTAAAAGCATCTTTATGCTGAATTTATGGCACAAATATTTGTTCTGTCATCCTTTATGCAGAGGAACATGTCACTGCAAACCAGTGGCTTGTTTCAGATGGTTGTAGCTTTGCTTGGGTTTGGGTTTGGGTTTTTTTTCCCCCAAATATTCAGGTTGCTCTGCAGTTCTGCTGGAGAAAGTCCTGCCTAAAATGCATCTCATGGTCGGAGCCGATGATGGCGGAGGGCTCAGGCTCCACCAGTCTTCAGTGGTGTGCACCCCCTGAGACCTGAGAGAGCGATGCAACCCAACAGCCTGAGTCCTGGCCCCTGTGGGCATCAGGTTGGTATTTACGCCATTAACTGGGCTGACCAAAGGTTCCAGCTGAGGACAAATCAAGGGTGGCACCTATATCTGTCTGCTGAGGTGATTTAAGTCCCCTGAGGAGTTTGGGGCTCTTTCTGCACTCTCTCCCCACTGTTCCCCCCAGCACCCTGGATACACATTCACCCCCCGTGCAGGGACGGCAGGTGACTCCTCAGCGAGGAAGGGCTGTGCTGTGACGTCAGGATAGGCAGGAAATGACTCCCAACAGGAACTTCCCAAGAAGACATCCCACACAGATGTCTCCTACACACCACCAGCAGAGTCTCTGCACCGAGCCGTGCTCGCTCTGAGGAGATGAAGGAACAACCACACTCCTCCCTGCCCAAAAAAGAGACACAGACACGCACGTCCTGCCAGCCCTGCCCCAGGCCATGGTGTGCAGTGCTTCTCCTGCGTGCTGCACAGTGCAACAGAAGGACGTCACCTCGCGTGGCTTCAGACTGTGTCCGGTGACATTCTGGGGTGGGAGGCTGTGGGGGCTGTTGGCTCTGCTCTAAATAGCCTCCACGGGCTCTAGGCTGTAGCTGAACTGCACTTTCCTTGGCAACTTCCCCTTTGGCTTGAAACAATGCAGGACTGGAGTGGGCTTACAGCAGGGGCATTCAGGGAGATGCTAAAGTATCAAGTTTTGACCACCCATGGAGTAACTCCTGCAGGGATTGACTCTTATCTGGTCCCAAAGAGCTCTTTGGGATGGACCATCAGGATTTCACCCTCTGGGCTTCACTCAGCTGTGGCTGTTGTCCTGCCTTATGAAGCCAAGTGTTTGTATGAGTTGCAGCTGGTGGCAGGGAGTTTCCCAAGTTAGGCTTGGACCAAAAGGCTACTGGAGTCAACAGATTGGACATCATCCTTTGAATATCAGCAAAACCCTTTGGGGTTCGTTGGGGGGTTTTGTGGTGTGTTTTGTTTTGACTGTTTTCTCTCTCTTGAGAAAGCTGCAGGGAGACAGTTTCAGAAATTCACATTTTCTGTCTTGATGCTTGTTTGAGGGATCTGGGGTGACTCGGGGGCAAGTTCCCCATCTAGATCTTATGATTCCACCGAATCTGCAGCTTTTACTGAGCCAAAAGAGTAAACAGCGCCCCAGACCTGCTGGATTTAAATGCTGCAGCTGAGATAATCCCATGCAATGCTGATGGGGTTCCCTAAGGCCTGAAACAGGTGAGCTTTTTCTACATAAAGAGCAAACAAAATCCCTGTAGTGCTCAAAGACTGGGGCTGGATGCTGGTTGTGGTTCCTCCCTTCAATCCAGATTTGCTCCAATTCTGTTTTCCAGGTAAGTGTGTGGCAACAGCTTGTGTGATTCACCTTAGAGTGAAAATTGTGGGGTTTTATTCCCCTGCTTTGCCTTGTTAAGTCAGAGCAGATCTCAAATGTTTGAGTAATCCTTAGGTGTTTTCTTGGTGATCAGAATTTCTCCTCTCAGTACAGAGTTTCTCTCTCTTCAGGAAATTATTGTGTGTATTAAAAGTTGCTTTCCACAGCATGGGCATCAAACCCAGCCCATGAAAAGCCTGGGAAAATGAAGCCTTGTGGATTTTTGTCACCCTGAGAGCTGAGCTGGTTGTTGCCACAGTCACAGTGGTTCTGCTTTGGGTAGAAAAGGAAAGGTCTGCTTGTTGCCTGTGTGGCCACTCTCTGCAGCGGGGTGGGATCTTTGGAGCTTTGTGGATGCCAATGCCAGAAGGCAGCAACAAAACACTGTTTAAAAGCCCTGGGTTTGGAAAGGTTGGCTTTTGGGGAAGGAACAAATGGGTAATGGCTGCCATGGCCAGAGACGCCTCGGTATCACAAGCCGCTGTCTTTAGCTGGTGGCTTATCAATCATCAGCGTTCCCTGACACCCTGGTTTGGACTCCCAGTTTTACCAGTATCACAGAATCATAGAATGGTTTGGGTTGGAAGGGACCTCAAGAGCAAGTCCCTCAAGAAGAAGAGGAGCAAGAAGAGGGGCTTCTTGGGAAAGCTGTGCTCGTTTGGCTCATCCTCTTTGCCTGAGGGCCTTTCTTCTTCCTCCAGAGGGTTCCAATTATAGATGCTCAGCAAGATGCCTAAACGGCCATCAGTCAGAGCTGTCCTCTGCTTCTTCTACAACATGGTTGCTCTCCCTTTCCTCCTGCCCTTTGCTGGTTCCTTGACCTGCAGAGCTCTGGGAGCTGCTGTTGCTGAAGTGACAAAGCAAGACTCCAGAGACCAGCAGATGAAGAACAGGTCTCTGCGGGTGATCACAGTGCTTCTGGTGATTTTGGCTGTTGGCTTTTACCCCCTGCAGAGCTGCAGCATCACTGGCATGACTGTGAAGTTCTGTGTCTTGCAGGCACTTGCACTAAGCAGGAGTTGCCTATGACGTCAGCTGGGCGTTCGCCACAGCAAACACCTGTCTGGATCCCCTGATTGATGTGTTTGCTAATGAGAAGTTTAAGAGGAGCTTTGCTGACTCCTTTTGCAAATGCTGGGGCACCAAGTGAGTGTGAAAGGGCTGGGGGCCATCCCAGGCCTTCCCAGGGGGATGCTGTGGAGGAGCTGCTGAAGATTCAGATGCCAAGCTTCCTCCTCCTGTTCTGTCCCAAGCTCTCAGAGCTACTGGTAGCAGTGTTGCTGGAGTTTTGGGGTTTCTCTGTGTGCCTTAAGCATTATTAAGGAGTTGTTCCTGTGGGCAGGACCTCCCTGGTCTGTAAGGAACCTCCAACCAGGTGCTGCTCTTGCAGGGTGGCTGGATCTCCCAAACAAGGGCTTCTTTACACCGCTGGAGTGGCCGAACCTTGTTGGGCACAAGGGAGAAGTGAGGGGAGAATTTATACCTCAAGTCATGAAGCACAGGGAAGCCCAGTGGAAACTGCCCTGGCCTCCTGGGCCATTGATATTTCGTGGTTTCTCTTGTCCAGCAGCAGCTGGGGCGGTGCGAGCGCGGAGCTGAGGGGTGTGTGGGTCTGAGTCCAGCACCCCAGCACAGGGCAGGACAACCCACATCAAGGCACCCGGTTGTCCCTTGGCCACCCAGGAGTTGGCAGGTCCCCAGCCCTGAAGACAACCCCAACCTGAGCGTGGTTGTGGTGGGACCAGATGTGCTTTTACCCAGGTGGAAGTAAAAGGTGGCCAATGTTGGGACAAGGTGTCTTTCTAGTTCAGGGTACAGCTTAGAAGCTCAGAGTTTAGTTTGTAGTCTTTGCTGTAAACTTACTCCACAAACATGACACAGAACCCATGTTTTGCTTCTCCATCTCTCAGACCAGTCTGCATTGTCCTTCCCTTTTCTGCCTTGCCCATTTCCATAGGGAAACCTCCAGTTACAGGTAGAAGCTGTGATTGTATTTCAGCAAAGCAAGACACAGAGATCTTGGTTTTGTCTGGGATTTCTGGAGAACACTAAAATAAGGGCTGCTATTAGGACAACAGGGAGAAAGTCCTCATGTCCTAAGAGGAGCTGGGCTGTAGTTGGGAGTTTCATTAAGGTTTTGGGTCCCGGTGCTCCAGTTTGGGTTTGGGTATGTTGATGTTGGATCTGTCTCCATGCCTACCTCTGCAAACACAGCCTGTGCTGGCAGGTTTCCTTCAGGCAGGTGTGGTGGGTGCTGTATTCATGCCCATGAGGAGGGGTGCAGCACCTTTCCCCAGCACCCATCATGTTGACAGCAGGAGGGTGACTATTTGGGAGGTTTCCAGTGCAGTTGTAGGGTGGTTTGCAGGGACCTGCTCCAGTGGAACCCAACAAATCAGGTGTTTATCCTAGAAACCAGTATCAAGGGCAGGGTAGAACTGACTGAGAGACTCATTTGCTTACTTGGCCTCTCTCTACTAATTAATTCTTTGACTAATCCCCACCTGCCTGTCTCACTGGGGGTTGCTGAGAAGCTTAATTGAATTGGTATCTGTAATGCACCTTGCTAGCTCAGAGGAAAGGTATTGTTCCTGCAGTTAGTAACACTCTCCTTGGATAAATCCAGTTGCAAAAGCCCAGCAGGCTCCAGAGCCCAGCCTCACACGGGCACGTGGGAGGCAGCGACCAGCAGCCTGGCTCCAGGCCCTTCCGTGGAGGAGGAAACACTTCTGTGTTGGTGATTTGGTGCACAAATAAGGGGACCTGGAAATGTGGTTGTCCCTGTCCCCAGCCACAGCGTCTGTGAAAAGAGGAGACCTCGTATTTCAAAACCCAGGCGAGCAAGTGCTGGGGAGGGATGGGGGCAGAGTAAATCCCTTTTTCTTCCACCAGGGAGCATAAGTCCAGTGGGTCTGATGAGAAACGCTTCTCCAGGTCAGCATTCACCCTTCTGTTCTCAGCCAGCTGCCCGTTAGTGAGTCACTCGGGACAAAGGGCTTCCAAACCCGCCGGTGCTCAGGCAAGTACAAATACAGCAGATGTTCAGGAAGGAAAAGGGATCTGCAGTCCTGCACGTGACCACACCTCATCCTACAGCTTAAAACCCAAAACCTGCCCAGAGCACCACCACAAGCACTAGTATCTCTTCTTGGTTTGAGCTTTTACTGTTTAGTAACTCCAGTAAAGTCATCCCATTCCAGATGTGGAGATACTTTAGGGATTATGGTCCCTGTGGGGTCACTTGCTATGAGGAACATGGTTTTAAATGTTTAATAATTTAACATGGGATTTTTTTAATGCCCTTCTGAGATGAACTCAGGTGTAGGACTATACCATTACTTGGTAAAATCTGGATTATCACTGCTTGATAGCTGCATCCTTACTGGATCTGGCCCCCAGGCCTGAAGGAGCAAGACAGCTCACTTGCACGGGATGCTGAAGATCTGGCTCACAAGGGAAAGACAGTCAGAATCTAACTGTGAGCAGAGATGAAGGTACTGCTGGCTTCAGATGGTTGACCTCTGCAACTTTCAGGTATCTGGATCTTGAAAACATCTTTTTCAGCTTGGTTTAGACTGATGTTGGTTTCCCCCAGTCCCAAGCTCTGGATGTTGTATTGAGGGACATGGTTTAGTGGGAGCTAGTAGTAATAGGTGAATGGTTGGACTGGATGATCTTTTAGGTCTTTTCCAACCTTGATAATTCTGTGATTCTGTGATTCCAAAGCACAGCCAAGGGCAGAGATTGAAAAATGTGGATCAACTACCTCTCCATAGCTGGGCAGAGGGGGATAGGGAAGCCTGAGCCCAGCAGGAACATTACAGGCTGTGGCCAGCAACCAACACCCATCTCCTACATGTGGAAGTCCCTGCCCCAGGCTGACCAATCCTTCCCCCAAGGAGGTGGATGATCATTGCCCATTCCAGACAGACCCATGTATGTGAGCACCACAGAGGCTGCTGACCGTCTCATAGGGTCCCCATGTGAGAAACTTCTGTCAAAAGTGCACACGAACTGCTTGTGATTTCCAATAATATTCCTTAGAAAGATTTTTTTTGAGTCAGGGAAAAGCCATCACATCCTCACTCATGGCAGAGCTGTAATGGGACAGCCTGTAAAGGGCTCAGTTATTGGCTGAGATCTTGTGGATGGGGGTGACCAAAGGAACAGGATTTATAATCTTATTTCTGGTCTCCTAAATCCTCTTGACTGTTTAGAGCATGGTTGGTGGTGGTGCTGTGATGGACCTCAACTGGGCTCGGGCTGGGAGCCCACTGTGGTACAGCTGTGGGAGCACGTGTGGTGCTGTTTCAGTGACTCGAGTCCTTGCACACACAAGTGAGAAATAGGAAAATAAACAAAAGTCTGAACTGAGCATCACAGATGGTTTTCTGTAGAGTGTGATCATCTTCTGGAAAAGCCCTGGTGAACCCAGGCACAGAAATCCATCATGGTACCAAGTCCCTCTGTATGGTCTGGCAAGCTGGAGGTCCTGGTCCCATGCTGATGCGCCAGGTTTTATTTTAGATTCTGGTATTTAAGCTCACCAAGGAGCACAGCAGAGCTGGTGGTGTGGGAGAGAAGCTTGTTCAGAGATGATAAACCATGGGAATGTCTTGTAGCACAGGCAGGTAGTACCTTTCCATGATTCAGCCAGGTTCAACCTTTGGATTAAGCCAGTGGTTTCTTCCCCGGTGACACCAAACCCCAAACCACGTGTCAGGTTGTGCAAAGTACAACAGCACCAGACAGTCTTACACCGCTGGTGCTTTGTGTTGAGGTTGGAATCGTATGGTACTGCAGCTCACAGCACACATGGGAGCACAAACAGGTCCTACCCCAGAAACTGGAGAGCCCAACCTCAATGCTTCATCAGAAAGCTGCCCCTTTGGGTGCAGACACTTCATTCTGCAATTCCCTGCCTTCCCCACACCCCTTCCTTCCCTGAGGGAAGTATCAGCCTATTTGCATATTGAACAAGATGCTGGACAATGAGCTACTGAGAGGTTTTATCATGACGTCAGAGCCCTGATGAGCATTTCCAGTGGTCACCCATGGGAGGAAGGAATCCCTGAGGTTGGTTGGCTGCTGACGTATGGCTGGGGAAAGCCCTCAGCTTAACCCTGCTGCCACGGCTGAGGATCTGTGTCATCCATTGCATTAGGATGCTGGCAATGCTGGCCCATGCCTCTTTGCCCAGCAGGAATGATGGCCACTTCCCCACAGTTTTAGCTGTTGACTGGCAAGTATGCTTCCTGTTTATGAAATGATAAAACCCAACCACAGCCTGGATGAACAAGCCATGGCAAAGCCCAGCTCATTCTCTCTGAAGGCAGTCACTGGATGCTGCCTTGACTGGCTGCTGCTCTGAAAGCTTTCTTCTTCCATGGAGTGGTTAAGGTGGGGAGGGACCTCTGGAAGCCATCTGGTCCAAACACACTGCTCAAGCAAGGTCACCCTGAGATGGGCCACGTCCAGGGGGCTTTTGAGCATCACAAAAGATGGATAATCCACAACCTCACTGGGAAACCTGTGACAGGACTCTGCCACCCTCACTGCAAATGAAGTGTTCAGGTGGCACCTCTTGTCATTACAATTATGTCCCTTGACTGTTGTATCATTGGGAACCCCTGAGAAGAGCCTAGACCCAGGCTCTCTGCACCCTCCTGGAGCTGCTTCTAGACACCCATGGGCCTTCTCTCCTCCAAGCCAAACAGCCCCAGCTCCCTCAGCCTCTCCTCAAAGATCAGCTGCTGCAGGCCTGTCTCCATGTGTCACCCTTGTGCTCTCTCGGGTATGTGCACGTCTCTCCTGTCCTGGGCAGCCTGGCACAGGAACACGGAGCCCAGAACATGGTGCTCTGGGTGTGGCTTCACTACTGCTGAATCACTTGGAGCATCACCTCCCTTGACCTACTGGCAACACTTTGTCTAACACAGCCCAGGCTGCCTGTAGCCCTCTTCCCTCTAAGGGCACAGTGGTGGCTGATACAATCTCCCTGTTACCTCTGTCCTCCAGATCCCTTCTGCCAAGCTGCTTTCCAGCCCTGTGGCTCCCACTATATGTTGGTGTTTGGTGTTTTTCCTCCCAGGGACAGGACTTTGCACTTGTTCAATTTCACAGGGTTCCTGTCAGCCCTTTTCAGCACCCTGTCCATGTCCCTCGGGATGACATCAGGACCCTCTGGTGCATCAGCCACTTCTCCCACTTTGGTACCATCAGTAGTAATTGCTGAGTACACTCTGCCCCATCAGCCAGATCATTAGCAGAGATCATCCCTGGGTGTGTTTAACAGATGGGTAGATGAGGTGCTCAAGGATATGGTTTAGCACAGGACAGGAACGGTTGGACTTGATGATCTTAAAGGTCTTTTCCAACCTTGTGATTCTGTGATCTCGAGCAGGACTGTCCCCAGGATTCAGTGAATGTATTTTTTTATTATTTTTTTTTTTAACCAAAAATGGTGCCTGGAACATTCAAAGGCCCCTTTTCACACAAATCCCTCTTGCAAACATTGACTCTGCGTGACCTGCTGTCAGCATCCAGAGGTGCTGGCATGCTCAAGAGTCCTCTCACCACAACAGGACCTTTTAAAGCTCAGTTTGTTTTTGTTCAAAGCAGGAAAAACCACCACGAAGCTCCTGGTTTGCAGGTCACAAGGGATGTGGCATTTCAGGTTCCAGCCTCTGGCTCCCTGGAAGTCACCCTTGCTGACCCACCTGTGGGTTTGTCCCTAAGGCCACTTCCCAGGTGTTCTCAGCACCGATACAAGTGTGGAAATGCAGCTCATTCCCCCCATTGTTTCAAAGCTTAGGGATTTGGTGCCTGAGCTCTTGGGGTTCGAGCTGCTGGATGAGCTGTTGGGGCTGGATGAGCAGGGGCTGAGGTGGATTTGCAAACTGGCTGAATGACTTGGCCCAAAAGGGTGGTGATTAGAGATATGAGTTGGAGGCCAGTGCCCAGATGTGTACCCCAGGGGTCAACCCCAGGAATCCTGGGGACAGTCCTGCTCGAGATCACAGAATCACAAGGTTGGAAAAGCTCTTTAAGACCATCGAGTCCAACTGTTCCTGTCCTGTGCTGACCCATATCCCTGAGCATCTCATCTACCCATCTGTTAAACACACCCGGGGTGGGGACTCAGCCCCCTCCCTGGGCAGCCTGTGCCACAGCCCCACAACTCTTTCAGGGAAGAACTTTTCCCTCACATCTGAGCTGACCCTGCCCTGACGCAGCTTGAGCCCATTGCCCCTTGTCCCATCTCCTGTCCCCTGGCTGAAGAGACCATCGCCCACCTCTCTGCACACTCCTGGCAGGGCAGTGGAGGTGGTGATAAGGTCTCCCCTCAGCCTCCTCTTCTCCAGGCTGAACACCCCCAGCTCCCTCAGCCACTCCTCACAGGATTTGCCCTCCATTTCTTTGCTCTGTTGCCATACAGAGCTGTGCCCTGTGAACCTGCCTGGGTGCAGGTTGGGGCTGGCGTGTGCCCAGCCCCCAGTGTGGTCATCAGCGGGGAGCAGCATCGCCCCGGCCTGCACCGAGCACACCACGGCTGGGCCCTGCCACTGGCCTCCCCGGCACCTCGCTGCCCCAAGGCAGGTACCAAGCTTCCCAAGCCCAGCTAGGAGGGATCCATGCCAGCCACCCTCATGAGACCAGCACGCAGGAGCCTGAGGAATGGCCCTCCTGTGCAGCAGCACATCTCTGCCCCGTGACATGATGGCGCCCCAGGGCTTCCCTGCACAGGCCCTGGGGCACCTTCATGTCACAGGGCAGAGATGTGCTGCTTCTTGTGTGCACCCAGAAGAAGCTGAGGGCACCCCTTGCTGCAACCTGATCCCTGCTCATGGCTGGAGAACACACAGGCTGTGCCTGTGGAAGGGGATGGCAGAGGCCCAAGGGCAGCCATGTTTGTACTGCAGGGAGTCACTTGTCTGCCTAAGAAGAAAGTAACAGAGATGTATGTTTGCATCCACACCAAGGAGGTAGGTGGGAGTGAAGGCCAGGCGGGTGCAGGGCAGCTCCTGGGGCTCTGTTTAGTCCTGGCTGTGTTGGGGACCTCGCCCTGGCTGGGGAGAATCCAGCTCAGAGGAGGAGAGGTGTGAAACCCCAGCACCTCCTCCAGCCTCATCCTTCCATGCCTCAACTTCCCTCCTCCCTGCCTTCACCTGCTAAAGGTTGTCCCCACCCTGAGGATGGAGAGCTGGAGGAAGGTTTCTCCATCTTCTTAGGAAAACTTCAGGGTTGAGGATCCTGGTCCCACCCCAGGCCATTCCTCATCCCAAGGGCTGTGTCAGCCTGCTGGGGAATGTGTGGGTGTGGGATGCAGGGTGATCATCCCCTGCAGCTGGAGGCAGGAGGTGTAATAAGCCCCAGGGGAGGGACCAGCCTTGGCAGCATCTTGGGTTGGTCAGGGTTGTGGAATTCTTGCTGTGAGCACCAGGTAAGGGCCAAATATGGTGGTGTTTTGGGAGGAGCTGGGTGGTGTGGGGAAGGTGACAGGGTACTTGTGGGACAGCTGGGGTTCAGTCAGCAGTACCCCGTGGGACTAACACTGTCCCCCAGGTCTGGTGTGGGTGTCCCAGCACTGGCTCTAGGTGGTGGCTGAGCTCCACAGGGCCACCCAGCCCATCCTGCAGTGAGGTGCTGGTCCCTGGCCTCCAGCCTCCCCTATTTTTCTAGGTTTGCTCCTAGGTGGAGGCTGTTGAGACTGTCAGGGATGAAGACAGGATGGCACCAAGAGGAAGATCCCTATCCAGGGCTCACTTTCCCCTGTTGGTCTCCCAGGATTTGGGGCACCCTGGCAGTGGTCTCCTCTAAACCTGTGAGGTACAGGTTTCTGCCCTGCCTGGTTGGGGTGGGTGGTGCAAACCCCTCTGTGGGTGATGATGGGGCCATGAGCCTCCCCTGGCTCTGAATGGGCACCCCTGGGGGGTCCTGTGAGCAGACACAGGGCTGTGGGTGCTGCTCTGGACTGGGGCCCATCATGTTTTGGTGTTGGGGAGGGGGGTAGACCCCCAAGGGGTAAGGATGATTCTGCCACTGTGGGATGGGGAAGTTCCTCTTCCTCAAGCTGCCTGTCTCCTGCATTCACCCCTCTGGGCCACCCTCTTCTTCCTCCTGCCTGTCCCCTGGGAGGCTGAAGCAGGTGTGGATCTACACGTGGGGCTGCCCTCAGTCTGTGCAGGGGACCCTCTGCACCCCCAAGGGCTGCCCTCCCTCCCTCCCACCACCCAGCCCAGTCGCCCCACCCAGGGCAACCGGGGCACATCGTTACTTTGACCTGAGTAATCAAGGAGCTGTGCCCTTCCCACCCTGCCACAGGTAAGTCCAGAGGTGGGGGATGCTGTGTCACTGTCCCCACACCAAGAGGGACATGGCTCTGCTGGCTGGAGTCAGGGGACAGGGCTGATCCCCACTGAGCTGCTGCCCGGGGGATCCCACATACCCGTGTTGTAGTTACATCTTCCCAGAGCTCGGTCACACGCTGGGATGGGGCTGTGGTTTTCCCACTCCTGGTGGGGGGTTCAGCCCAGGGCACTTGCCTAAAGTGGGAGGGGGGAAAGGCTGGGCCTGGGGTGCCTTCCCCACCCACTGTCTCGGGGCCGGATCCTGCACTGACACCATCCTGCTCCCCAGAGGCTGTCGGTCCCTGGGCGGCCGGAGCCACTTAAAAATAGTGCCAGATAACAAACCACTGTGGCTCCTGGGGCAGCTGGCTGCTGCTGATTGTGCTGCCAGCAGCATCTGGCCACCCAGCTCCATCAGCACCCTGCCTCGATTTCCCTCTCTGTGCAAAGCTGCCTTGTGCAGGGAGGAGTCCAGTGGCTGCAGGGACACAGCAACCCCCTCCTGCTCTTGCTCATTAGTCCTGCTCTGCCTGTGTTACCCATGGAAACAGAAGCAGCTGAAGTTCATCTCTGGAAGCAAGGCTTCAAAGGGGTGTAAGGGAGGGGGGGATGTGTAAAAAACCTCCCCCTGTTTATTTTTGCCTCCCTTTGCTGGGCTGTGGGCATGGTACCGAGTCACTGTCATTCCCAGGCAGTGCTGGTGGTGCCAGGGCTCATGTGCCAGCTCTGAAGGAGCACCCCTGCTGGGTGGCTCCCTGGGCATCACTGAAGTGTCCTGAGCTGCTGTGCTGGGAGTAAAATGGGGATGGGGAGGAATCCTGCGTGTCTGTGATGCTGTTTGGGCCAGGAACCTCACTCTCCAGTCCCCAGGCCTCCCAGTGACCCCAGGACCTGTGCCTGCTGCAGGGACAGGCTACTGCTGTTCCCCAGCTGAGCACAGAGGAGATGCTGTTGGTGAGAAGTGGTGCTTTGCTTGGCTGTGCTGTTTCTCTCCTTGCCCTCTGGTCACTGCCCCTGCCCAACCTTCCCCAGCTCCTCGGCCAGCCTTTGGCCCTGGGCAGGACCTTCTGTTGCCCATCCAGCAAGTGCTGGGAAGAAAACCAGTACAGAGCAAAGCCTTCTACTTGAACTGGGGAGGTGCCTCTCAGCAGGCTTCCCCCATGGGCAGTAAAATCTCTTGTGTTTGAAGCTGCTTTAATATCTCCATTAATTCTCCTCCACAGCGTGGAAAACCAGGAATTGTTTCCCTGAAGGGAGGGAGAGAGGGATGGATGGATGGATGGATGGATGGATGGATGGATGGATGGATGGATGGATGGATGATTCCCAGGCAGGAGATGGGGGGCTGTATCACCTGGGAGAGGTTCCCAAGATTTGGGCAGTGGGAAAAGGGGTGTTTCAGCCTCAGTAGTGTTTGGAGTGGGGGTTAGTGTTGGGGACACAGGATGAGTACCTGAGTGGGATGATAACTCTGGGGTGGCTGTTGTAGGCGACCAAACTTGCATCAGCTTCATCACTGCCAAAAGGGGATGAAGCTGATGGATGGGGATGCTCTGCTGGCAAACAAAAGTAATTCCTTTTAAATCCATTTCCTTGCAAAATGGGTAAAATGAGTCCAAAATAAGTGCTTAGTGGGGCTTCTTCCCCAGACATGGGAGTGCCTAGGGTTGGCAGGTTTGCCTTAAGCCCATGCTGAAGCCTCCCTGAAGAGGCTTCTGGTTTTATCCTTGTAGGATAAGGAATGAGTTACAGATCCAGCTGGTTCAAACTGAACTACACAAGAAAGATGTGGAACTGTTGGAGAGGGTTCAGAAGAGGCCACGAGATGATCACAGGCCTGGAGCATCTCCCCTATGAAGAGAGGCTGAGGGAGCTGGGCTGGTTCAGCCTGGAGAAGAGAAGGCTGTGGGGGGACCTCATTGCAGCCTTCCAGTCCCTGAAGGGAGCAGAGGAACAGGAAGGGAATCAGCTTGTTAAAGGGTAGACAATGGCAGGACAAGGAAGGAAGGAAGGTTTAAATTGGATATTAGGGGGAAGTTCTCTACAGAGAGAGTGGTGAGGGGCTGGAACAGGCTGCCCAGAGAGGGGGTAGATGCCCCATCCCTGGGGGTGTTCAAGGCCAGGTTGGATGGGGCCCTGGGCATCCTTGTGTAGCTCCATGCCTGGAGGTTGGTGTCCCTGCCTGTGGCAGGGGGGTTGGAGCTCTGTGATCCTTGGGGTCCCTTCCAACCCAGACCAGTCTGGGATTCTATGATTCTATGAAGTGTTCAGGGACACCCGGCTGTGTCACCCCAGGTTGACTCCAAGTCATCTTTTCCCTGGATTTTCCTTTTGTTTGTGCAAAAGGCTGCAATAAGCTGCCAGTGAAGGGGGCAATGCTGTTGTCCCCAAATATCTGCCTCAGCCACTACACAGCACCACTGCAAGGCAGCTTTAGCCTGTGTATCTAAGGCCAAATCCTTCAAGCTGTAAGAATTGCCCTGAAAATGTTTAATTTTATTAACTTTTCTTTTCTTTTCAAAGTTCCAGTTCCTGAAAGTATGTGATTGCAAGGAGACAACATCCCTTCTGCAGGGAAAAAGTTCCAGTTTGGGGTAAGCACTGAGAAAAACAAAAACCACCACCCAAGAGCCTCCTCCTGTTTTCTTTGGGGGAAAAAACCCCCTCGTGACTCCAGCAAACGCAGTCACGCTTGTTTGGATGCCTGGGTTGGTATGGGGGGGGCTTGATGTGAGCAGGAGGGAAGTGAAAAAGCTTTGTGTTTGTGTAAGGCTGCAAAATGGGGTTGCCAAACAGGATATAGGCTGGGAAACCAGCTGGGCGAGGAGGCTGCTGCAAGCCAGCCCCTGTCCCACTTGGGTGCACCGTTTGCTGGTGCTTCTGATCCTCATCAGTTAATAAATTTGGGGGGTCGCTGCTGATTTAGGGGCTGTGCTCAGTGCTTTGCTGCTGTGGGGGTGCTGATGCGTGCTGAGATGAAGTTTTGCTCAAATCAGTGCTGTGGGTCAAAAATCCCCTGGCTTTGTGCCCCAGGAGGCTGGCTGGAGCCCAGGGAGGGATTTCACAACGGGATCCTGAGCCCTGTCCCCAAAGCAAAGAGCTCTTCCGAGCTGGGAGCTGGGAAGCTCCCTGCAGAGAGGGCTCCAGGCTGCACCGTGGGGAGCTCTGACCTGCCATTCCTTCCTCTAAAGAGATGAGAAGGGGCTTCCTCCATGAGTCACATCTTTTTGGGTCTCTCAGCAGAGGTCACAGGGAAATTGGTCCCTCTTGATGGCCAAGGAGCCCTCGGGTGCCCATTCCCCAGCGCTGGGGCAGCCCTGGTGTGCAGGCCCTGCAGACAGCTTTCCCCATCCTGCTCTGGGCTGTGGCTGCCAGGGGAAGGCTCAGGTGAAACATAACCCAGCTGCTCATTTATCTAACAGGTTCTGTGTTCCTACCAGCACCCACCTGCCCTGTGCTGCTTCTCCTGCACCAGCAAGGTGCTGATTGCAACTGCTGGGCAGGAGATGGGCCCCTCTGGCTCTGGCTTCCTGAGGCTGTGAGTGTCCCGTGTGCACCCCTGTTTCCCCCAATTTCTTTTCCTACGGGCTGAAATGCACAGAGGATGGAAAAGCAAGTTCAAACTAAAACATTGGAGGGGTGGGGGGAACTGCTTGGGGTTTGTAGCTGGTTTTACTCTGTCTGTGGGCTGGAGGAACAGGGATGGTCAGGGCCCATCTGAGGATGCAGCCCCTGCTCTGTGAGGCCTTTCTGCTGCCTGCTGAGAGCAGCCTTACCCTCACAAATGCACACACAGCCCTGAAACTGAAAACAACTTCCAGAAGAGCTCATAAGAGCTTCCTGCAAACAGCCCTTAATGGACTGTCTGTGCTGGGGGGAGCTGGGGCCTTTCCTGGCACTCACAGCAGACCTGCCAGGCTGGAGGGGAATCACTGGCTTCACAACTGGGTTTCTCTGTGACCTTGAGCAAGCTCCTCGCTCCTCAAAGGCAGTGGGTGTTGCAAGGTGTTATCACCCTGTTGCAGAGAGGAGCCCTCACTTCCCGCAGCAGCTGGGAGGTGTGAGTGTGGGAGGGTGTCCTCCCAAACCCGCTGAGCCAGGAGCTGCCAAAACCAGCCCAGGGTGGCACACTGGGGAAGGGGCCAAGCTTCAGCACCTTGGCACTGAGCTGCCCCAGGGTGATGCTCCCACTGTGAAGGCAGAGGGGCAGCAATGCTTCGCCCTGGACCCACTTGTGTGCATGTGGATGCTGAAGGACAGCAGGGACCTGCATCAAATCCCTCCTCACCTGGTTCAGAGCAGGGTTTGAAGCCTCCACCATGCCCAGGGAGAGCCCATGCTGTGGGCTTCCCCTGCCTGGCCCCGGCTGGCTCTGGATCTGGAGTCACTGGGAGGGTTGAAGCCTTCCCAGGGGGATAGAGGAGGAAAATCATGGTTTGGGGACTCCCAGGTTTCCCTTGGGGTTGGAGCGAGCGGTGTGCTGGCTGGGCTCTGCTGCCCTTGCATGTGGGGGCAGTGGGTGGGATGGGGCTGGGCAGGAGGGTCCCAGTTTTACAGGAGGGGCACGGGTTGGCACAGGCACTTTGGGGACAACCAAAGTACTGTTTGAGTCCAGGCTGTGGGCTGCCCAGGCATGTTTTAGTATGACAGGCTTAAGGAATTATGTGTACAGAAGAAGGTACAGTGCTGCTGGGATGAAGGGGAAGTGGTCTGGGTGCCGGCATCTAGACATCAGGAGATTCACTGTTGCTTAAATGTGTTTTCCCTGTAAAGGGAAACTGTCAGTTCAGCTGTTTCATAGGAAAAATGTAAAAGTGAGCATGTATTTGGGACAGGGAAGTGTCAGCACACCCCACGCCCTGAGCCCAGTGCTGGGTGGTCTCTGCCAAACCCTTCAGCAGTTATCTGAGCCGCCTTGGATCCTGCCCCATCCCAGCCAGTTACTGAGGACCCCCTGGGCTCTGCACGCCCACCCACCTTCCTGGTGTTCCCTCACATTCCCCTGGCTGGAGAAAACAGCCTCTTCCCCAGCGCTGCTCGTGGGAAAATCCCCACCTGCTCCCCCAGCCCCTCTAATCCCTTTATGGTGTTTGTGCTGGTTCCCTGTGCAGACCCTGCTCTTTGCCTTCCCTCTAATCCCCCCAGCAGACCCTTGGGCAGCAGGCAAACCTCCATGGGGTGTTCCACCTGGGAGAGGAAATGCTCCTGCCTGGGGCTCCAGGAGATGCTTTTGGGGTTTGACCAGTGGCACAGGAGGAGAGAGGTGACACCCCTTCGGTTCTGAGCTTCACCATGAATCCTAGAGGATAATTTAGAGTAAAAACCAAACTCTCCATCCCAAAACCTTGGCATTACCCTGTGCACGGGGTGATCCCTCCTGGGCAGGGATGGGGAGGGATCTAACAACCACAGCTGGGGGGCTCCCAAGCCCCTGCTCTGCTGCAGCAGCACACTGAGCTGGGCTGGAGGTGTTAAAAGTCACCTCGGGAGGTAAATTAGTTTGTGTTTAACCCCTTCCTGGTAACACAGTCACATTCCTGGGGCCCTTCAGCCTGGAAAATTTGCAAAGGCTTTTATTATCGTTCCAGCAAAGGCTTCGTGTGTCTTGGCGAGGCTGGAAGGCGCTGGGGCTGATAAAGCCTCAAAGTCAGAGAGATAAAACCTGAAAGCACTTAGGCCTTGGTCAGGGCTCCCCAGGAGAGCTCTCTGGGAACCACTGGCTGCAGCTCGATGGCTGTCACACCCCCCCAAAAATAAACAGTGCTGGGAAAGGGACTGGCCCCACTGCATCTGGCAGCATGCAGCTGTCAGAGATCCCTGTGGCAACCGGGATGGCATCCCAACTGCTGCCACAGAGGTGATGGTTGGTCTGTGCTGTCTCAAGGAATCAGGTTCTCTTCCTGCTGTCCTTATCTCTACAGACCCCTCTGTGCCGCGCTGCAGCTCCAGCAGTCCTCAGCAAAGTCCCCTGGGGAGGTAATCCATGACCTTTTACTGCTGCAAGGACATTCCCTGCTCCCCTCCTGCCTCCAGCTCCCCCGGATCCTGACCTTGGGCAGTCGCTGACCCCCGAGCCGGGTGCCTTGTGGTGGTTAATATTTACTGTACCTGGCGCGGAGGGGAGCGAGCTGGACCCCGCTGATTGCGGCGAGCGCGGGCTTGCTCGGGGGGAACACATCCTTCAAGAGGTTCAGGGATCCAGATGTGAGTCCTGTTTGGGGTAGCACAGTGTAGGAATGGCTGGGATTAGACTGGGGTGAGGGAGGGCTTGATCCCAAGAGAGAATAAAGAAGCAGGTGGCCAGCACGGAGCGGCAGGAATACTTCCTCCTGCTTACTAAAGCCCCTTTTGACATGATGTGATTGGGCATCCACTGCCCATCTGGGGAGTTGCCTCGTTTGTGGTGTTTGGGCAGGGATGGGACCCTGGCAACGTGCCCTCAGGCAGGTGTTGTCCCCGCTGCCCCCCCAACAGCCCTAAACCCTTGGTGTTTGCCCTCCTGGGGGCTGGGTGGGCTTTGACCAGGCAGGGGATTATCCATGTTTATTCTGTCTGCCCTGTTGTTGGGGGGTTTTGGTGCTCAGGGGTTCCAGCCATCCGAAGAGGAGCTCTGCTCCCCTGGCCAGTTGCTGGGGAGCGTTAGCACAGCCCAAATTTGGTTTGGTTCCTCAGTGGGTTTGAGGCCTCTCGTGCTCTGGGGTCTTTCTGCACAACTGGGCACGTCCTGAGGGAAGCCGGGGCCTTCCCTGGGAATGAAATGAGGCTCCCCCCGCATCCATCTGACATGAGTCTTGGCCAGACCTTCACATCTCACATGGAAATGCTGTTGCTGGTCCTGCTGTCTATCACAAAGGACTCAACCCATCATGCTCCAGACAGGTGGCTCACCTCTCCCTGGGTTGGGTTTGTGATGCTTCCTAAGGGATGTGGGTCCATCTCTGTCCATCCTGCTCATCTTGAAAATTCAGCATCAGCCCCGAGGCTGGTCCCATGTGTTCCAGCTCCCCAAGCTGGAGGGGGACAGGCACATGGGGGCCAAGGGAGCTGGCAGAGCCGCTGCCACATCCTTTGCTCACGCTGGCTCGGCCCCGTGTTGCAACGCCTCCAGGAAACGCTGCTGCTGGGTTGCACACCCTGGGGTACGTTTCCTCCTGCCCTGCTGCCCCGCTCGGGATGATTTCCAAACAGGAATGAGGAAACGCTGAGCTTTGCAACAACATTCGTGGATGTGTCCCTAAAATACCCCAAAGGAGGAGGAGGAGGAGGTGGCTGCTTTGGATCTGCACCCCGGTTTCAGCTAGAGGAGACCCTGCACATCACCCAGCCAGCGTTAAAGACAGGTGACAGCGTGGAGATCGGTGTGGCTCTGCCACTGCTGCTCTGGGGAACCTTGGGCACATCCCTGGGTACCAACCTCCTCTGCTTGGTGTCTGTGGGCGGTGGGGCAGGTGACGTCTGGCCTGGCCACAGCCTGCTGCCACTGATGTCACCGCTCAGGGCCCAAAATGGCTAATGAGGTTTTGTTTCTCGCTCTGCCAATCTCATTTCCTGGTTCTTGTGCAATCGCAGACGCCTTCGGGTTTCTTCCCGGTTGTTTATCTGCCTGCAGGACCAAAACAGAGCGGAGTGTTCAGGGTTTGTGCCTGGGAGGGGGTGTGGTGGGGGGGTTGGGGGAGCAGTTTGTGGGTCCGTGCCTGGCAAGGGGGTCTTGGAGGGAGGGAGGGGCACAAATGATGGTTTGTTTAGCTGTCCCAGTGCAGATACTCGATTGTTTTGCAGAAAAACATTCCTGGGGGTGACTCAGGCAGATGCAGGCATGAGTCTGCCGTGAGGACTGGGGGGAATTACCAAAATCCCAAACTGCTTTCGGAGCCTGGTCACACTTTAAAGCCTTTCCTCCTCTCCTAACATGGAAAAAACTGCTTAAAAACAGAGGCTGGGGAATCAGGGTGTGCTCACCTGGCTGGCTTTGCTGGGGGGATATTTGAAATCCTGCCCTCCTCCCAGAAAAAAATACCTGAGTGTTGGAGGTAACACCCGGGGCCCCATCAGCCTGTTTGTGCTGTGGCTGCGCTCACGCCCGGTTCTGCACTGGCACCTTTGGGATCTGTCCCCTCTGACAAATGGGAAACCTGTGACACCCTATCCAGGGAAAACAGAGGAGGCAGCAGCCCGTTTAATTAATCTAATTGAGATTTGGGTTCGGCTCAGGAGCTGGAAGTTGCTGCTGGATGGCAATGACCTCCTGGAGCCCGCACCTCTTGGCTTGGTTGTTGGGCTGACTGTAAATTGCATCAGAGCTGCTGCTGCCCAGGGATGGGTTTGGGCTTTAAAGGTACTTGAAATGTAGAAGCTGGTTCTTCAGCTCAGTGACCTGAAGATGCAAGGGGCTGATCTCAGGGGGTGATTTCCAAGGGTTCCTGGCAGGTCTCAGCATTGTGTCCTCAGGGCACCGACAGCAGAGAGGCCACCACAGCCCAGCAGCTGCAAGGGACTCGAGCTGGGTGGACAGGAGCTGTCCCTGGGGTGCCCTGAGCAGGGCAGAGGTGGCGTTAGGGCTGCCAGGGATCTGGTTGCCCCATCCCTAGGGGTCTGGTTGCCTCCATTCCCTGGGATCTGGTCACCCCTGTCCCCAGGGATCTGGTCGCCCTAGGGCCAGCCAGATGCCCCCACCCCTTCCCAGGAGTGGCACCTCTGCAGGGCACGGTCCCAGCGAGGTTTTTGGGGTGCTGGGGGAGGGAGGATCACACCACGCCAGCCTCACCAGCTCTGCACTCCACATCCCAAAGCAGGGCTGGGGGGTGAAACACCTGCTCGCAGGTAAGAGGACAACCCTCCAAAACCAAAGTGCCAGCGGGGGGTGAGGAGAGGGGGGGATGACACACACACACGTGGCAGGAGGTGGGGAACAGTATTTTTTAGGAGTAATTCTGGCCGGATTCAGTAAATACCGAGTTACTGGGCAGACGAGGTGTTATCTATCAATAAAGCGACGTGTTAACTACACGGCAGCCGCTGGGTTTAATCAGTGCGGCGTTAATGAGAGAGGCAAGTGAAACGAAACGTTTCTGGCCGGGGCCCCGGGGGCGGGGCCGCCTCCGCCCCGCCTCCCCGCGCCACTGGCCGCGGGCGCGTATAAAGCGCGGCGGGAGCGGCCGCGGGCAGCGCTGGGGCCGGTGAGTGGCGGGGCCGCGGGTTCGAGTCCTGCTGGGGACGGGGAGGAGCTGCCTGTGTGGCACGGGGTGGGAGGGGGCGTCTCGCTTCGGGGGCAGAGGGTTGTTTGGAAAATAAAGCGGGGGGGAAGGGGCTGGGGGTGATGCCGTGCTCACCGGCGTGCCCTCGCAGGGCCGTCGCCATGTCGGTGTCACACAGCTCGAGGCTGAACAAGCTGGTGCGGGAGCAGTACGTGAGGCTGCCCCAGGACGGGCTGGTGCAGGTCACCTACGTCTGGATCGATGGCAGCGGTGAGGGCGTGCGCTGCAAGACCAGGACCCTCGACAAGGAGCCCAAGAGCATCGAAGGTAACGCAGCTCCAGGTGGTGGAGAGCCCTGAGCATTGCCAGGGAGAAGTTGTGGGGTGCTCTGGGTGCTGGGAGTTGGCGCTTGCTCTCCCTGGTTGTGTGGCACCTGTGATAGCTGCTGCTGCAGTTGTCCTGTGGGGTTGTGTCAAGTGGCAGAGTAAATATCCGTCCCGCGTCGCTGCGGTTTCCTTAATCCATAATCTCTGTCATTAGGGCTGGGTGGGAAGGGGAGGATGAGGTCCTCGCCCCTTTCCACCAGGCAGACAGGCATAGAGATATGTTGGCATCTGGATGGGGTTTGGCAGGGGGAGGTGAAGTGGCTGGGGCTGATCCTGCCTGTGCCCTGATGGTGCTGGGGAGGGTGAACGCGCTGATGCTCAGGGAGCATGGCTGGGCTCTGGGGGTGTGCAAGAAACCCTTTGTGGCCCTCGTCCTGTGGCACTTGGTACCCTCTGGGTGCTCCATCCTGGGCCTAAGCCACCAGCACTTGGCACGATCCGTATGAGATACCTTTTCTCAATCCTGTTCCCCACTTGTCCCCTTCCTGCCTCACAGATGTCCCTGAGTGGAATTTCGATGGCTCCAGCACAGCGCAGGCAGAGGGCTCCAACAGCGACATGTTCCTGGTGCCTGTCCGCATGTTCAGGGACCCTTTTTGCCTGGACCCCAACAAGCTGGTGCTCTGTGAAGTGCTGAAGTACAACAGGAAACCCGCAGGTGAGCCCCCCACAGTGTGCACCCCTCAGCTCCTGAAGGTCACCCCCTTATTACTGTGGGTGCTGTCCCTTCCTGGGGCCACGCACTCCGGACCAGTGGCACTGGGGAGCAGCTCAGCACCGAGCACTTGGCCCGAGGCTCCCAAATTCAGGCGGTGGTGGAGGTGTTTGTTTGTTTGCAGGAGCCTTCTTGAGTTGCACGGGGTGAGGAGCCGAGCAGGGAGATGTGGGGTTCGTGGCGCTCGCCAGCTCGAGCGTGCCGAAGGCGTCACCCGGTTTCTGAGCCCGAGCACACCCAGCCCCTGGGGCTGCAGGGTTACAGAGGGAGCAGGAAGCAGACTGGGTTTTAATTCACTGGGTTCATGGCTGTTCTTTTTGTTGATGGGCAGCAGCTGTCACCCAGGGAAAAGGTGCTGGGGCGGTGGGGGTTGGCTCAGATGACCTTTTGCAAGTGGCCCTGGAACACGGCGGTGCTCTCTGTCTTATCACTGTGGGCAGAGAAGTCTGCAGTCCCGCTGTCTGTCCCGTCCGTCTGATAAAGCCCCAGACGGAGCAGGGGGAGCTGGTTTGCAGGGCCGTGCCGGGGGCTCCCGGAGGAGCTGTTTGCCGGCAAACGACCGGTTATTTGCCAGTAAAGCAGGGCCACATCCCCGCTGGGTGCGTGGGGGGAGGGAGATGGCATCTGCAGGGTGATGCACACGTCGGCCTGGGAGAGCAGAGGCTGCGGGCAGCGATGGGGAAAGATGGGGCCGGTTCCTCTTCAAACAGCGTCATGACTTTCAGCCGCGGGGGAAGCGTCCTGGCTGAGATTCCTGCCCGGCAGCTCCTCTGCTGGAGCAATTTCTACTGAGAGGCCCTGGCCCTGGAGCTCCTGGGGCTGGAGCTCAGCCCAGAGCCTGCCGGTGAGAGGAGTTGTACCCCCCAGCTCTTCCCAGCGTGGGTCTCTCTGCACCTTAAGGGCTGTGTGGGCTCCAGGGCAAGGGGAAACTGCCTTCTCCCATCAGTGCAAGGGAGATGTCACTGCTCCTCTGTGGCCCCATGCCCTGGGCTTTGTCGTGGGTTCTCTGGGATCTTTTATTGCACCTTGAAGGCAGAACCTGCTGCCTGTCCCTGTGAGAGCAGTGAGAGCAGTCCTGCTGGTTCAGTCCAGCTCTCCCATTGCTTGCACGTTGTCCTGTGTCAGGAGGCTCCTTTGATACCTGCACCTTCCTGGCAAAGCCCCGGTTGCTCTGAGCACTCCCACAAACCATGAAAGGCTCAGGGCCAGCCAGCCTGGACACTGACCAAGAGTAGGAGTAAGATAAGAATAATTAAGCTAAGGCTGGTAGAAAGGATGGGGGTGAGCGAGTGATGGGAGAAGTATAATTCCTGTCCCCAGGTCTGCCAGACATCCGTAGGACAGGGCTGGGGTATGGCTCCTGGCGTCTCTGTGTGTGAGAGGAGGATGTCCATGGACCATTGGCAGTTTTGGGAGTAGGCTAATTAAACCCTTTGGCCTGTTCCTGTGTCAGTGGAGCAGCTTTGTGAGGATGAAACCATTGAGCAGAGAGGGTTGGAGGCCAGGGGGATCTGCTCGCTTGTCTCCTTAAGGCTTCTGTGGGAAGCGCTTGGCAGTGGTGGAGTCTGGACCTCTGGGTGGGATGGAGCGGAGCGTGGTGGGTGGCATCCCATGGCACTGGTCTAACCAGGACCTCTCTGCTCCCAGAGACCAACCTGAGGCACACGTGCAAGAAAGTCATGGACTTGGTTAAGGACAGCCACCCCTGGTTCGGGATGGAGCAGGAGTACACGCTGCTGGGCATCAACGGCCACCCCTACGGCTGGCCCGACAACGGCTTCCCTGGCCCGCAGGGTAAGTGCTTCCTCCCTGCCACAGCCCAGCTGTGACCCTCACCTCCCACCCAGCTGTCCCTCAGCTGCAGACACCCCATCCCTGACCTTGAGCACACCTTCCCCATCGTGCTGACACTGGGCAGGAGCCAGAATGAGGTCAGGAGCAGTTTGGGGAGAGCGCCGGGCGCCCGCAGCTCACGTGAGCCAGCCGGCAGTGCCACTCCCGCCAGGCCCGGCTGCGCAAACAGCTCGGCTGCACGACTTGTTTGGCAAGGGCTGGAGAACTGAGCTGGAAAAACCTCCTCCCCATGGCTGTCCGGGAAAGGTCCGGCCCGTCAGGCAGTGGCGAGTGAGCCCCAGTGCCTCAGCTGCCTCCTGGGAGAGGGCCAGGGGCTTCCCAGCTTGACTCAGTCAGCCTTCTGCGGGGACCAGCTGCTTTCAACATCTCCCTTCCCCCAGGCAGGAAGAAGATCTGCGTCTGACCTGCTCGAATGAGGAAGCACCCTGTAAAACCACTGCCAGTTTAATTTTCTAGCCACGAACAATGTCGGCTGTTGTCAGAACAATCTCGGACGCTTGACGTGCTCCGAGGGTCAGCAAGGTGCCGTGGGGCAGACCAAGCCAAGCTCACCTTATCTCCTGGCCACCTCCCAGTTGATGCATTTCAAGTCCTGTTTAACTGCCTAGATAAGGCTGAGGTTGCACAGAGGAATTGCTCAGGCTGCTGGTTCCTGGAGTAGGGGTTGGTGGCTCCTTGCACCACCGCAGAGAGCAGCACCATTTAAATCCCACAGATCTCTGCCAGATGATGGATTGTACCCAGGAGCGGTGGGGTGACGCAGCAGTGCTGTTGCTTCCAAAAGCTTTACTTGGGTGGTGACTCCTTTTTTCCTTTTCAGGCCCCTACTACTGCGGGGTTGGAGCAGATAAGGTGTACGGACGTGACATCGTGGAGTCCCACTACAAGGCATGTCTGTACGCAGGGGTGAAGATCTGTGGCACCAACGCAGAGGTGATGCCTTCCCAGGTTTGTGTGGACGGCCCCGCGCAGCCCCTGTTCCCAGGGATGGATACGAGTTAGCATGAGGCTGGACTAGCTCAGCAACTCCCAGTTCTTACAGGATGCTGAATCCAGTGACTCCCCACATCGGCTTTGTCTAGATGGGAGCACTGTTTGGGAAGAAAACATGCACATTTGGGTTTCTTCTCACTCCCTCCAGCATGCAGGTCCCCACTTTTTGGGGCAGGCAAGTGAAATTGCAGCTGAGCTGAATGGCAGGCGAGCTCCTTGCACAGCTCAGCCTGAGCTCCGGCAGCCTGTGTGGAGCTGGGTGCTCCCTGCATGGAGCAGGGATGCAGGAAACAGTGTGAGCCAGGATGGGCTGCAGGAGCAGCATTGGGTCTCTGTGTCCTGCTCCTCCACCCCAGAAACCGGGAAGCTCAGGTGGGACCTGGCCTTGGGGGAGCAGTCAGGGAGGATTTGGGTTTATTTAGGAGTTAGCTGGAGGGAGTCCCTGATTGCAAGAGGTGGGTGGCCAGACTGACCGACGGCTGTTTGGCCCCGCAGCTGCGAATCGCTGACTCTCCTGCTGCTGATGTGGCGGCGATAAGCAGGGGCCTTATCTCCGGGGTAGCTGAGGCAGGACTTTTAATGACCCTGCTGTTTGCCCTGGCTTTTTCAGGGTCCTTCTTGGCTGCTTTCTGCATCCTGGGCTGGGTCTCAGCCAGGCTGTGCCAGCAGCCGTTAATTCATCACCCACTGCTTAGTCACCGTGGGTGGCGCAACCCCAACTCCGGATGGGGAGGGATCAGCCCCTGGAAGGACTAACAGGCTCCTCTGTGGTCCCGTGCCCTGCTTGCATGTGGGATGGGGGATCCAGCACCATCCTTGAAGGCAGATGGGGTGCTTGGTTACCTCCATTTTGATTACACACACAAGCAATATGCTCTGCTTAGTCATGAGCTGTTTATTCCCATTTTATTTGCATGCCAAAGCTGTCCTCTTGCTTAACTCCATGCTCCTCACCCCCACTGCTGATTCTCCAGAGATAAAGCTCAGTTGTACCCCAGGCTAGCAGCCCTCTTTGGGGTGGGGTGGCAGGGATGTGGTGGCTGGGAAGGTAGAACCTGCCCATCCTCACCTTTGCCTCCACTTGCCCCTTCCAGTGGGAATTCCAGGTGGGCCCATGTGAAGGCATCGAGATGGGTGATCACCTCTGGATGGCTCGGTTCATCCTCCACCGTGTCTGTGAGGACTTTGGGGTTGTGGCTACTCTGGACCCCAAACCGATGACCGGCAACTGGAACGGCGCCGGGTGTCACACCAACTACAGCACTGAGGAGATGCGGAGAGAAGGGGGTCTTAAGTGAGTCTTGGGGAGGATCCCTGGGATGTACCTGGGAGGTTTGGGGTGCCCTTGGCTGTGTGGCAGCTCCCCATAGCACGTGTGTCTCCGTACCGGGGTGGCTGCACCGGGCAGGGCTGTGGCTGGCCCAGCCCATTTTATTTTAAAAGCAGCTGGTCATATGAGGGTGTCCCCATCCCTGCACAGGAGGGGAGAGGGGTGCCAGCCTTCCTGGCCATGGGTTAGGGTTAGGGACCTACTGACATGCTCAACCCTGTTCTCCTCTCCCACAGACACATCGAAGCCGCCATCGAGAAGCTGAGCAAGCGCCACGACTACCACATCTGCGTCTACGACCCGCGGGGCGGCAGGGACAACTCCCGGCGCCTCACTGGCCACCACGAGACCTCCAACATCTTTGAGTTCTCCGCCGGCGTGGCCAACCGGGGCGCCAGCATCCGCATCCCGCGCCAGGTTGGCCAAGACGGCTACGGCTACTTTGAGGATCGGCGTCCGGCAGCCAACTGCGACCCCTACGCCGTCACCGAGGCCATCATGAGGACAACGGTGCTCAACGAGACCGGGGTGGAGACCAAGGACTATGCTGACCATTGAAGCTGCAGGGTGGGTGGAGGTTTTCGTTTCTACACTAGCTTCCCACGTGGGATCCGTGCCCGTGTGGTGTCCTCAGCTGCAAGCTCAGACTCTGTAGGAACCTCGCTTCTGGTTGTGTGAAACTCGCCTTAGAAATATGTATATTTTATAGTAGGAGGGAGGGGCCCAACTTATTTTCTCAACAACTTTTGTCTCTGGTTCCTGGGTTTAAGTTGTACGTGGGGAGTTGTTTTTTTTTTAAAAAAAAAAAACCCTGGATTGACCTTTTTTTCTGTTGGACTTTACACTGTGATGTACATAGAGCCCTGTGGGGAAGCTGCAGCCGCTGCTGTTTGCACCTGGGGAGGGCGGGTGCTTTTTATTCCATATCTCTGTTGCAAAGAAATGATAATAAATCATTGTCCTGGCTGCACAGCAGTGGGGTTATGCTGCAGCAGGTGCATTTCTCTGTAGTTCCTGGAGCTCTGGGGAAGATTTAATTTGGGTCTTGCCGGTGGGTTGCAGCCACTGAGCAAGCTGCACCAGGCAGGAGGAGTGGAGATGCTGGAGGATCCTTGGGGCAGGTGCCTGGAGCTGCCTTGCCCATTTGCTGGTGGCTGAAAGCCATCTCCCTCCATCGTGATCCCCTGAAAGGCAAACAGAGCGACGCAGCCCGAGCAAACAGTGGCCGGGGCAGCAGCTGGCGGGCGTTTACACAGGGCGTGATCGCTGAGTCAGCGAATCCGGCCCAGCGCTGGGCACGGCCAGCAACAGCCACCTCCTCTGGGGACACCTCTGGGTGAGGGAGGGGAGCCTGGGGCCACCCTGCTGCCGCACCCCAGGGCAGCACCCCACTCCTTGGGTTGGAGCCTCTGTCCAAGTGGGGGGTGATGGGTTTTATCCATGGAGCAGAGCCCCAGGTAGGGCATTGCCAGGTAGATGGGGTGTCACCAGCGTCTCTAACAGCCAGACCCTTGGGGTCCCTCGGTGCTGCGACTCCGGGAAGGATTCTGAAGCCAGCAGAGGGGACAGCTCCCTAGTCCCAGGGACACTGAACTGGCAGGTCAGGTCCCTGGGACAGACCTGCAGGATACGACTGTGCTGCCATCACCAAGGAAGAGGGTTACCTGGAGGTGAGTGGTACCAGTAGCATGAACACCCCAGGAACATCATCCCCACTCCAGTGCACTAATGGGGATTTTGGCACTGGTTTTACCTCTGTCTCTGACCCCGCTGCAGGTGACGAGCTGAGCTGGAGGACAGAGTCCCCCCTGCACGCCGAGGTGCTGGCAGCGCGGTGGGACCCAGGGCAGCAGCTGCTGGGAGGTGGTTGTGCCCCAGACCACGAGCAGCCAGGAGCCCTTGGTGTCTCGGAGCTGTTCAAGGATAAATGGAGCCTGGTCCCCACCCTAAGGAGGATAAATTTTCCTTCCAGAAATTGCTGTTTGGGATCTTTAACGTTTTTAATCGAGACCACCACGCTGTCTTGTTTCCCCTCATTTCGATGATGTCTTTAATGGGTAATGTGACTGCTGGGACAAGTGACTGATGGAGGTAGTTGGAAAATCAATAAAGAACTAAATCTGGAGCATGAAGACTTGTGTTTGTTTCCCTGAATGTGCAGGGGCTGAAGTACTTCAGCTTTCATCATGCTGTGCTGTACAGCCCTTGCTACAGTCAGGGAACCGTGTGAATCCACATTGCCACAACCCAAACATCCTCGGCTGGTCACAGCACAATGGTCTATCCAAACACCTCGTACCTGTTCCTGGGTGTCACCCCATGATTCCCCTCTGACAGAGGACAGGGGTGAGCCAGGGACTCACCCAAAGTCACAGTGGAGGCTCTTCCCTGAGCTCTTGCACACTGGGGATGCTGCTGGCCAGTCCCCCCATGGCTGGACATGTTCATGCTGCCCTTTGCCAGAACATGGATCTTCTCACTTGTACTTTTTGAGGTCAAAATGGACCAGAAACCTTATGTGAGGGTTTTTTTCCTAAAGCAGGAGTGATTCCCACCCACAGGGCCTGCAGCACAATGGAAATGGGGATGCCAGCAAATTCCCACAGGAGCTGTGGTTATGGTTTTGGTGGACCCACTTCTGTGGACGGAGGGGTTTGTTGGGCTCAGCAGAGCGGGCACTGGGGATGCAGCCAGCCCTCCGGCTTGGGGTTTGAGGTCTTGTGGGCATGGTGTGACCCGACAGCGTTGCTGTCCCCATCCAAGGGTTGGCCAGTACTGGGAGATGTGTCCAGCACTCCCCAGTGCTCAGCACCAGGCTGTGCTAGGTGGAAGAGGTACCAGGACCCCAGGTTGGATCCGTCACAGCCCCAGGCTGGTGGGGTGCCGGCTGCTGGGGGTGCTGGCTGCTGGGGGAGAGGAGTTTGCAGGCTGCTGGGGTGCAGGCTGCTTTGGGGGCTTGCAGGCTGCTGGGGTGCTGGCTACTGCGGTGCAGACTGCTGCCGTTTGGGCAATGGATTTCCGTGCGGAGCACCCCACGGGGACTGTGCTGGGGCTGGGGGGGGGGTGGGGGGGTGGGGAAGGGGATGATCCACCGAGACCCCTCACTGGGGGGTCCCGCCTCGGGTCGAGCCGCATCCTGCGCAGCCCGCGGGGGTGACGGATTCCGGGGCTGGGGAGCAGGGGGGTTATTTGGGGTCTGAAGGCGCTTCTTGGGGGTTTGCTGCCCTCCGCAGGCCCAGCTACAAATAACAGGGAGCGGCGCCGGCCGGCAGCCCGGCAGCGGGGGTGGGTCGGCTCTGCAGCCCCGGCTCTGCCCCCCGCCCCCGGGGCGGTGCTGGGGCGGCGCTGAGGGGGCGATCGGGGGCGGGAGGCACCGGGACGCTGTTCAGCTCCTCACCGCGAGCTCTTCGCAGGCTCACAGAAGGTCAGGAGCTGGAAGGGACCTCGAAAGATCACTTAGTGCAACCCCCCTGTCAGAGGACCTCCCCAGGGCCACCCCTCTGCCTGGACCACCGGCCAGGACCACCGGCCTGAGCTCAGCCTTGGGACCACCGGCCTGAGCCCGGCCTTGCCATCTCCACGCTCAGAGTGGCACAGAAACACCACCTCGGGCCCTTTCCTACTCCCTTCCCACCCCTGGCTGGAGGCACAGCGCTGGGTGCTGCCCGTTACCCCTCAGGACACCTCTCTGTGACCCAGCAGATGGGCCAGTAGCTCCGGTGGTTGGCTCGGATGGGTTGCCAAGCTGGGGACACACAAGGACCAGGAGGCCACAGGGGTCCCCTCTTTCTCTTCCCACCAATGAGCACCCCATGGAGAAGGACACCCGGGGCGAGTAAGCATCGTGACCACCCTGTTATGGTGAGCGACAGCGTGGGGGCTTTGCAGGTCCCTCCATCTCCAGATCTATTTCCATCACTACAAATTCCATTAAGGGCTTTAAGACTCTTTTTTTTTCCCAAACCAGCTATAAAAAGGACATTAGAATTACAATCCTGACGCTAACAATAGCATTACTCAAAGCTGCTGGCCAGAAACGGGAAGCTCTGGGTAGAATAAAGACCTAAACTAAAATGTCAATAACTTTGTTCTCCCCCTCCGTGTCTCCCAGCCTGCACAATCTGCTGGGGTCTCTCTATCTTAATGAGCATTAAAATGGTTTCAAATTAGATCTACAGAAAATTGAATTTTTTTCCCCTCAGAAGCTGAGTCTGGTCTTTAGAGGCTGGTGATAATATTTTGGTTTGGTAAAAGAGCATCTTTGATCTCGGAGTCTCTCAGCCCATGGACAGACACAGCTCATTACCAGCAATTCGCTGCTGTTGGAACGTGGCTGTGAATGGAGGGGGACAGACATCACACAGCAGCACCCAACGTGCCAGGAGAAGAATAAGGGAGAGGTGTTTGGCTGAGGGGTGCGTGGGCCTGGTCCCCACCAGCCCTACGTTGCTCTCCTGGCTTGAGCCTGGCTGGCAGGGAGGTGGTCAGGTTCCACCAGGCTGGTGCTGGGTTTGCAGCCAGCTGCTTCCAGCTGCTTTCAGCTGCTTGGTCCCTAAAAATACAGAAGAGCCCCAGTAGCCCAACCTTAGCACTGGGTTGGCTGTTTGGGGAGTCCCTGAGGATAACCAGGGTGACAGTGGTGTCTTGTTGAGAGACTGACACAGGATGGGTTTTCTCATGCATGTGACTGATCCACGTGACATCACTACAAACCCTCTCCACATCCAAGCGTGGGTCTCGGTCACGGGTGGTGCGGGGAAGGGGTCACGCAGGAGACCTGCTGCTCACTGCTGGGAAGACAGAGCAATCAGACTTTCCAGGAAAGCTCATTACCATGGCAGGGCACTGGGAGTAGAGGGTCTTTTACGTCATCCACAGAACAAGGGGGATTTAGTCCAGGGCAGGGGTGGGGGAGTGAGGGGTGTGGGTGGCAGATGGGCCCAGCAGTTGCAATTATACCTCCCACCTGTTTTGCATCTGGATGATGCAGCCAGGAGCAACCTGATACCCTGTGGCAGCACCCACAGGTTGGGGGGTGTTTGTAGAGGCACTGAGGGTGGGTGGCTGCCTTGTGAAGTAGTTGGGGGATAAACTGGAGCTTGCACCTGGGTGTAAGAGAAGCCAGAGGGTCTGCCCTCCTCCTCCTGGGAGAGAAAGCAGCAGAGGCTGTGAACGCACAGAGCAGATCAGCCCCATGACCAGCCTGTCTCAGCCACAGTGGGATGGGCAGAGGGTCCCTGGCAAGGCCAGGGCAGGTCTGCCTTGGTGCTCCCTGCTGCTGCTTTCACAGAGCAGTGCCCTGATGCCCACAGCAGTAGTTTGATGTTTGGCTTCTGAAAGGTCTGCTAAGAACCCAGCTCCCCTGAGTGTTCTTCGAGCAGTCTCCACAAAGCAGTCCTTAGTGACCTACAGTGACCACCTCTGCTGACTCCAGCACCCCTCCTCAGCATCCAGCCCTAGTGATGGGTGAGGAGGGCTGGATGAGCTATCAAAAGCACCCTACCAGGTGCAGGCTGGGGCTGGCTGGGAGCTGGGTGGGGGGCGGGAACTGCACAGGTTGTCAGGGCACTAATAGGCTTTAATGGCCCTGACCAGTCACACCTGGAGCCCCAGGCCATGGGGTCTACTGGAGCTCTGCCTGGGCCATCAGTTTCTGCTTGAGTTCTGTTGGTCATCCAAGCCTTAACCCATGGACTGATTTCTCAGCTTGACCCATCTTACGACTGTAGACCTGCCAGAAGACCACCAGGCTTGTCCCACCCTGATTACCCTCACTGAGCCTGAACTGCAGGTAGGTTTTCTGGCTTGATTTTAGACCTGCTTCATTGTAGGGAACTTTCATGATGATCTGGACTCCTGGTTGAACACTTCTACCACCTCTTATCTGCTGTGCTTGGATGCAGAGGGACGTTGGGCCTTGCTGGTGAGACTCTGCTCTGTAGTTGTGGTGTCTCTTCTGGCTTCCTGGACCTTTGAGAGCCCCTGGCCATTGCTGTACCCTGGTGGGTGGGGAGAAAATAAGAGGAAGGAGGAGGGGTCTATGGGGTGCAGGCATTACAGGGCAGTGTCTGCTGTGATGGGGTAGGACAATCTCCTTTGTGGTGCCCCTTGAGCGCTTGCCAATGCTTCTTCAGTGCAAGGGTCTTGGAGGCTGGTGGCACCCACAATTGGGGTGCCTGGTGTTGAGGAGGGAGGTGATGCATTAAGCTCTGCAGCAGTGGCTGAGCTGTGGAGCTCCAGCCCCTTTCTCCAGCACTGCTGGTGGGGGGAATGTGGACTTTTCACTTGCGGGTGCAGGACCAGCTCCCTCGCTGGTGCCTGGCTCTGGTGTGCTGCCTTTTGACACCTCACTGCAGGTCTTTCTGGTTAAAGGCTGCTAGGCCGCGGCCATGGCGCTTGTGAGGCCTAAGAGAGGGAGGACAGCCTTCAGTTTCCTCCGGCCGCCCTTGGGCTGGGAGGATGAGGATGTGTGCCCTGGGCTGCCACGGTGACAGTGTCACAGCACGCAGACGGCTGCATTTCCAGCACAGGGTGGGCTTCCCCAGGGTGATATTTTGCGAAACCAGGAACTGGGACCCCGCAGAGTGTTCCCACTAGAGAAGTCCCCTGGCTGCACATGGGGACAGGCAGCAGCAGGCTGGATCTGGGGAGTCTGATTTCTCCTTCAGTCCTCACTCCCTGCCGCCCCTGCCAAGCGATGTGGGTGGTGGCAGGCCATGAGCAGGGATGTATCTGCAGAGGGTGAGGAGATGCAATTGCTGTGATGTCTTTCCCAAAGCCATTTCTTTTCAGCTCTCTGCAGCTCCTGCGGGTGCCTGGGGTGCAGCACGGGTGGCACATGGGGGAATTGGAAAGTCAGGGCTCGCTAAGAGCAGGAGGGATGGGTTGAGCTGGAGCTGTGCTGTGGCCTGGCAGCTGTCTGCTGGAGAAATGATCCAAACCCAACTGAAGTGATTCCTTCTGGTGCTGCTCTAACCTGATAACTGTGATAACACAAATCAAATGCATCTCTTGGCCTTGTTTCACACCATGGTAGGTGTTTGCAGTGGCTGAAATGTCAGTGCAAGGCAGGTTTTGGGAGGACTCTAAAAATAGCTGCAGATAGGGCTGGGCTTGGAATATTTGCCCATGGGAGGAGCGTGCAAAGGTGAGGGGTGCTGTTGGGAAAGAGCTGATAGCAAAAGAACTGGCTCAAGCTCATGGGGTACAGAGAGGGTGGGGAAGCACAACTGTGATGAAGTTGGGGAAAGGAAATAGAAGTTCTGACAGACTTGGCAGCAGCTGATCTGAAAGGCAAGTTCTGGCCCCAAGGAGAAGGGTGAAATGAAATCAAGCTGGAGAGATTTAGCTAGGATGACTGCCTTATCCATGGAGCTTAATCCAGGACATGGACCCACACTGTGCCTGGGATGTTTCCACCTCCCTCACATATTCACCAGGAACTGAAGCACGCTGTTACGATCATGCTGACTGTGTTAAATCAGACATACCATTTCTTTTCCCCCTTGTCCTCAGATAAGGGTCCTGTGGCTCATTACACCAGCTCTTCGGTGCCTTTTATGTCCTTCTCCCATCCCTCCCTCTTGCCCCATCTGTCCCAGAAGGGAAAGGTCTCACACACAGCTCACTGCTGCTTGGCCCTGAGCTGCCCTGGTGCCTTCTGACCAGTGGTGCCGTTGCAATGCTCGGATCTGCTCCTTGCCTCCAGTTTCATGGGGTAAAGCTCCATGGATCCCTCCCTTGGTGTGTGCCTCCCCTGGGTGCTGCAGGCTCTTGCCACTGCCTCTGACATGCTGCTTGCCTCAGCCCCTTTGGAACCCTGTGCCAGGACAGGTCCCTGGGGTGGCAACATGGCTTCAGCTCACACTGTCCCAGTGGGTAAACTGGGGAGCTGTAGCTTGGCAGGTTTCCCCCGTAGAGGCAGTGTGGGGAGCGTGGATGTGGACCTGCAGGAGCTCATGGTGCTCAGGTCCCACCAGCATGGGAGGTGTGGAGGCTGGCAGGGCCGTGAGGATGTACCAGCAACTTTTTGCCTTCACGTACCCCATGGTGGCAGGTGCTGGCCACTCCCCAGGCCAGGTCCAGCCCTGGGTCACACTGAAATTGTGTGTCATCACCCTGTACCCCCAACAGATGTGTGTAGGTGGGCTGGGCAGTGATCCTCTGTGCAGAGAGCTGGGGATTGCCAGCAGGGGCAGTGTCCCAGGGGCTACTCCTAGAACTTGTCACGAGCTGCTTTGTCCTCTCCTTGTGTCCACCCTGGGGACAGTGATTTTTGCAGAGGGACTCAATACCAGGGCTGCAAAGCAAGTGGCTGCCCTAGCATCGCTGCTGCATGGTCACTTGGTGAAAATGGATTGCAGACCCACCTTCAACCACTCTGCTTGCCACCAGCTCGGCTGGCAGTGACGTGGGCTGGTGGGAGATGTGCAGTACATGGGCTGTAGCGTGGGCAGAGCCTCCATCAGCTCCTCCTGTGAGTGACGTGTGGCTGGGGTAGATGGTGCTCCTGTCATGGCAGTAGAGGACTCTTTAATGATGCCTCCTGCTCCAGCCAAGGGTTTGTCAGATGTGACTCACCTGCCACATAACAAGTCTGGCTGCCCTCAGACCTGTGACTCTTGCACATTAGCTCATGGAAACTCAAGTCAGCAGTGACAGGACAGGGACTGTGGGCAGAGGGTAAGAGCAGGGGTAGGAACAGCAAGGTGCCACTGGGCGGGACACCCATGCCCCCTGCTTTTCCACCCAGAGCCCACCCATGATGCAGCCAGCAAACTCTTACCTAACAAGGAAGGACGCTGAGCAGCTGCTGGTGCCCTCAGGCAGAGCACTGCTCCAGCAGCAGCTTGAGCTGAGGGATTAAAACTCCTTCCCCTGCACGTGGGGTTTCCTTCCAGCCAACGCAACGGGGTGCCCATGGGGTCAGCGCTGCTGGGTGCCACCCTGTCCCCTACCCAGGCCCTGGGTGAGGGGGAAGGAGCTCTGCCTGTAGGCCAGCCTTACGCCTTGGAGGTGTGAATTGCTGAGAAGTGGACCCTGAACTGTGTCACCAGGTGTTGGGCTGCTCACTCCGCTGGAGCTCCAGTAGCAGCAGCAGGACGGTGGGGATCAGTGTCACTTGGTCCTCCAGATGTGGCTGCACCAAGCTGTGGTTTGCCTGGGACACCCCACTCCACGTGTCAGGAGGGTCCCTCTCTGCTCCCACTGGAGCAGCAGCTGGGACATGTTTCTCTGTGCTGGGGGTTGATGACTTTTGCTCTGGACATGCAGAGTGACTGGTGACAAGCAGGAGAATGAAGTGTGTCTCTCTGCAGTGGGTGGAGGAAGATGTGTGCTGAGAGAGGGAGCGGGACTCCCCGTGACTTCGCAGGGGCAGCCAGGTGTGGGACACATGCAGGGGTGTTGTGGGGTGCCCCCACCCCAGTGCTCTCAAGCTGGGTCACTGACATGACCCTTGGTGCACGATCTCTTCTGCCCAGACACCTCCTGAGCTGCACGGTGGGTTGGGGGATTTCTTGGTGACTTTCATCCCTGGCACCAGGGAGAGGGTCCATCCCACAGCTTTTTATCTGCCACAAGTGGGATATCTGGGCTGGCTGAACAAATCAATCCTACCAAGGGGCTGCTGAGCGACACAGGAATCCACTCCTCTGGTCTCACATACCACCAGTGCTGCCTCCTGCCCTGGCTGTTGGTTGTTGCCTCTCTGCTGGCACTGTGGGAGTGCTGCTCAGCCCTTTCTTGAGGGGAATTCAACGGATTTTCGTGGAAGTGCCCCAGGAAGTGAGATGATGGACTTTGCCTGGGAGCAGCTGAGATGTCCCATCCCTGACGGTGGGTCTGTGGTGTGGCAGGGAGATCTCTTTACCAGAGGGGCTGGTACAAAGGTCAGGAGGACGGGAAGAGCTTTGGCTGGGGTGGTTGCAGGTTGTTCTCCTGGCTGGCCACACTGTGATGTTGTTAGCAGAAAAGGGAAGTAGAACTGAGCAGTGGAAGTGCTGGGGTGGGAGGGTCCAGCCCTTGGTGTCAATTTGGCCCTTTCCTCAGGTGAGGACCTGCTGAGGTTTGGAGACTGAGTGGGAGGATCCTCCTGTTCCCCCAACCCGGAGGTGAGCGCAAACAACCCCCTGTCCCAGCTCTGACTGTGTGTGGATGCTGAACTCTGTGGGGAGGGGAGGACCAGCACCCCACCATCCAATCCTCCCCACACTGAGCAGCAGAGGCTCTTCCAGCCAGGGAGGAGATCAGAAATCCAGGCAGCACGATTAGAATCACAATAATAGTAATTAATGCCTTGCCTCTCTAAGGATTTTCTAGTGAGGCTTCTTGCCAGGTGCTGGCTGGGCATTAACTGCTTAAAGCGATAGCACCCACGTGAAGGGGATGGGTGCCAGCTGGGTCAGGGGATCGCAGCAGCTCAGCTCGGGGCTCACTCTCCCTGCCTTCATCTTCCTCCATGGCTGGGGGTGGGGGGAAGATTAAAAGGGAAGAGCTGGCTTGGGAAGGATGGCCCTCAATCAGGCCTCTTCTCCAGGGGTGAGGGTTAATCTATCGGGTGACCTGTGGGTGCTTGGCTGACCTCTGGTGATGTGAGCCAGAGGGTTGGTGCGTACCTCCGTGTGCAGCTGGGGATGAACACACTCTGTTGCATCAATCCCTGGCTGCCCACGTGTCTGAGCATGGGAGGCTGCTCCTGCATGCACAGTTCCATCTACACCAATGCCAGGACGTGGGCTTGCACAGACACCAGCCAGCACAGGAACATGAGGGCTGGGAGAGAGGATTTAGAGGGAGAGACCTGAAAGAGCTCAAATTGCTGAGTTGATCAAGGAAATTGAGAGGTGTCTTGATTCTGGTGTGTAAGTACCATCAGAAGGAGAAATTACTCGCCACTAAAGGACTCTTTGCTGTCAGAGAAAGAAGCTGCAGCTGCAGCCTGCTGAAGTCAGGCTAAAAGGCAGGCTGCATGTCAGCAGCCAGAGGGACATGCAGCAGAGGAAAGCTGCATGGCAGGGTTATTCTGTGCCCTGGTGAAGGGCAGTCTTGTCTCTGGCAGGGGTGCCTCAGCCAATATATTCTTTCATCAGGCACAGTATGAGGGTAAGCAGATGCTATTTATTATGCTATTACAGCCCCTACTCCCCCCTCACCCCCCTACTCCCCCATTTTGTGAATGAGCCCTGGGATATGGGGTCAAGAAGCATCCATGGGCCCAGCTCCTCACCCTGGCAGGGCTCACAAAGCCCATCCCTCCTGCTTGGTGCTCACCTCTGCCTGCAAACACCTCCCCAGGGCAGGGCACTGCCCAGGGGTGGCTCTGCCTGGGCGGGGGCTACAGACCAGAGCTCACAAAGCCTGATGTGCCTGCAGAGGGGAAAGGGCTGCTTGGGCTGGCTGCAGGCAGCAGGGTAGAGCACTGCTGCATGACCCCCTCACAGAGCCCCAGGCACTTGCTGCTCTCTTCTCACTGTCCCCAGGCATGGGGCTGTGGTGGGGCTGGTGGCCCTCGCATCTGGGAGGCTTGGTGCAGCCACGGGCTGTGTTGGGGAGATGCAGTTTCAGGAGAGGCCAGAAGCTGCTGCAGAGCCCCAGGACGTTGAGATCCCAGAACTTCACACACCACGGGTGGGACACTTGGCCCCAATGCCACGCAGGGCTCTTGGGAAGCTGTGAGATGCCTTGCTGGCCCACGGTGGCCCCGGTGAACCAGCAGAAGGGAGATGGGGACCTTGGCTGTGGCTGCCTGCTGAGGAGGGTGTGCAGGGAGGAGTGGCTGAACAGTCCTACCTAGTGAACAGGTGAAAGGTGTCAGCCCAAAACAAATGAGTAATTGTTGCTGCTCTTAGTATCAGATGACGTGGTTGACTGATCAGCTGATGATCTGCGAGGTACTGAGTGAAGCAGGGGAGCAATCTGGAAAGGTAATAAACATAGGTGTGATATAAATATATCAGTGCTGTGGATTTTATATAGACACAGAGGCACATGGAACGGGTATTGGTGGTGTGTACAGTGTAACTGTTCACACATGTGTGTTTTAGTCCAAGGGAAGCTTAAGAAACCCAGCAACCTCCTTGGCTGTGATGCTCAGCTGCATTATCTCTCCCTCTGTCATAGTACCAGACCTTATGGGGTGAGGTGGGCTGGCCTGGCTGGCAGCAGAGCCCCCAGCCAGCCTCTTGCTTGCTCTCCCCAGCAGGATGGGGGGGGAGGCTGGGAGAGCAGAAGCGAGAAAACTCCTGGGTTGAGAGAAAGACTCCTCATTTCCTCATAACAGAGGGCTAGGGAGTGGGAGAGGCCACAGCATCCCCTGCCAGGCTGGCCCGTCTCCCAGCACCCACCTAGCCAGGAGCGAGGGAGCGGGTGGAAATGACCTGGCAAAGTACAGATTGCCCCGGGGGTGACATGCTGCTGCCTCACCCAGAAGCGCTGACATCATTAAACCCTGTGCCAGTCATGGCTCAGGTATTCTCCTGCTCAGCTCCCTGCCTGCCAGGTGAGATGTGTTCAGCAGGAGGGAAACTGAGGCACGGTCAGGTGGGGCTGTGCCTTGCCTGTGTCAGCCTCCGACTTCAGCATGAAGAGCTGCAGCTGACCCTTTCATGGGCATGTTCTGCCCACGCATGAGAGCCCTCACAGCCAGCTCTCCCAGGGCCCAAGGCAGGAGCCCGTCTGTGCTGCAGGCAGAGCACAGTGCAGGTGCCACTGGGGCTGGTTTGTTGGTAATGGGGGGGAGGTCAATAACTGCTCTGCTCTTTGCCAATAAATTCCATGTTCCTTGAAGTCCGGGGAATGCGGTGGCAGCTGAAAGGAAAATTTTATTCTAAACGCAGGCTCAACACTTGTTTTTCTTCTCTCCCTTGTTAAATTTCCCTTTTATTAAGGGAAAAATGAGGAAGGGCGAGCAGATAAAGCCCAGAGGAAGTGAGATTTCCCTCCCCACACACAAAACATTCAAAACAATTGTTTTTTAAAGCAGAACAATAGTCTGAAAGAGCAGGAAAGTGAATCTTTTGCAGTTTACAAAACATCTTTAGGTTGGGGTTTTTTTTTTTAACCCTCTCTGGCTTCCAGCCCCAGTGACTCTGCGTGCAATTAGCTAACGGGGTGATTACAGGGCACATGGGGATGAGCAGGGAGGCAGGAATGTAAATACCCCAATGTGTAAAACCTTCCTGAACCCAGCACCACTGGGCCACGTGTGGGCATCTCCAAGAAGAAGGACCTGGGGGTTCTGGGGGTCCTGGTTGATGACAGGGTGGCCATGAGCCAGCAGTGTGCCCTGGGGGCTGAGAGAGACAATGGGATCCTGGGGGGCATCAAGAGGAGTGTGGCCAGCAGGTCACAGGAGGGGATCCTCCCCCTCTGCTCTGCCCTGGTCAGGCCCCACCTGGAGTGTTGTGTCCAGTGCTGGGCTCCCTGGGATAAAAAAGACAGGGATCTCCTGGAGAGAGTCCAGAGGAGGCTACGGAGATGATGAAGGGCCTGGAGCATCTCCCCTGTGAGGAAAGGCTGAGGGAGCTGGGGCTGTTCAGCCTGGAGAGAAGAAGACTAAGGGGGGACCTTATTCATGTTTATCAATATCTTCAGGATGGGATGCAGGGGGAAATGGGCAGCCCCTTTTCAGTGTCTGTGAGGACAGGACAAGGGGCAATGGCTGCAAGTCAGAGCATAGGAAGTTCCCCACCAACATGGGGAAGAACTTTTCCCCAGTGAGGGTGAGGGAGCCCTGGGACAGGCTGCCCAGGGGGTGTGGAGTCTCCATCTCTGGAGAGATTCCAGCCCTGTCTGGACACCGCCCTGTGCAATATGAGCTGGGGAGCTGCTTTGGCAGGGGGGTTGGACCCCATGAGCTCTCCAGGTCCCTTCCAGCCCCTGGGATTCTGTGATTCTATGATCGGTGAGTGCCCTGCCACCTCAGGCATCGAGCAAATCTAATTCTACCCATCGAGTTCTGCCTCACAGACTGCAGAGCACGGTGTAGCCATGGGCCAGGGGATGGATTAGTGCCGTGGCATCACTGCCGGCCCTAGCACAGGGAAGGGCCCCTGTGTTTGTGTCTAAGCAGCAGCGCCTGGCTTGCAGTGCTGTAGCTGTGCCACGGCCAGCACGGCCGGAGCCCGGGTGCCTTTGTTCAGCTCCTGGCGCAGGAATCCTTCTTATTCCCGTCGTGACCTTGGGCAAGCAGCTTCTCTGTGCTTAACATTAACTTTTCTGCAAACAAGGTGCATAAATCTCCTTGCGTCAGGAGGGCTGCAGCGCGGCGTGAGGAGATCGGTTTTGGCAAAGGGGTTTTTTTTTCACCCCAAGTGTCCCTCTGGGCTGAGGGTGCTGGTGCAGCCCCTGCACTGGGGTAGCCCCAACGCCGCACAAAGCCCCAAGTCTTTGGCCTCTTTCCACGAGGGAATGGGGTTCAGTGAAATCTGCTGTAGCGCCGGGTGGTTTTGACTTCCCCCCAGTTGTTTGTTTTTGCTGGCAGAGCTGAAAAAAAGGCTGCAGAGTCTGATGAAAGAGGCTGGAGAAAAGCAGGGTGTGCAGCTTGGCAAAACAAAAGCTAAGGGCAGCGCAAGGAGAGCAGGGTAGGGATGCATCCCAGGGTATGCCCTGGGATGGAGGGAGGAGAGGAGCTGCAGAATGCCTTGGCACGAGGCTGTGCGGGTGTACGATGCCTGTGACTGCAAAAATAAGAGGCAGCTTTTACACACCAGAGGAGGGAGAGCCTGGCAGAGCTTCCCGGCAGGATCTCTCTGCACTGGGAATACACAAACTCCTTTGGCACTTCAAGAGGGGCTTCAGGTCACAGCACAGGGGGTTCCGCACACCCATCCCAGGCTGGTGTCACCACAGGTCTGCAGGGGGATGTCTGTCTGTCCGACTGGGTCCGGGCTGGGCGTGTTCTGCAGATAAACTGCTGGTTTTATACTTATTGATTCTGCCCGTGTGTGCAGCCTGCTTGTCAGCAGCTGGGAGGCCTCGCCGGGAGGTGCCTTTCCCCAGCGCTGCATTCAGCGTGGGGCTCGCAGATGGGTTTTGTTCAGACTCGCAGTGCTGAGGGGGCTCACGGGTGGAGGGCAGCCAGCCCACCCCTCGCCTCCCGGGACAGCCTGGTCAGGGCAGGTGGCTTCACCCTGCTGACCCACGGGGAGCACGGGGCTGTCCCCTACCCCTCAGCCCCAGTCCCGGGCAACTGCCGGGCTCCTGTATGTGCCTCTCGCTAGATGCTTAAAGCGATTGGGGCTGTAAAAATAGAAAGGGGGAGAGATGACAGCTGGGTCGGGAGAGTGACAGGGAGATGAGATTAGATCTGCTGCAGGGAGCACCAGGAGGCAAGATGGCCCCACGCTGGGCAGCCGGCTCCTTCCCTCACAGCCCGTCCCCACCAGCTGCCCCTTCCCTCACAGCCCGGTCCCCACAACCGGCTCCTTCCCTCACAGCCCGGTCCCCACAACCGGCTCCTTCCCTCACAGCCCGGTCCCCACGAGCCGCCCCTTCCCTCACAGCCCGACCCCAAACCGGCTGCTCCCCTCCCAGCACAGCCCAGGCCCCTCGGCTGCCGCTCCCCCCCCACAGCTCAGCCCCACAACCGTCTCCCTCCCTCACAGCGCGGCCCCTCCCCGGCGCTCGGCAGTTGCCTCAGGGCCCGGCCCGGCCCCCGCAGCGCGGCCGGGCCGGGGCGGGAGGGGGCGGGGCGGGGCGGGGCGGAGCCGTCCCGCCGGGGTAGGAGCGGCGCTGCGCGGCGCGGCGGCAGGTAGCGCTGCCGGTGGAGCGGGCCGGTCGGCGCGGCCATGGGGAAGGTGCAGCTGTTCGAGATCCGCCTGGGCGAGAGCCGCGTCGTCTACAGCCCCGGAGAGCCGCTGGCCGGCACCGTCACCGTGCGCCTCTCGGGCTCGCTGCAGTACCGAGGTGAGCCCGCGGCCTGCCCGCCGCCTCCCGGGCTGGCGGGTGCCCCCTGCCCGCTTCCCCCCGGGCGGCGGGGCTGGGGCGGGCCGAACCGAACCGGGTCCCCGCTGTGGCTGTAGCGTGTCGCGGCTGCCCCGTGGGGCGTGCGGGGTCCCTTCCCCCCGCGGGGCTGGTGCCGGGGCGGGGGGGGGGGACGCGGGGAGCAGCCGGGTGTCCCTTTCTCCCCGGGCGCTGGGGACCGGGTGCTTCGGGGCTCCCCTCACCTCGCTCTTCCCCTTCCTGCGCGGAGGCTGTCCGGGGAGGGGAGCGGCCGGGCTGGTAGGAGCAGCCTGCTCAATTATTTACTCCTCTGCTTCCTCTGACTTTTTTTCTCCCATCCCATAAAAAGCCCCAACCGAGACACCTCCCCCCCCCTCCCCAAAGCCGATACGGGTTTGTCTCACGGGAGCCTCCGAAGCTGGCGAGTCCCCAGGGTGGTGGCACGGGGAGCTTGGCTACCCGCGTCCAGCCTTTCCTGGAGCCCTGCAGCCTCCCTGGGCTGCCGTGGTCCCTGCCCACCGGGCTCTGGGTCTGAAGGACCCCCGAGATGCCTGTATTGTTGCGGTGGGAGGAGGCCGGGAGGAGATGGGCGATGTGATGCCCCGGCAGGACGGGTCTCTGTCCCTTGGCAAGCACAGTCTGCACCGAGCAACCGTTTTGTAATGCCCGGAGTGAACTGGAAGGTTTTGAGTTGTGCTGGTTTGGGAGGCGTCCCCGCAGAGTACGTGGTCTGGTCTGTGCTGGGGCAGGCAGTGGTGGGCTCCGCGGTGTTTGTGGTGCTGGAGGTATTGGGTATGAGGGTGGATGTTACCCCAAGTGAGACCCAGCGCTCTTGGTGGCTGGTGCAGTCTGTCAGGATGGAGGGATGGGGATGGACTGCAGGGAGGTGGGCTGCTCCATTCAGTTGTACCAAACTTGCTCCCCCTGCTCTAGAGACGTCATTTGCTTTCCCAAGTTAGTTTTGAGCTCAGCGCTGTGGAAATTCAAACTCACAAGCTGTTCTCTGAGGTTGTCTTGCTTGTCCTGTGTGCCTGCTTCTTTGTAACGTTTTACTGGGGAGAAATACAGACCAAAGAATGTGAAGTGCAGAGCTGCTTGAACAGACCGGGTGATGGTGCCTGTGCTTGCCTCTGTTTTGCTGTTGTGAGCACCTCTCCCAGTTGTCTGCCATAGCTTTTTGGAAGCTTTCTCAGGAAAAAAAAATATCTAGGACAAGTGCAGACTTGTAGCCAGTTAAACTCCTGTCAGAGCAAACCAGATGCACATCCAGCCTTTATCTCTTTGGAGGGTGCTCCGAGCTGAACTTCTTCCAGCAGAGTTCTTAATGAAGTGTGGCTGACTTCCATCCTCAGCCCATCCTGTTGGCTTCCACCCTGGTCCTGCAGGCGCCTCTTGGGTGAGATGAGAGCGTTTGGCCTCAGAGGGCTCTGTGCTGGCCCGCTGAGCTGTCAGCTAGCTGGGGCTGCTGATGGTTAGGCCTCACTGTTGTCTGCTAATTCCCATCTTCAAGAAGAGCTGCTAGGTTCCTCTACACCCGATCTCCTTTGCTTTCTGGTGTGCTGTGGCTGGTCATTGTGGGGAAGGAGGAAGGTGTTTGTCTTTGTTGTGGACCTTCTTTCTACTTCCTTACTGCTTTGACTCTGAAACTTAAGGGTCAAGTGCAAGTATGGGTCATGAAGCCAGGAGAGGTTTTGCTCATGGATTTGGTGTTTTATGCTAATGCAGGGATTTTGGTAAGAAGCTGGGGCAACAGAACAGGGCTGCAGGAGGAGAGCTGGCAGAAGCATCAAGCCAGGGTCTGGAGTGGGCTGTGTGAGGCTGTTCCTCCGCTTCTATGCAGAGGCGACCTGAGCAGCTGTTTTGGGCTGAGGTCCCTGCAAACTGGCTTCACCAGCTAGGGCAGAAACTTTCTGTAACTGGTGTCTGAACCTGCCTGAGTCCTGTTGGGATGTAACACCAATGTCTGTGGAGCGCAAGGTGACTTCTTGTTGTGTGTCCTCTCTGCTGCTCTGTATCTTCTGGTCTCTGGTGTTTAAACCCTTTGTGTTGGGGATCTCTTGAATGGGCACCTTCTCCTTCCTTCTGGCTGAAGGAAATGTCTTGCCAGAGGAGGAGGAGGTTTGTGTAGCTGCTGAAACATCCTTCTTGGTGTGACAGCGGGCAACTACTTACTGGAAAGAGGTCTTAAAGGGAGTAGTTGGCCCTGTTGAGCTTCACAGGCTCAGCATCAGAGGGATGGGACAGTCTGATGTGCTGGGATGTGGGAAGAGGTGGGTGACATCAGTATACACACCTTCTGTGACCAGCAATAACTTTCCAGACTAATAAACAGCTTCCAGGAGAAGACCTGCAGCCCTTGCCCATTGCAGCCTGGCCCACAGCACTGAGGCTTGGTGCTTCCCATTCCCTGAGCCGGACCGGTGCGGTGGCTTCCCTGTGTTGTGGTTTTGGAGATCCCAAATGGAAACAAGCCTGTAGATGACTGCTTCACACGGTAACTTGTTTTATGGCTCTTGGAAATTGCACCTTCTGAAAGGTGGACAATACAAACAAACAAAGCTCGTTCTGCCTTGCTAAACGCGCCAGAAATCTTGGGTCATAGGAAAGCGAGCTGGAGACACACCTTTTGGGATCATAAGTGCTCCCACCTACGCTGTCTTCTGTGCCAGCCCTGCTGACTAGCAGTAGTGGCTGTTAAGCAGCACATCATCATCTTCAGCTGACCCTGCAGCAGCATCACAAATGACAACTGGCCTTTGGTGCCCTGTGCAGACCTTCTGGGGAGGCACACTTCTCCCCATGGCTGTGCCAAGGTGAAGGACCTTCCCTGAAAACTTCTGAGCCTCGAGGGAGAGCGCTACTGGGAATGCAGAATTCCTAATCATTGTGTCTGGCTTGCTGGGTAAATCATCAAACACGGGTGTACAAAGAATAATTAATCTGAACAGGAAGCTGGCGCTGGGACAGCTGGAGATGGAGTTAATTTGGGGGCAGGGAGGAGGGAAATAAGTTTGTTGGGAGCAGGGCAGGCAGTCCCTGTCGCTGGCAGGAGCGTGCTGGAACAAAGGCTTGTGCTGCTGGGGGGGTGTGGAGCCCTCTCAGCTCGGCAGCTTCCAGGGGCTGTGTGGCTTATTTCGGTGCTGCTGCCTGTGGTTCAGAGAGGCTGCTCATGGACAGAAGGATAATGTTAAAATAACAGCCCTGTCTCCCAGGTCACTAAGAGTAGGGAAACTGCGAGTGCTTTCCAGAGCAGATTTCAGCTCTTTGCTGCTCTCCACTCTATTATTTAGCTGTCCAGGTTTATGCAGTGATGACTTGACTTCAAAATCGCTCCCTTGAACTACAAAGCTCCAGTCACAAGTACCTCTGTCTGCTCATGCTCTAGAAGTACCCGGGTACGTAATTCCCTTTTCTGCAGAGCAGAGAGCCTCTGAATCATAATTTCCTTCTCTAATCTCAGATGTAGGAAATGTTCTTACTTCTCATATGGAAAAATGGAGAAAGCTGGTGATGAAGAGGGGGGTTGGAAAGCAGGTTGTTCAAATCCTAAGTTGTGTGTCCAAATTAAAAGATGACTTCTGTTTCCCTAGGAGGGCAGTGGGAAGAGGTTTGGGTTTGGCTGACTTGTAAGGTGGTTCTTGTGTGTGTAGCCTGTGTCCTTCGTGGGGAAAGGAGGCCACACCGAAGGGCTGTGATGGCCACGATCCTCAGCACCCCCTGACCTCCAAACAGGAAAATGTCATTCCCACAGAAAGGCTGTTGGCTGCTTAGGAAAGGGATGGTGAGAGGGTGGATTCAGCCCTCTGTTAGCAGCCCGAAGCCTGTTCTGTCCCGAGGTAGGACTCTGTATTCTATAAAGGTGGATTTGAAATGTCTGTGCTTGGCAGCATGTCTCACCTATAAATCATTGGGGTGGGAGGGAGGGACCCCCTTCTGGTCCTGCTTTGGGGTGCAGGGTGGCAGGAGAGCATGGTGCCCGCATAGCCTGGTGTCTTTGGAAGGCAGGAGCGGATCCAAAGCTGTCCCTGCCGACACCGGCAGTGCCTGGTGAGGTCCTGGAGCCGCCTGGCATCCGCTAGCGGATGGTGGTGTGTGCCAGGCCAAGGCCAGGCTGGCACTGGAGCTCAGGAATGCTCATCCCTCTCTCTGCAGCATCGCTCTGCAGGCTGGATGGCTTCTGCTATAGGGAAAGTGGATTAACTTTCTTTTCCCATTGTCTGGAGCGAGACAGCAGAGAGCTGTGTGGCCAAGTCTGTCTGAGGCTGCGGAACAAAAGAGGGATTTTTTGCTCTCCTGGCTAGCTTGCTGCTCGAGCTCCAGCTCCTCTGGAGTCAATAACTAATCATGAGATTGTTTTGTGTCCCGTCACTGCAGCGTGTGGCTCTCTGTGCCGCTCCCCCCGCCCGCGCACCACTTGTGCTCCTCTGAAAAACTCTGCTGGCCGCTTCCCTCGGCGAGGAGACGTGCTGTGGCCTCCCCTCTCTTGTTTAACAAGATGGGAGAACAAGTGGAGCGGAGTTCTGTCTGTCTGATTTGCTTCCAAGTGTGACAAATGGGGTGTGAGTGCTTATTCCTTCCCCGGAGCAGTGCGGAGCTGGCAGAGTTGTAGCTTGTCTTTCAGGGCTGAAGTCAGGTAGGCAGCAGGGAGGCTCCCTGCCTGGGAGGAAGGAGCCCGTGGTTCTATATCTCTCTCCTCCCAAGGCAGCTCCCTGTCCCTTGCATGGCCCGTGGGCAGGGTTGGGCAAGGGAGAGCATCTGGGGAGGGTGGTGGCTTGGGCCAGCCCCTCTGCCGAGGGAGGCGTGGGTGCATGGATGGACATGCTCTGCTCGTGGGGTGTGCTGGAATACCTCTTGCCAAAAGTCATCTTTGAGGGAGAGGTGTGTCTGTCAAAGACACATAGCTGCCAGTTGACTTGGGGAATCATAGGATGTTCTGGGTTGGAAGGGACCCCAAGGATCACAGAGCTCCAACCCCCCTGCCACAGGCAGGGACACCAACCTCCAGGGCCCCATCCAACCTGGCCTTGAACACCCCCAGAGACGGGGCATCCACCCCCTCTCTGGGCAGCCTGTTCTAGCCCCTCACCACTCTCTCTGTAAAGAACGTCCCCCTAATATCTCATCTAACCCTTCCCTCCCTCAGCTTCACTTCATCCCCCTTGTCCTGCCAGTCTCTGCCCTTTAACAAGCTGATTCCCCTCCTGTGTCTCTGCTCCCTTGAGGGACTGGAAGGCTGCAATGAGGTCCCCCCACAGCCTTCTCTAGTGAAGCCTCACTAGAGTCTGTCACGGCCAGGAAGAGTAGGATGGGCATGTGGACTGTCATCTGCTGACTGGAGAAAGGGGATGCTTGGACCTTCCCAAGAGAAGGAGGGCGATGGGGTGGTTGGGTTGTGCTTTGAGGCTGCTGTGGACCAGACCTGTGCACAAGCGTAGGGAAAGGTGCTCTGCCAGGCATTGCTGCAAGTCCTTCCCCATCCTGCTCAGGGCAGGTGCTCCTGGAACAGCCTGGCAAGCACACCAGGAGCTGGGGTTTGGCTTGGTACCTCCTCTCTTCAGGGCTGATTGCTGAGATACCCAACGTGCAGCCTTTAGGCTACTGTTGTGACCTCTGAAGGCTGGTGACAGGGATTGCTGTGGAAGTTAATTACCTCTTTGTGCCGCTCTTAAAATCTGTCACTCTTCAGATCTCTCATGTGGAAGTGCAGAGTGCCCAGGAGAGGAGGAATGGAGCAAAGGACCACGCTGCTGCCACTTGGTGTGTTTTGTCTTGAGGACAGTTGTCCCTGTGTGTGCTCTGTGTCCCTGGGTTGCATTCTGGATCTGAAATGGGAGGTGAAGTCTCTTTAGACCAGGAAGGTGTGCAGGCTTCTGCTTCCTTGTGATGGCAGCTCCACATCCCCTGACTCTTGGCCAATTAGCACTAGCTGATGGGCTGCCAGTGCCAAGCACGAGCAGGGTGTTTTGCTGTGAATGAGCTCGTGGATGGAGGCTTTTCACCAGAAAGTGCTTAGCTCTGGCTGGGTGCTGCTTCATCCAGCATCAGGTGCTGCATTCAGAAGAGCCATCAGTGCCTCCTGGGTATGTTGAACGGCTTCAGCAAACTCCTGCAAGCCTGTCAGGACCCTGAGGTGCTGGGTGATGGTGGTGGAGAAGATACAGGAGTGTCTGGAGGGCAGGATGGGTGATGCACCTCACCGAGGTGAGGGTGGCAGGTTAGTGCCAGTCTGGAATCAGAGACCCAGTGTAAAAACACCCCGACCTTTGACCACCTTGGTCTTGATTACAAACCGGTTCTGATCAAACATCCGTAGCAAAAAAAGGTCATTTCCAAGAAGCATGAATCACTTCTGGAGCACTAATGCTTGTAACTTCCAACCCTTTGTTCTGGCTGATGGAACTGTGCTCTGGGTCGTTCTGGCTCCAGCACCACTGGCCAGAGGTATCAGTGGTGCAGCAGCTCCCTGTCCCTCCCTCCCAAACACACCCGCCTCAATCCCAAATGCTCCCTGGAATAAGACTTGAATAAAATTAGCTCAGAAGGCAACACCTCCAGGGAGGAAAGCTCAGTGTGTGGGTATGAGTGGGTTCCTTCTTGATGGGAGGTCTCAGCACAGGACTGAAGTCAGGTCTGGGTTTCTTCTCTGTCCTAAATGCTGGTTGTTGTCTGCTTGGACCTCTGCAGGTGTCCAGCCTGAGCTTGAGGACTGTCTTCCCAACTTGTAGCACTCCTAGTGTAGTGGGGATTTGTTATGTAGCTCGTGCTCTGATAATAACAAGAACACAAGTCATTTTTCCAAACTGATGATCTTGCTATAAATAGGGAATCCAGCTGCTTGCGTTGAATGGCATCAAAGGAAATCACAGGAGCGGTTCTTATGCAGAATGAAGTGGATTCAGGCTGCTTTCTCTGAAGATGCTGGGGGAGGGGAATTCCTTGACAACTGCGAGGTGTGAAAGCAGTGCTCAGAGCTTGCTGTGGCGTGGGAAACCTTCGGTGAGGAGCAGGTGAGGTGGCTGGGATCTCCTGTCACGCTGTCCCACGCTGTGCCTGCCTTCCTCCCCAGCACAGAGCCTGCCTGTGCTGTACCCAGGCAGAATGAGGCATCATGAAATGCAGGGCTGCTCTACTGAGTAGAAATAAGGGGTTTTGGGAGAAGGCACTTGAAACCTCCCCTGCTAGGAGGAGGTGAGCTGGCTCTGGACTTCTGCCTGGGAGTTGCAGCAGCGGCGCTAAATCACTGGAGGTGTCTCGGCAAATTCTAGCTGCTAACTTGTGAGGTCAGCACTGGGAGCTGGTGGATGGATGAGCCCTGGTGCTCATCCCCCATTGCTCTTCTCTCCTGACATGTGGGATCCAACCCCTCACGCTACAGCTGTTGTTTCCAGGATGGCTGAGCTGTCCCAGACTTGCTGCTTTAGTCCTTCTTGGTGCCTTGGAGACAGAGGCTCACTCAGGACACCTGCTTATGGCAGTACTGCCTGTGCTGAATCACAGCCCTGGGGATGTCCAGCCAGAAACGGGCCTTTTTGTGGCCAACTAGGTGCTGAGATGACTCTGTGAGTGTCCCTCCCTTAGCACAGGAAGCAAGGAGGGGGAGATGATGCCCAGGAGCATCTCTGGAGCCCTAGGAGGGCATGGAGGAGCTTTGCTTCCTCTCCCAAGCATCCTCATTGTGTCTGTGGGGCTGGCTGTTGTTGACAAGACTGTGTTGCATGTGTCAGGCCGTGTTTTGGGTGTCAGTGAGGATCTGCCAAAACGAGCATCAGCCAACAGGACTTGTTCTAGCCTTAACTCCTAGACAAGTGTATCTGAGAGTCTCAGAAGAAAATGAGCATGACTCAGTCCCGCAGCAGAGTCTGGTCCACAGGAGCCCTTGTGCTCCAGCATTACAGTAAGCCTGTTAAGCATGAATTTCCAGAACTCTTTGAAGCCTTTATTTAGAAAGAGCCTGAAAAGGGAGTAGGCTCTGGTGAATCAACATCTTTGTGGTAAGTAGAGAAACCTGATCAGTTGGCTGTTTATCTGCCTGCAGTGGTTTTTTGCACCCAGCTCCTGCAGTGGGGGCAGAGGGGCTGTCTGGGGGGGGAGAGCTTGTTAAACCTGCTCTGAGATGTGGGAAGAGCTGGTGGTGGTCGCAGACAGAGGTGTTTTCCCAGGACATCAGAAAGCTCAGCATGCAAGGCTGCTCCTTATGTCAGGGGAATGCTGTCTCATTCTGCCAGTGAGGTGGAAGAAGGTGCCTGGCTTTGCACTTCCTGGGAAAGAATGGTTGGGGTTGTTGATGAGTTTAAAGGGTCAGTGTGTTACAGTGTGGGCCTGACAGGTCTTAGAGCACCAGGAAATGCCTCCTGAGCCCTGCAGTGCTGTGTGGTAGGCTGCGGTGGGGTTTCTTGCCTGGCTCTTCCTTTTTTTAGACAGCCAAGTGAAGTGTCCCAGAATATCCTAACTGCTTTGGCCTAAAGTAGTGCTAAGTGCTGGGTGGAAACCTATTTCAGTTTGGGCAAGCTGTTAAAAAAGAGGTTCCTCACTTCTGTGTCGGTGCTGGTCAGCCCCAGGAAGGGTGGCTGTGGTCCCTGGCAGGCTGAAGTGCTGGATGCTGGCAGGTCCTGGCGTCCACCAGCATTCCTGTGAGCTGGGAGGGAGCTGCTGGCTCTGCTCCACTTGTCTGGCTGCACGTTGGGCATCTGAGACTTTATTCCCCTCCCACAGACTGATCTAGGGGCCAAACACTGAAGAACAAGATGCTCTGACTGCTTATGTGTGTACAACCTTGTTTTGCTTTGAAGAGCACAGCTTGCTTAAATACAGGTTGCCCAGGGCTCACAGAGGCAAATTAAAGTTACCCCGGTCCCCTGAGAAGGAAGACAGTAAATTAGGATCTGTCTTCAGAGGATGATGAGTAAATCTTGCCAGGACCTCACCAAGATCCTAAACATGAAATGTGTCTGTACCAAGCTGGCAGCATCTGCTGCTCAGAGGTGCTGGTTCCTGCAGCCCCGCAGAGCTGGGTGTAACTGGGCAGCAGGACAAGGGTGAGAGGAGGAGCAGGGTTGTACTGGGCTCTGTGCAGAAAGGAGGATGAGGAAGAGAGAGAGTGGGCAGTGACAGAGGTTGTGTTATTTGTTGGGATCTGCTGGGCCAGAAGCAGAGCTGCTCTTAGCCAGCAGGAGACTTGCTGTGAGTCCTTCCTGGTCCCATCCTCGTGAAAAAGCTCAGCCTGCTCTTGTGTGTGGGGTGAACAGAAACAAGGCTGGGGCACAGCTCTAGGAGGATGGGCACTCTAGTCTCCAGACAGATCAGTTTGTCCCTCTGAATTTCTGTCCAGAGAAGTAGGAAGGAAAGAAGTTTCACATACTGGAGCGGTTGGAGATCCACATGAAATTCTGCTGCTATCTCCTCCAGCCTTCTGCTCCTCTGCAACCTCTTTGCATTTCCCCTCTGAGCATCAGGGGGATGGGTGTTGGGAGAGGAGGCTGTGGATGCTGGCAGTGGCTGAGGCGGGTGGCTGGCATGCAGATCGCTGTAGTGAGCTGTGAGATCTGCCAAACTGTTGGTTTCCTGCAGTGCCTCCTGTGCTGGTGTCTGATCTGGCTGCTCCCAGCACTCAGGGGCGTTTGCATCTGCTGTCCTGGCTTGGGAAGAAGAGGCTGGTCCCTGGGCACACTGTGGTGGTGATGCTCAGTCATGCTCCTGGCATGAGGACCTGAGGACTGGCACCGCTGATCCCCGTGCTGTGTGTGGCAGGGGGCATTGCATGGAGCAGTTCACCTTTTCAGCATGGGGCAAGAGTCTGGGCTCCCAAAACTGTCCTGAGGTACAACTTTCTCCTTCCCTGCTTCCTCTGTAGGCACTGCTGATGGCTATTGCTTGTCCCAGGCCCAGCCCAGGCTGTTCCCATGGGGAGCCTGTGGGTGTGTTGGCAGCCTGGCTCTGGTGCCTCCAGCTGGGGTAGGTGGCAAGGTGTGGGCAGCGGTAGCTGTGTGCTTGCACACTTCTGTGGCTCTCTGGGCAGAGTAACCCCATTCCCCCCCACCTCATTTCTCAGGCTGAGTGGCACAGCATAGGGACCTTCACCAGTCTGAGGCTTCAAAAAAACCCCTAAACTTGTCCTTTTTATTGTTGTTTTTTTCTGGGTTTTGGTTCAAGAGGCAGTTTTGGAGAGAGGGAATCATAGACTGGTCTGGGTTGGAAGGGACCCCAAGGATCACAGAGTTCCAACCCCCTGCCACAGGCAGGGCCACCAACCTCCAGGCCTGGAGCTACACAAAGGTTTCCCAGGGCCCCATCCAACCTGGCCTTGGACACCCCCAGGGATGGGGCACCCACCCCCTCTCTGGGCAGCCTGTTCCAGCCCCTCACCACTCTCTCTGTAAAAAACTTCCCCCTAATATCCATGGGGAGTCTTTCTGGGGCACGTTTGGTGAGCAGTGAGGTGGCTGTGGCAGCAGAACCGGCTGCGTGGGGTGCAGCCCGTCGGCCGGGCCCCGCACACGGATGCTGCAGCACTTCGTGCCTGTTGCTAAGGAGCTGCGGTTGCCTTTGGCAGCAGGAGTGGCAGATTCAAGGCACAGGCTCCCTGGCATGTGGCTGTCCCCTTCCCAAAACCCCTGTGGCCCTGTTTGCTGGTGAGCTTCCCACCCGCGGCCCGACGTGTGCAGAGCCAGGCCTGTTAAACGCGCTCAGCCAGGGGTTTTACTCCAGATGTTCAGGGTGACCCCCCTTCCTCCAAGGGCAGCCAGCCCGCTGATAAAACACTGTGCTGCTATAAATAAACCTGTCAGCTCTACAAGGGAGAAGAGCCCTGGGTCTGAAGGGGAGTCCGTTTGAAACAGCCCCTGAGTTTGCTTTCTCCTCTTGGGATGGACGTTGACCGGATGAGCTGAAAAATGCAGCTTAACCTGGTGCTTTTGATGTGATGGAGGAAAGTGCTTGAAGAGGGGAGAGGATCAGCCTGCATGGGAAGGGACTCAGCGATGATTTACTGCTCTGCCTGGCTATGGGCATCCTTTGGAGACTTCTGCATTTGTTGGAATGAGGACATCCTCTGTGTGTCCATAGGGGCATGTCCATCCATGCAGGTGCTCTTGTGCTGGGCTGGACTCTGGCTAAAATAAGTCATGAGTAGTCAAAGTATTGGCTCTGGGTCTCTTTGCCCGTGGGTAGAGCTGTCCCTCTCCTGTGGGTGCTACAGGTGGAGTTTTTACAGGCAGTGCTGAGGAGCTGGTCCTGTCTTCCTGCAGCGTGGGCTTGTGGTGGGTGGGTCTGGGCTTCCTGCAGATAGTGTAGGAGACCCAGCTGGGCTCTCCTGCCTTTGCTTGAGAGGAGCTCAGTATAGCTCTGTTGTTATAGAAGGGGAGAACAGGCACTTCTGGTCCTTAGGATGGGTTTTGCTGAGCTCATTCTTGCAGGGCTGGCTCTCCCCTGGAAATGAACTCACCACCAAGTCAGGGCTAGGAAAGGAGGGACTGTCCCTTCCGCTGCTGTGAGTAATTTGGTTGGTCCAGCCTCATGCAGGGGCCAAGTGCCAACCTGGGGAAGGAATGGCTGAGCTCTGATCTTGCTCCTGGAGGCTAAGGGATGGCTCGTGCCACTGCAGAGAGCTGGAGGGTGGTCCTGAGCCCCAGCTGGGCTTGTGCATGGCAGGAGCATCATCCGCAGGCAGTGGCGCGGGACAAAGACAGGTCAGACTGTAGCAACGACTCAGTATCTCCCTGGGAGTGGGTCTGCACTGAGCAGGGACACATTGGGTGTAACTTTGTGATGGGCTGGCAGGCTGCAGGAGGTGGGGTGTCCCCGTGGGCATGGGGAGCAGCAGCCGAATCCTCCGTGTGCTGGAGGCTGCTGCTGGTGTGAGAGATGCTGCTCGATGTGTGTCAGCTCCAGACAAGTCACCTCCCGGGGCCCAGCTACAGGCTTGGGGTTGAGCTGAGATGGAAAGCATGAAGAACTCTTCTAGACAACTCCTCTCCATCCACATTAGAGGCTGAATCCCCTTCCTGCCCCTGTGCTGGGCTCTTGGGAAGGAAGAAGACAGAAACCTCCCCAGACAGTTCTTAACCTCGTGCCAAAGCTGCTGCTGCCTCCAGCTTTCAGTGTGAGCTCTGCTCTTGCCTCACTGGCTTGTGAAATGCCCAAGACTATTTGTGTCTGAAGAGCTGACAGGATGGACCCAGAAGGATGGGGGCAGCTGAGAATTAATTAGGAGCAGTTGGTTTAATTAGTAGTGTCGTACGTGAGGGCTGGGGACTGAGGGAGTAGCATTGTCTTGTGAGCTTCCAGCCTTCCTGCTTAGAGGACGTGAGGCCTTTGTGCCTGAGGTGTATTTGTGTAAAGGCCATCGGCATGAAGGCCTCATCTTGCCCCTCTTTGGGGTCTTGGCATCCCCAGTGTCCACTTTTCATCGAGCTTTTCTAGGAATTACCCATCTCTACAGACTGGTTGAGAGAAACGTGCTCTGTCTGTGGGTCTCCCAAGCTTCCATTTTCCCAACACCTTCTGGTCCTGCTTTGCTGGCAGTCTGGGTAACCCCACACCCATCATCTTCATCCAGGGCAGGGGCTTTACAGGGCCAGGAGATCTAAGGGCATACCAAAACTTCTTTGTGGAACCCAAAGGTTTCACACCAAGGTGGTGCTGTGTGTGGAGGTGATGTCCTGCTATTGCTGTGACAGCCCATCTGCTGAGGACAGGTCCCTGCTGCCATCGGTCAGGGAGCAGTTGGGACTTGGGGCTATCCATTACCCCCTTCTCCCAGGCTGTTTCTGGCCCCTGGAATGTGCAGGGTCAGAAGGGGAGGGAATGGTGGCTTGTTCCCAGCTCACGGGGTGCCCTCAGTCCCTGCAGCTCTGGGTGTTACCGACTGCAGCTTGGGGGAATCTAATTAAACCGCAGTGATAGCTGCCTGCTGCGGCTCTGATGGAGGGGGCTGAGGAAAGGGGGCTCTGGCTTCCTGTGGCTGCTTCCATGAAATGGAGATGTATCAGATGCAGACTCGCTCGTCTCCCACAGTGCTTTCTCCCCCTCTGCTCCCCTGTTACCTGGACCAAAGGGTGGCTCAGTCCCTGGGTACCCCGATCCTGTGAGGGATGTGTGTCCTGCTCCCTGGTGCTGTGTGTGGTCACTGCAGACCACGGGGTGGCTGGACATCCATCTAGTGCCACACTTGCAGGACCAGGCACCCCCTTTCCTGCAGCAGGGGTGGTGGAGCCTCCGGGTCCAACGGACACGGCGAGGCCATGTGCTGGCTCCAGTAGGCTTCAGTTGGGGTAGTTCCTGAGTGCCGTTTAGTAGCTCAGTCCCAGCTCTTCAGCCATCCTTGCAGAGGAAGAATCACAGAATCACAGGGGTTGGAAGAGACCTGGAGAGCTCATGGGGTCCAACCCCCCTGCCAAAGCAGCTCCCCAGCTCATATTGCACAGGGCGGCGTCCAGACGGGGCTGGAATCTCTCCAGAGATGGAGACTCCACACCCCCTGGGCAGCCTGTCCCAGGGCTCCCTCACCCTCACTGGGGAAAAGTTCTTCCCCATGTTGGTGGGGAACTTCCTGTGCTCCAACTTGCAGCCATTGCCCCTTGTCCTGTCTGCACAGACACTGAAAAGGGGCTGCCCATTTCCCCCTGCATCCCATCCTTCAGATACTGATAAACATTAATGAGGTCCCCCCTTAGTCTTCTTTTCTCCAGGCTGAACAGCCCCAGCTCACAGCCTTTCCTCACAGGGGAGATGCTCCAGGCCCTTCATCATCTTTGTAGCCTCCTCTGGACTCTTTCCAGGACATCCCTGTCTTTTTTATCCCAGGGAGCCCAGAGATGGTGGTTCTGTACTCTGATTAGGCAAAGGACAATCCTTTTGTCCTGCGTCAGGCACTGCCTCATGCTGTGGCCACCACCCCAAACAGTTTTTGCTGCTTCCCCACCCTAGAAAAGCCAAACCAACCAAGCTGTTGGCGTCTCCTTCCCTCCACTGCTGTCTGTTGCTTGCATCTGTGTGTGATATAGATGGGACTTGAAGTGAAGGGGGTTGTTTGGGACTGGGGCTGGCTCTGCTGCTGCCCAGTGCAGGGTGGGCAGTGAGAATCTGCTTGCTCAGCATGTGTCTGGATTTTGGAAGGAAGGATGTGCATGTACAGCCTGGCCTTGGCAGGGGAGGGGGATGCATGTCCTCTGCTTTCCTCTTGCCCAGATGCAAGGCTGGCTTCCCCCAGGAGGGCATCTCACTAGGTCACCAGGAAAAATAATTTGAAGTCTACGGCTGCTCTCCTTAAATCACCTTGGAAGAAGGCAGACGTGCCCATCTCCTGACATCTCTATTTTTACTTTGTGCAGAGATGGATATGGCTGAGCTGTCTCCTTTTATTTCCAGCTTTGGCACGTGCTGGAGTGCTTTGCTAAAGATGTGTCTGGCTGGATGCAGGCTGCCTGCTTCCCTGATCCCTGGGGACTGCAGGGTGAAGGGCTGCTGTCTCCTGCATGGCTTCTGAAGTCTGCTTCTCTACTTGCTGCTTTTTGCTCATTTTTCTACTTCCCTTACAGTTTCTGGACTTTTAAAAAAAATGTATTTATTCAAATCAGCCTGGGTAAATGGGAAGCAGGAGTGTGGTAACTGGGGCTGCTGGTAGCACTGGATTCCAGGGGTGTTTTTACTGGGTTTCTAATAACTGGAACTGGCCTGTTCTGATGGAGAAACTTCCTTGCTCTGTCTCAGCTTGGCACTGAGGTTGCCTTGGGAAGGCTCAGGCTGTGCATTTTGCTTCCTGACAGCCAGGCTGACAAGCTTGGTGCCTCAGTGGCTCCAAGTCACAACAGCTCTGATGGTCCCAGTTTGCCAGACCCGTCCCACTAATGCTGGTTTCAGCCTGCAGCTGCCCCCTGAGCCACATGCCTGGGTTGTACCTGCCAGCTGCCCCCATCCCTCCTCCTGCTGTGGGTAGGAGCCTGTACACAACAGCTGGGTGAGTCCCCAGTATCTTCCTCTGCCCATGGGATGCTCGTGGAGCAGCTGATTTCATGGTTGGCAGCTCCAAAGCCTGTTTAGGAGTAAGGTAAATGGTTTGACCTCTTGAACCATGTGTCTCTGAACCCTTCTAGATAATCGGGGGGAACAAGAGCCCTGCATCTGCCAGGTTTTCCTCTGTGGCTGTGGGGGTGAAATGGGGGGTTCTCTGGCTGCTGTAGACATGCTTCCCCTGGTGTTGCTCACCCTGTGGGGCTTGGGGGTCTTCTGGCTCTTCCAGGAGCCTGGGAGGTGAGCTGGGATGCGGGGTCCCCATGTCCAGCCACAGCCCTGCTCTCAGCTCTGGGGCAACACATCTGCTCAGAGCTGTTGCCCATCCTGTTTCTCCCCCAGTGAGAGCTCATGTTTGTGGAGTGTGTTGAAGATCCTCCATAACAAATCTTCTGCCACCTCAACTGCTCTGAGACTTGTCCTACATCTGGTGACTTGGTGTGCCTGCTAACAGTAGGCTGCCAGCTTTGGAGGTGGTGGAGCAAAGGGGAGAGTTTCTCCATTGCCATGAAATTGCCTTCAAGCTTTTCACCTTGAAGTGTTGCTTTCTGCCCCTTTGGTTGCCCTCGTGCACTTGGAACGGTCGAGACCGTGGCTGGAGCGGGCTGCCCTCGGAGGGGATGCAGGACTGGGGTGCCTACAAGCCCTGGAGCTCTCCATCCAGGAGCCATCCCTCCTCTGTAGGCACAGCCTGGCTGTGTCCATGCCAGTTTGGGATGTTGGTGGCTGATTGAGGAGCCTTGGAGCTGACAGCCTTGTGCCTGCCATGGAGAACTCCTCAGCTGCTGCAGTGGGTCTTTAAGACGGGGTCTGGCTTTAGCCCTGATGGGGGGTCATAGGGGGTTCCACTGCCACAGCAGGGACCACTCAGGCTGCAGATGCAGCCCCCCTGCCTTTGCTGGCTGTGTTCCCATCTGCCATGGGGAGATGGGCCATAGTGTGTATGTGCTTGAACATGCCCACCCACCCTCCTCCCTGGAACAGGAGTGCCTCAGCACCGCAATGCAGCAAGCAGGCTTGAATTAAAGACCATCATCCCCTTTTCTGGGTGTTGCAACAGATGGTGGTGATCTATAAACTTCTGTGGTGAAGGGAGGCTGAGGGGGAGCCTGCTCAGGGGCTGCTGCTCCTGAAGGATGTGAGTGCTCTCCAGTTTTTGGTTGGGCTTTTCTCACTCCTGTCTCCTGTGTGAAACTGTGGGAGTGGAGAGCCTGGGCTTGATTTGACTTGAGCCATCTGAGTTATCTGGGCTACCTTGGAGCGGGGTGGGCTTGTTCTGAGCCTGGAGATGTGGTGGTACATCCAAGGCTGGAGCATGGGAGCTGGTCCTGGTGCACAGCATGCCACCCTGCTAAAACTGCTCCCTGCTCTTCTCTGATGCTGAAGCCCCTGTGTGGCTTTGGCTCTGCCATCTGCCAAAAGAGAGGCTTGGATGTCCCCTGGGGGTGTGCAGGGGGGTTCAGTGCTGTGCTTTGCTTTGGGAGGGGAGGTGTGCTCAGACCCAGTGTGCTTGGTGCAGGCAGCTCCCATGGCAGGCCACACTCTCCTGTTCATCTGCTGCCTCAGATGCTCGTCGCAGGCACAAACAAGCGAGCTGATGTGTCAGCCTTGCTGCTCTGCTGGTGTTTGGCTAATGAGAGTTGGCATCTGAAGCTGCTTATCCCTTGCCCTTGAGTATAAAGCAACACTTGGATGGGCCCTCCTGCTCAAAGTCATGAGCAGGCTGGGAAGGAATCGCAGCAGATCTGGTGGGGAGAGGCTGCTCTTTGCTGTGGGATTAGAGACTTTAAGCCCTGAGGAGCCCAATCTACCCGGGTGTGTGTAGCAAAGTGCAGGTAAGGGGCTGGGGTGAGAACCATGCCATCCCCTGCAGGGAGGGCTGGGTTTGGGTTTCTTTTCCCTGTGTCTTGATTCAGTGTGGAGGATGAGGTCATGCTGGCTGGGGCAGGTGCTCTGGAGAGCTGTTTGAGGTGGTTGTGAGCAGCATCACTTGCAGCCCTCAGTGTTCGGGTAGGTGTGAGGAAGTGGGGGGATGAGGATGGCTGAGAGAGCTTGTGGAGGGGGAGAGCTCTTAAACCAATGCAAATTGGCCACCTGCCTCCCAGGGAGACGCTTCCTGTGAGATGAGGCTTGACTACAGGGGAGCAGATGGGTGAACCAGCAGAGCCTGGTAGTTCCTGTCACCTTCCTGCCAGCAGAGCTGTTCACCTGACATTCAGTGAGGGAGTTCTGTGGGATCCTTTAAAGCTGTTGCAAAACCTGGTGAGAATCAGGACAGGAGATGTTGAGGTTGGGACTACCCTGAAGGTCCAGTTTGTGTCTGTTTGCATCATCTCTGTGTGGAGGTAGCACCAAAGATCTGTCTCCTCCTGCTGTGCCACGGGGCCAGTCTGTCGTGTTTATCCATCTCTGTGGTCCAGTGTTGACATCAGAGTTTGATTTCAACCCGCTGTGACTTGGCCCAGACTAACCAAAAATGTCTTGTGGGTCACCCTTCTGAGAGCCACAGTGCAGCACAAGCTCTGGGGTGACTGTTTCCTCAAGGCAAGGGACAACTGTGACTCAGGTTCCTCTCCCCTGGCTTGGGAAGGTTAAGCAGCATCTCAAATGCTTCCAGACCTACTTGCAGCCTAACAATACTTAAAGGGTCCTGCAGGAACGTGGGAGAGGGGCTGGTCACATGGAGGTGCAGGGACAGGACAAGGGGTGATGGCCTCAAGCTGAAGGAGGACAGGGTTAGGTGAGACGTGAGGAAGGAATTCTTCACTCTGAGGGTGGGGAGGCCCTGGCACAGGGTGCCCAGAGAGGTTGTGGGAGCCCCATCCCTGGCAGGGCTCAAGGCCAGGTTGGATGGGGCTTGGGGCACCCTGGGCTGGAGGGTGTCCCTGCCCATGACAGGGGGGTTGGAGCTGGATGGGCTTTGAGGTCCCTTCCAGCCCAAAGAGTTTTTTGATTCTGTGACCTTGCTGTGTGGCTTGGCTGTGAGCCCCATGTCTCTGACAGGAGGAGGAAGCCACTCAAAAGTGGTGCTGGAGAGCACCAGGCTTATCAAATACAACCACAAATCCTAAGGCAGGACAGGGTTAACAGGCAAAGTGTTCCTGCTGTGCCCCACTGGAGCAGGGACAGACTTTGGGACACAGGGGTGTCTGTGAGGCTGGGTGAGCATTGAACCTGAGCAGGATCTGGGCTTGTTCATGCTGCACTGGAGGGTGCAGCTCACCAGACACCTTGTTTAGGTGGCTGACAGGCTCAAGACAAGCATGTCTTCTCCCAGGGCAGGTGGGATGCTCCACCTCTTGTGGGGTGGGAGGCAGCACTTGTCCTGTCTGGAGCATCGATTCATGCAAAGGGGCTGATGTGTGTTCTGGGAGGGGATGTGGGGTTATTTGGGAGAAAACAAGGGAGGTAGTTACCTCTTGGGAAGCTGAAATCACTGCTGTTAGGGGCTTTCACAGCCTGAGGAGGCCAACATGAGGTCCTCAGTGGTGCTGACAGCTGGGAGTAGCATTGGGGTAGCAGCAAGAGTGCAGTATTGCTGAGAGTAAGGGGAAGGTGTGCTTCTGAAATGAGTGTGACCTGATTCCTTTGTTCCACTCTTCCATCCTGCACAGCACACGGGACCTCAAGCAAGTCTGAACCTGAGGTTTTGCTTCCCTCCTCACCCACCCTGTGCTTTCTCTCTGCAGCCATCAAGGTGAGCTGCGTTGGATCCTGTGGGGTGTCGAACAAGATCAATGACACAGCCTGGACCGTGGAGGAGCAGTACTTTAACAGCACACTGTCCCTGGCAGACAAAGGTAAGAGGCACAAAGGTGTGGTGGAGATGGGTGATCCTGAGATGGCCTACAGGAATGTGTGTATCACCAAGGTTTGAGCATCTTCTCGATGGGAAATACCCCTTTGCAGGCAGCGTTGGCCTGTGTGCAGAGGATGGGAGCTGATACTAGAGATGACAAGTTTGGAAGGGGCTGTGCAGAGAGGCAGAATGAATAGCTGCAGAACTTGGCAGTGTTTGCAGGGTGGCTGCCTGTGTCCTCTGGCCCTGGGCTGCCTGAAACAGAGTTGCCAGCAGTGACTTCTCTGCTCTTTGAAGGCCCTGTGGGTTCATCCTGCCCTGCTTCCCATGTGTGGTGGTCACAAGGCGCTGATGGGAGCGGATCAGCAGAAGCCAGTCACAGGCCAGGAGCAGTTTGTGTTGGAAGGGATGTGGAGGTGTCGCTTGTCCTCTGACAGGAGCCTTAAGAGCAAGGCAGGAGCAGCCTGGGACAGCCACCACCACACCCCCTGCAAGCTGAGATGCCCAGGGATAGCAACGGGCTGTATTATCCTGTGGGGTAAAGTGACACCAGGAGCCCCTGGGGAATCTGGGCTGGAATGAATGCTGCCTTTCTGCTGTGAAATAGGTCAGCCTTACCACAAATAATTCATGCTGCACCCTGGCTCCTGTCAAAAGCAAGACATGCCAGTTACTCACCTGCTGAAGGCAGCGGCTGTAGCGGTGGCTGTAACATGGCACAGGCCTGTGCTAGCTGGGGCTCCGCTCTGGGGACTGTTCTGTGTGACAACAGGAAATCAGTAGAACTGAAGTGGAAGTTTCTCATAGCTCAGCAAAGCAGAGCTTTTAGCATGGAGGGGAGACTGACCTCATCCTTGCAGTGACTGGAGAGAGTGCCGCTTGCTTTCAGGCCCTGGAGAAGGGAGACAGTTGGCTGGCTGCCCCTTGGCTTGGCTGGTAGCCTGGGGGCTGCAGTTGGAGGTAAACTGCCTGGGAGGGTGATGAGGAATGTTCCTGCCAGAGTTTGAATGTGGCACTGGGTGCAGCTGGAGAGCCCAGGGTTGGAAAATCCCAGAGGTTTTACAAGGTGCTGCAGGATGTTGAGCTTTGAGTTGGGAGCTGGAGGCTGAGGACTTTGTGGACTTCTGGAGAGGTTTAAACCTGCATCCGCACTGAAAAATGCGGCTTCCAGCTTCTGTTTGTAATCTTGAATGATTCCAGGGAGAGCTGTGATACTGTGGTCAGCTCTGTCCCGGTAAAGCTGAGCAGTGGCAAAAGCCACCTCTTCCCACTCCCACCTCCTGGCTGGATGTGCTGTTCCTTGGCTTTGGAGCACCTGGGAGATTTTAAGAGCTGCTTTGGGAGTTCCTGTGAGGCTGCCCTTGGGAGCCATCCCCTCAACAACCAGGACCAGGGTGGAAGGAAAATGCATTGACAGCTACGTGCTTTCATGTCCCTGAAAGTGTCCCCTTTGAAGGCCTGAATTCCTAAGATGGCCAAAATTTGGTATTCCCAGGTTTTAAACTGATCATGGAAAGCTCTAGTCTTTTGGCTCTTAATTTCCTGGGACCCAGACTCTTGTGTGTCACCCAGCAGGGCGCTGCTCTCCATCAGTGCTGCTATTGCAGACTCAGCCAGCCTGGGGCTGGGGCAGCAGGGCTGGGCTGCTGGCTCCTCACTGGAGCTGGCCCTGGAGTGGGCAGCTGCCCAGCCACCTGCCTGGGGTACCATCGGGACAGAACAAGTCCTGTGGAGCTACCACAGCTCCAGGAGAACGAGGTAAGAAATGTCAGCACATGATATATCAGAGACCTAGTGAATTGCAGGGAAGATCTGCCCTGTGGCACTGGAGTCCTGCGCTCGAAGCTGCGGTGGGTTGTGGTGTCCTTACTGCCCTGTCCCCTACAGTTACGGTGTATTGACAGGAAAAAGCCTGGTCCCAGCTACCAGCAATCAGCCTGGAGCAGCTTGCCAGGTTCTTACAGTCACTGACCTGCGATCTGCTGCCTTGTGTGTCAAAGTGGACACAACTGCTGGGAGCTCCTGCTGCAGGGAGGCAGATAGGGAGAGGGCAGGCAGTTCCTGCGCGTGGGATCACAGCCAAGGGCAGCGTGTGTGGGGCGCTCGCTCTCTGTGTGACTGGGACGAGCTCAGGAGCTGTTGTCCTGGGCTTTCCTGTGTTTGTGCCGTGTCTTTCTTCAGGCAGGACAGCTGGGCCCCTGCGAGGACGTGGGGGAACCAGCAGTGGGATGTAGGGGGGTTTGGGGGGGGACCCTGTCAGTGCAGCCTTCAGACCCCAAGTCCTTCAGCAGCTTTGAAACCCTTGAAACTGCCCGTGTGGATATGGGAACAGCAGCCCTGGGGCTGGCTGTGCTCCAGTGAGAGAGCTGCTGCTGCCTCAGCCCTCGCCTGACACTGATGCCTGGTGGGGCTGGCGGAGCAGCAGGGGAGCCGGGCTGCTTCTCTGTGGCTCTGCCTTCCCTCATGCCTGTCCCTGTCTGTCTGTCTGTCTGTCTGTCTGCCTTCTCCACGGGGGCCGCTGGCAGCCCAGTGTCCTAGCACAGCCCTGCAGCCAGGCAGTGGCAGGGCTTTCCTGGGGGCGGGGGGGGCTGTGCAATGGGCTCATGCAGGTGCTGACTCAGCCCTGGTGTTTTTAGGCTCCCCAGGAATAGCTCGCAGCCGCCCCAGCCTTTCCTGGGCACAGCGTGAGGGAGCTCCGGACAGACAGACAACCTCTTGGTGCCTGCTCTGCTCAAAGCAGGGCTGTTCCTTCCCCTGCACCCTGGCAAAGCATGTTTGGCAGCAACTGGCTGCAAGACAGTGAAGGGGAGCAGTGTGTCGGTGCTGTACTGGGGGGTCCAGCAGCGGGCCTGTGCCCTGGGGGAGAGGGTGATGCTGGGCTCCCCACTGGCCCCATCCCCAGCCCTCTTGCAGAAGGCTCACTGGGGGAGTATCCCAGGTGTCCCCCAAAGGTACACAGCTGACCCGTCTCCATCCTGCAGCCCCAGCACATGCTCCTGCAGCCCCAGCACGTGCTCCTGCGGAGCCCCACCAGCGCTGGTACCTGGGGGGATGGTGCAGGGTAGCAGGTTCAGCCTGAAAAACAACCTGCCTTGCTCTCTGCCTTCCCACATCCTGAGCAGTGACTTTATCAAAGAGTGAGCTGTGCCTTCTGAGGACATGTGGGGGAAGGGGAGAGGGGGTTTGCAAAACTATTGAGGCTTGGATTAATCTTTAAGCATCTAAGAGCAACTCTGCACTTCACCCACACACCTTTGCATTGAAATAAGTGAGGGGGCAGCTTGTCCTCTGCAGCATCAGCTATTGCATGGTGTTGGTGGGGTTTTTTTAAGGGTGTGCATTGTATGAGAAAGGAGGCAGGCCCTGAAATAACCCAGATGCCTGCTTTGCAATGTAAGGCACTTATTTAAGGCACTGGCCTCATCCTTAATTCCCCTTTTTGCCCTTCCTTGGAGCAGAATCCAGGGTGCAGAGGGCTCAGCCTTGCTGCTGGGGCATCCACAGGCTGGTGACTGGTGTTATTGCTGCAGAGGACCCTGGTGTGTGCTGGCATGGTGCTTGTCCCTGCTCCAACAGTGCAGCATCCAGGAAAGCCTTTTGCTGGGATCCAGCAGCATGCTGGAGGCAGCGGGTGCCCACGAGCTGCCTGGGGAGCTGAGGGGTTGCCCAGGGTTTGTGCTGTAGTCTTGGTGATAACACACAGGTGGCAGTTTAATGAACTTGGGCTCTTCACATCACAGCTGCTGGAAGCACTGAGGGTACCAGTGGGTCTGGAGTTCCTCACTGCTCTGTGTGCTGGGGGGTGGACAGTGCAGCGCTGGGGAGGTCGCTCAGCCCGTGGGTGGGTCTTGGGGGGAGGCTGGTTATTTGTCTCCCAGAGGGGAGGCCAAGGCAGGATTTGCTTTTCCCACTCGGTCTGGGTTTGACTTGGACACTTGCTCCCTGGTGCTGGCTTTTCCTGGGGCCTCTCTTTGTAAAGAAATGGAATAGGGGTGGGAGGAACCTGGCAAGTGAGGGGGGGTGTTGGGCTTCTCTAGGTGTCAGCGGTGCAGGAGATCAAGGACACCAGTTGCACTGAGTACAAAATAGCACTGCTTGTACCCGCCGCTCTCAGACAGAGAGATGCTTCTTTTGATCCAATATAATGGAGTAATTCAGCTCTGTGGAGGCCTCCCCTTCCTCTCCCCCTCCCCTGCAGCAGCTCTGGCCATATTCAGCCAGAGAGGAGCAGGTCCCTCCTGTCCCTGTACCCACACAGGGCTGTTGTCTTTGGGCACCCCGTATCTCCGACAGCACACACGGCTCTTGCCCCATGGGTGGCTTGTGTGTGCAGAGGCAGCCTGCTTGTGTTTTCATTCCTTTTAAATCCTACTTGTACCTGAGTGGAACCCGTGCAGGGAGCTGGCTGTGATTTCCAGCTGACCTTCCTTTTGGCAGCTTGTTAGTTAGCTAGAAAGCGCTGCAGGGAATTCCTGGCGGCTCCACACGCTTCCTCTACTGGCAGATTCCTTGCACAAAGAGCTCAAAAGGGACAGCTGTGCATCACCTCTTCCTGGGGTGGTTCTCTGCCCGCCTGGCACAACATCTTCACAGCCAGTGGTTGGCACAGGGCAAAGCTCCTGCCTTCCTGCCGAATTTAAAAAGCTTAGTGACCTGACTAAGCAGGCACTGAGAGACTTTGGTCTCCTGTTCTGTGCTCGGGGATTGCTCTGTGAGCAGGAGGTTGCATCACAGAATGTCAGGAGTTGGAAGCTCAAAAGCTCATCCAGTCCCACCCCTGCCAGAGCAGGATCACCCAGACTAAATCACACAGGAACACATCCAGGTGGGTTTGAGTGTCTCCAGAGAAGGAGACTCCACAACCTCTCTGGGCAGCCTGGCCCAGGGCTCTGTCATCCTCATAGTGAAAAAGTTTTTCTGCATATTGGGGGGAACTTCCTCTGCTCCAGCTTGTACCCACTGCCCCTTGTCCTATCACTGCCATCCCTGAGCAGAGCCTGGTTCTGTCCTCCTGACTCTTACCCTTCACATATTTATAAACATTGATGAGGTCACCCCTCAGTCTCCTCTTCTCTGAGCTAAAAAGGCCCAGCTCCCTCAGCCTCTCCTCATAAGGAAAGAGTTCCACCCCATCATCTTGGTGACCCTGCACTGGGCTATTTCAAGGAGTTCCATGTCCTTCTGGAGCTGAGGGGCCCAGAACTGGAAACAATATTCCAGGAATGGTCTCACCAGGGCAGAGCAGAGGGAGAGAAGGTCCTCTCTTGACCTACTAACACACACCATTGGCCTCCTTAGCCACCAAGCAAAGCAGCAGGTGATGCTCCAGGAGAGCCCCTGGCCAGGTGAGAGCGGGACAGCGTGAGCTGTTAAGGATGTGCCGGTGTCAGTTCCTGGCCACGCTGTGCCCCTGGGTTCAGGAGCAGGAACTGCAGGTCCAGCCCAAGAAAGCCATGAGGAAGGAGTGCAGTTGCCTTGGGTCACAGCTGCTTCCTCAGCACTTCCCAGTTTCTTGCCTTGGTGCATCGCTGTTAATCCTTGGAGGTTTCCCAGCGTTGCCATGCTGCCAGGTCTGCTAATTCCCTGCAACTGTCACTGAGAACCACGACAGGCTTGTCAGCAGCCCAGCCCTCACCTCAGTGCTGGGCCTCCTGCTGTGTTTTCTTCCTCTCTACCTCCTGTGTACAGAGTTTCATCTCAGCAGCACTAACCGTGGCTGAGCATTGGGAGGTCCTTCTTCCTGTGTGCTTGTGTGCACGCACACCCAGCGTGAACGAGGGCTGGGAGCCTGACTCTGCTCCTGGCAGCTCTGCTGGGTGCTGCTGGGTAGCAGAGCTCTGGTTCCAGCAAAACTAAGCTGAGCCCAGTGCCAAGCCCTTCCCAGCAGGTTGTTGCTCTGCTGAGGCACAGGTATCTGCTGCAGGCATGGCACAAGCAGCGTGTCTCTCTATCCTCCTTTGCTGCAGTTTGTAATCCTGTGTGTCAGCTTAACCCACCAGAGAGCGGGTTGGAGTCCTCACAGTAAAGATCCACTGGCCTGGCATCACCTGAGGTGCCCTGGCATAGAAAATGAACACTTCCCATCTGACAGCTTTGATGCAGCCTCCTGTGAGTAAGGAGAGCTCTGATCTGGTGTTCAACTTCCTGACCCAGGGAGATGGATGAGGAGGGGACAGGAGGGCAGGGGGAGCAGGGGGCTGGCTGGCAGAGCTGCAGTGAGAGGCAGGTTCCCCCCCACAGCCAGGCAGTTGGTATCCCAGAGCACAGGCAGACACAGGGCTGCCTGTTTCAGTTGGTATCCCGGAGTACAGGCAGACACAGGGCTGCCTGTTTGTCCACCCAGAAACACAAACCTGGTGCTTTGCTGTTCTCTGGAGCATCTCGAGAGGAGAGTGCCCAAGCAGTGTCCCAGCAGCTGGGGGAGCTTCCCTTCCCTAGGGGAGCAGGGGAGCTGACTTTGGGCAGCAGGAAGACTGTACTGCTACAAGTGATGTCAGGGGACCCAGCAGGCACCAGGTACCTTCCTGTACGACGTGATTTCACCAGCACAGTTAATGCATCACTAGCTAAGAAGCCAGAGAGAAATTGCCATATGGCCCAGCCTGCTGTTCCTCTACTAGAAGCACCAAACCCTATCTGTACTCCAAAGGCACAGCTTGTTCCTGCTCTAGCATCCACGTGTGCAGCAGGAGGGAGCGGAGCTGCTGCTGTCTGCTTGGCAGGTACTGGCTGGCAGAGCCGAAGGTGGAGGTAGGACCCCCATTTCAGTCCCTCCCTGGGGTGCAGGAACACCTTCCAGGCTCCTAGGCTATGGAGCAAACAGCATCATCCCCTTTGGGGGCTGGAGGGACCAAGCCATGGCATATCCATCTCTCTGGCCCCAGTGCAGGCGTGGAGGAAGCCTGTTGAGGCAGAGGTGTGCTGTGCCGCGCGCTGCGGGTGCCTGGCCTGCTGTGTGCTCAGACGTCTGGGCTGGCTCTCAGCTGCCAGAGCGTGACACTGCACAGGGCTGAGTAATAAGGCCTGGCTGTGCCTGTCCTGTTTGTGCATCGCTGACCCAGGCATCTCCCAGCCCTTCTCTGGCTTCTCTCCAGCACCTTTCCCTGCTGGCACCGACCTGGAGGTCCTGGCTTTGTCGTGGGGCTGATCAGCCTCGCAGAGAGATGGCTGTGACTGCCTGTGGCTTCCAGCTCCCCAGGGATGGAGACAGTGGGGCTGGGGGAGCCAGCCTGAGAGGAGAGGTTTGGCAGATGGCCTGTCTGAAAGCACAGCCCAGGCAGAGCTGGCCCCACTGGTGCTGTAAGTCTGGCTTGTTCACATGGGCCACTGACTGAGAAAGCTGCAGAACAGCCCTGGGTGGCCCAAGTGGGATGCAGCAGGTGGGGCTCAGTGTCCTTGTTTGTGCGTGGTTGGTTCCTTCTGAACCCTGGCCCTGCCCTGCTCTCAGGTCAGAAGCTGCCAGAGGACCTTTCCCAGCCCCGGCTGGCTGCCGGTGGGGCAGGGTGTGGGCAGGCAGCTTTCTCTGGCTCTTGGAGGGAGGATGGCTTTGAAGGGCTGGTGACTTCCTCTTGCTGTGCTCAAACTAGTCCAAACCCTTTCAGCACCTGAGCTGTGGCACAGGGACTCCCTTGGGTCACTTGTTCAGCAGCATGAGCATGTTGGTGTGGTCATTCCACCCACACACAGTGCTCTCCCGTGTGGCTGCACAGTGCCCTGTGCTGGCTGGTGGTGAGCAAAACATGGGTCACAGCAGAGCGGTCTGTGGGCAGAGGATGGTGTGTCTGGGGCTGGGTGGGCTCAGGGGCACAGTCAGCTCAAGCTTTGCATGGGAACACTGTGCAGCCCTGAGGAAAACCCCTTGATTTCTGTCCCTCCACCACACATCAGTGTGACCACAGCTGCCCCGAGTGCTGTGGGATGGTGCTGCAGTGCTGAGGTCTGTTGTCTCGTGCAGGGCTGGGCTCCAGGCTGTGCTCCCCATCGCTGGTGATGCTTTGCATGCTCTGATCACCCAGAGACCCTCCCCTGGGCCTGCCTGCAGCACCAGGTTACCTCTGGGGGGACCAGCAGAGGACTCTGCATAAGCCCTCTGGATCAAGGTGTCTTCTTTCTGCATGTGATGAGTCCTGTCAGGCCTCTGTCACACCTGCTGCTACCAGCAAACAACCCCTATCCCAGTATGGAGCGAGGCAGCTGAGCTGTGTGAGGGAGAGTCCATTTGCTTCCAGCCAAACCTCTGCTGAATTCAGGGAAATCTCCAAGGTCAGTCTGCTTCAAGCTGTAAGACAGCTCCTTGTACCCTGTTGGCGTGTCATCACTGCTTCTGCTGTCTGGCTTTGGTTCTTTCCAGGCTGACTGGGGCAGCAGCTCCTTTCCCTCCAGGAATTTTTAGGGAGGATGTTTCCAGAGGCAGTGTGTGGGGGTGGCTGATCTCTGCTGGCTGGGCTCCTATCAGGAGGGAAGGCTGGAGGAGGTACAGCCCGGCAGCAGAACCCTGCTAACCCAGCTCCCTCTGCTGCCTAATGAGTTTCTCAGGGTATTTTTAGCTGCACATAAACTTCAGGAAAAGCTTTTCTGCGGCTGAGCACGCCGTGGCCTTTGTTCAGGCTGCTGGGCGCGGGGCGGCGATGGCGCGGCTGCGGTGGCTTGTTGCAGCCCTTCTGCTCCTGAGCACAGCAGCCTGCTGTGCAGGGCTGCAGGAGACCCTGGGAGCGATGCTGAGCTCCTCCTGACCCACTCTCACCCCCATACAGTCTGCAGCTTGCTTTGGCAAAGCTGCTGGTTCAGGAGCAGCTCAGGAAGGAGCTTTCAGAAAGGGCTGCTCTTCCTGGGGGTCTGCAGGTCTTGGTGGCCATCAGAGGAAACTACCTCTCCTCTGCCTGCTGCCAAGAGCTGTCTCTGTTGTAAAGTCAATTTGTAGGTGGAATTAGCACATTAAATGTGCTGGAACTTTACTTCAAGCTCTCAGGGCTGGAGGAACAGGGGCAGTGAGTGGCTTCCTGTGGGCTTTGTGTCCTCCTGGCTGCTAGAGTGCCGGTGTTGAGAAGGGCTCTGTCTGCGTGCTGTCTCTCCTGCTGTGGTCTGGGGATCTCTCCAAGCCATGTGTGTGGCTAGTGGGGCATGTGTTGCCCTGTACTGCTGTCACAGTGAGTGCCCCTCCCAGGGTGCCAAGGTGGCTTTTGCTGCTGTTGTCCCTGTGAGAGGTACATGGGTGTGGGGGCGAGGCCAGCCCATGCCTTGCTGTGTTCATGAGGTGGCTGGGATAAAGGAAGTCACAGACTTCCCCCATATGTTAAGACCTAGCTGGCATTTGGAAATGGAAGCTCAGCTTCTAGGAGCAGAGTTGGGAGCTGGAGTGTTTGAAAGTAATTACCTCCCCCCTCCCCACCCCTTTCCCCCCCAAGTAAGGGGTGACTCAGCTCCATGGTCACCAAATTTCCACCTGCCAAAGGCACCAGGCACGTGGTGAATGACCAAAACGGCTTTGTAATCCCAGCAAGTCAGCCACAGAGCCTCTGCTGTGTCCATGCCAGAGGAGCTCCTGCCAGGAGGGGCAAGCAGGAGCCTGGGGAGCAGCTCAGTGTGGGGTTACTGCTAAGTACCCACCTCTCCCTGCTCGCAGCGGCAGGCAGGCAGGACAGGAGCTTGCCTGTGGTCTCTGCTGCCTCGTCCCTCAGCCAGGCTCTCCAGATCGTGCCTGTGCTTTCACAGAAGTCTCCTGTCTTGGTCAGGATCATCTGTCTTGATCTATTTTTATGAACTCCTGTCCCTGAAATAGCTCTGGCACTGAACTCCCGCACCCCTTCCGCTTCCTTGCCAGGGGACTCCTCGAAATATCTCTCCAGCCTGCCAGGGGCTCCTGCAGCTGGGGCTGGGGGTCCCCAGCCTGATGCAGGGCTGAGGGTGCTGCTGCACCTCATAGCCCCTCTGCCAGTGACCTGCCCCAACAGCCTCCACACTTGCAATAAGGGCAAGAAATGCAGGAGTTCAGCTGGAAGTCAGGGCTCTGGGCTGTTTGCTAGCAGATGAAACCACATGTGACGGTGTCTGTTCCTGCGGTAGGACCTGGGTGCTGGTCCAGCCTGCTGGGAAATTCCCTGTGGAGGATCTGAAGGTCAGAATAAAGATGCTTCTCTCTCTCTCTGCAGGCAGGAGCAGGGCTGAAAATGAGCTACTGCTAATAGCCTGCAGCATCTCTCTGCTTAATGGAGTGGAGAATAGAGCTTGGTGCGTTGCCCTGTCACCCTCCTCAGTGCAGGGTCGAGGTCTGGGCTCCTCAGGCCATGAGCCAAGTGCTGTGGTGATGCTGCTGGTCGGTGTGAGCTGCCCCTGGGGCACGACTTCAGTCTGAGATAGCTGGTCCTGGAGCTCACTGCTGGCTGTGAAGAGCAGGGATGGCCTTTCCCAGCCCTCAGGGGCAGCTGGTTGCAGGCAGGAGCTTCAGAAGGGATTTGCTGGCTGCTCTCTGTCCTAGGTGGGGTCACAGCAAGTCTGAGTGTGCTGTGAGCCAGGTCTCTGGGTGCTCAGGCTGGGTCTGAGCTGTCGAGATGGTCAACCCTGACCTGCAGTTCTCATCTGGTGACTTACTGGGAGGTTGGGCTGCACGTGTGGAAACTGTGTTGGTGCCACCATGTCACACAGTGGCTCCAGGAGCTCAACTGCATCCTCTGCAAGTGATGCTGGCTGCATGCAATGCTGTTGGCTTGCTTGGTGCCGCTGTGGGGAGCAGCCTGGAAACTGGGAACGTGAAGTTCTCACAGGTTCACATCCAGCCTGGCTTCCTGTTGGTACACGTGAGCTGAAATGACCTGTTCGATGCTGCTGCCTGTAGTCTGGAAGAGGGACTTTGGCCTTGTGGGGTCTGTGAGCCCTTCCCAAGGGGCCTGGGAGGTCTGTGAAGCTTCATGCTGCCAGCAGGAGAGTCGAAGTCAGGGCACGTTCATCTGGGGCTCTGCAGGGAGACAGTGACAAGGTCTCCAGGTCTCGGTGGAAACTCAGCAGCTCCCACCCTCTGGCACTGCCGTCCCCCTCCCGTCTGCGTGGCCGTGCCAGGACTGGCTCCCTCTCCCGCTCTCGAGGAGCACGGCAGGAGCTGCCCAGGAGAGTCGATTCCTCAGTTCCCCTTGCAGAGCTGAGGATCACCGGCTTGGGCTCGATGCTGAGCAGTGCCCGATAAAAGGCAGCGATAGAGCGCTGGGTTAGTTGAGCCATCCCAAGCGTTACCCCGTAACCAGCAGCCAGAGGCTCCTGCTCCATCTCCAACCGCCGCTGTAAGGGGGTGCGGGTCCCCCGGAGCGGTGGGAAGGAGCTCCCCGCGCCCATCCCCGCGCCAGGGCCGCTGCCAGGCGCTGCCTGGCTTTGTGCCTCCACCTGCTGCCAGCAGCCGGTGCTGCATTTTAGCCTACATACCTGGGGTGTGCTTGGGGATGGGGAGGGGAGGCAGCGGCGGGGTGCTCTGGGTGCCTGGTGGGTGCGAGGGAATCTCATCCGGCTCCTCTCCGTGTGAAGGGACAGGGCTCGGGTTCCTCCCGCTGGCCTTGGCAGTGATGTGCCCTGGGATGCTCCTCGTAGGGCTCATTCTGCCTGCGGGATACACCCTCCTGGGTGTCCTTGGGTCCCCGTGGGCTGGCCCGGCGAGCTGGGGGACAGAGGTGCAGCTCTTCAAACCGCAAAGATGCGAGTCAAACCCCCCTCCCCTGCCTCCTGCCTGCATCGCAGGGCTGGGGTCAGGGAGGGAGAGTTACCCCCCTCTCTCTTCCCCACCTCCCTGTCACATAATCTGCTTAATCCCCTGATGACAGGGCTGGTGCTGCTAACAGGCACGGTGTCTCTTCCCTCCTCATCCACAGAAGAGCCAGCCCAGTCTTGGCTCTTCCTACCTCCAGGAAGGACCCCACAGAGCAGAATAAACCCAGCTGGAGTTTGTGGGGAGCCAGCTCTGCTCTTGGCACTGCGGCTTTAAAAACAGAACCTCTCTTGTGTTTACACACGTTTAACACCTGTAGATAAACCTTTGTGCTTGTCTTACTGGTAGCAACTGGGGAGCTGCCTGTGGGGAGCTGCCTGGTGTGACTGGATTGCATGGCACTGCCCTGGGAGGGATTCTGTGGTCTGGGGGGGAGGGCTGGAGGGTGTGTGGGGTCAGGGAGCCACCGGGGTCTGCGGCTGCTTTAGCCATGTGCTGAGTCTCGGCTCTGATCCGTGCCCTTGAGGACGCTGCTGCACAGTGGGACATGGGTGAAGAAAACCAGATTTGAGGCTTTAACCTTGTGGAAATCTTTTCCTCTGCTCCTCCTAAGCAGCTGAGCTGAGACTCTGTAGGGCCCTTCTTGGGATGAGGGGTGGATTAGCCCTGGGAGATGGATCTCCAGTTCCAGCTCTTCAGGTCTCTGCAGTCTGCCTGGCGCTTGGAGTGTGACTAGGGCTGTAATGACTTGATGTCCACCAGACCTCTGTACCACCCTCAGACAGTGGCTGTGCTTTCTCACCTTCCCCCTAGCTAGCTGTAGCCTTCTTGAAGAATGACAAACACATCATCCCTACTCCATGCCCTGTGTCATTAGGCTGGGGCTAAGCCTAGGTGCTGGGATCCCTTAAACCCTGCCCCAAACTACCTTGTTGTCAGGGTATCTGGGCATACAACCAGTCACTGGGAATGGAGATCCCTGTCCCATGGGGAGGTGGGTGGCAGCAGATGCTCCTGTTGACTCAAGCGCTGCTCGCTGGGCCTGGAGCTGCACGGGGAGGGGGGCTGTGGGCAGCTGAACACATTGTGTGCTGCCTCTCTCCCCAGAAGATGATCGTGCTCTCCAGAAGATCACATCATCCCAAGGTAATGGCCTCTCCTACTTACCTTTTGCTCTCCTTTCCCACAGGGGTCCTGACAGCTGGAGAGCACAACTTTCCCTTCCAGTTCCTGCTGCCAGGTACGGTGCAGAGAACGGCAGAGGCCAGGACTGTGTAAGCTGGGCTTTGGCAGCCCCCAGGCTGTGCTGAGTGGGGCTCAGGCTGGGTGGCAGGCACAGGCTGGCAGCGTGGCCTGGAGATGCCTGAGGGAGCGTAAGGTCAGGTGCAGACAGCAGAGGAGCTCAGACAAGCATGTACCCTCTGTGCTGGTGCAAAGCCAGGCCTGAGCTGCTGCTGACACTTCTCTAAGCATGGCCCTGCGAGCTCTTGGGTGTGAGCTGGGGTATGGCCTGTGGCCAGCCAGCCGTCCCACACACAGCGTGCTTGGAGAGAGGATCTCTGCTCACGCACCTGTGGGCACAGAGATTCCCTTCTGTGAGGACCTTGCATCAAGGTCACCTCAGTGTCCAGCCCCGGGGTCTTTTTTGGGCTATCCCCATTGCTTGCTCTCTCAGGTACTTGCAGAACTCCTCAGGTGAAGAGGAAAGCTCTTTCAAGGGACTGAACTTCCAGTCCTGAATTGCTTGGCCTGACTCAGCCTTATGATCCTTTCTCAACCCCAGCCTCTGCTCCGACATCATTCGAAGGCCCTTTTGGCAAGGTCCTCCACCAGGTGAAAGCTGTGATAGACACACCTCGCTTCTCTAAGGACTACAAGTGCAACAAGATCTTCTACGTTCTCTGTCCCCTCAACTTGAACGACATCCCTGACATCGAGGTAAGACCGAGGAGCGTGGCTGGGAAGTGCCAGGGCTTCAGAACTTGCCCATGTCCTCTGTGCTGTCTGGGGAATGCCAGTTGTGGGGTGGGAGTACTCTCTGACTTCTGGTCCTTTCCATGCAAGAGCAGGACAAGGACTCCTGATCTATCTTGCCTTGCCATCAGTCCCTGCTCCAAGTGATTCCATGTGCTTCTTTGAAAGATTTAGGTGAATTTCAGTACACAAGGAGAGGTGTTGGCCAGTAACACCAAGTACTTGTAGAGACCTGAGTTTGGGGACCTTGGTTTAGAGAGGAGTATGGTTAATAGGACAGTAAAACTGGAGGGATGGAGAAGTGAGACCTGTTGTCTGTGGCAGTGCTGTGTTGCTGGTTCTTTGCGTCCTCTTAGACCAGGTATTTCCTATTTTTAATCTCTGACTGGTTTCCTGGTGGCTCTCTGTCTCTCCTGAGCCAATATCTCTGTCTGTGCTCTCCTGCAGCAGCCCAACACTATGTCCATCACCAAGAAGTTCAACTACAAGCTTGTGAAAAGTGGCAACATTATCTTGACGGCCACCTCAGACCTGAAAGGGTACATCGTGGGGCAGGCAATCCAGCTCCGCACCGACATCGAGAACAAGTCGGGCCGGGACACCGGGGCTGTGGTGGCCAGTCTGCTCCAGGTGAGCGTCTGGAGGGCAGCGAGGATGGGGAAGAGTCTGGAGGGGAAAATGTACAAGGAGAGGCTGAAGTCCCTGGTCTGTGGCTTCTTGATAAGGGTAGCGAAGGGGCAGTGCTGATCTCTCTCCTCTCTTTGGGGACCAGGGATGGAACCCGAGGGGATGGCATGAAGCTGCACCAGGGAAGGTTTAGGCTGGATGCTAGGAAGAGGTTCTGTACTGAGAGGGGGGTCGGGCACTGGCACAGGCTCCCCAGGGAAGGGATCACAGCCCTGAGCTGGGCTGAGGGCAAGAAGCATCTGGACGATGCCCTCAGTCTCTGGCTTGGCCAGTCCTGTGTGGAGCCAGGAGTTGGACTAGATGGGCCTTATGGGTCCCTTCCAGCTCAGGAGATCCTGTGATTCTCTGATTCAGTGATCTGAAAGGGCAACTCTTTGGCTTATGCTGGTACTCCATCCTCTTGAGGCCTCTCTGAAACTGGGGCAGTTCTCACCAGTGTCACCTCGAGGCAAGGTGGCAGTGAGGAGCCCAGACCTCTGGCTAGCTCTCTACCTGGGTGAAAGAGGTGGTAGAACTTGTTTTGCTTATACCAGCTCAGGCTGCCATATAACGATGGGTATTTCTGCCCTGTTAGGTTTGTTCTCCTTGTTTGACAAAGCAGCTGGGTGGTTTTGTGTCTTGACATGTGTTTGTGGGAGACAGGAGATCACCTGCAGTCTGTCTGCTAGCTTTGCTTTCTCCTCTCTGTACAGAAAGTGGCGTATAAATCTAAGCGCTGGATTTATGACCTGAGGACCATCGCAGAGGTGGAAGGCTCAGGAGTGAAGGCCTGGAAGCATGCAGAATGGAGGGAGCAGATCCTTGTCCCAGCACTGCCCCAGTCCATTCTGCAGGGCTGTAGCCTCATACATATCGACTACTACATCCAGGTGAGTACATGAGTGCTCCTGGGGAGCTCTGTGGGGCTGGGCTGCAACCCCTGTGCTCTCAGCTGTGTGGCGTGGGTGCCTCACGTCAGCTGAACCTTCCCAGTGCAACATACACTGGAGAGGATGCCCCAGTGGATACTGAAGAGGATGTTTTTCTCCCTCCTCCAGGTTTCCATCAAGTCACCAGAGGTTTCGGTCACTCTCCCCATTTATATCGGTAACATTGCTGTGAACAGGGTGCCCCTGAGCCCCACCCGGTCCATCCAGCACATGCCATCTGCAGTGGTACCCAGTGCCCCGCCGGAGGAAGAGGAGGCTGCCAGCGGTTACCACCCTATGGACAATGTCTCCATCCCCACCAAAAGCCATTCCCAGCAGCAGCCGTTTAGCTACGCCCCAGGACTGAGCTTCCAGGAGATAAGAGTGGACTCGGAGCAGACGGGCTCCCCAAACCATCCCACGCTCTGCCTGTCCACGGGAGCCACTGTCCCTTACTACGCCGAGGGGAACGTGGTGCCCGTCCCCACAGCCAGCTCACTCATTCTGCCTCCAGAGTACAGCACGTGGGGATACCCATACGGTGAGCAGCCCGCTCCTGGGATCGAAACGGGCTGGCAGTGTGCTAACAAACAGCTCCTGTGACAGGAGTTTGCTAGCTCTGAGCTGGGTGGGAATGCAGGGGTGTCAGCCTGCTACAGGCTGGTGTCAGAGGGGATGGTGAGGTCTCTCTCTCTGCCTTAGCCTCCAGAGCAGTTCCCCTCTTACAGCTGGAAAAGCCGGCTGTCGACTCCCACGTCTACACCCGTGCCTGGCCTGCGTCGTTGTGAGAGGATTTCCTGGTGCTTAAACAAGCTTTCAGCCTCCCACTGATAGCGAAACTTCTTGGCTTGTGGTGAGGCTGGTGGGAGCAGAGCCAGGAAAATGATGTAACTAAAATCTTCTGTCTGACTGGAGCAGGCCTGCAGCTGGACTCACGACACAGCCTGTGGGGGTGAGAGTGTGAGGCTGGCCAGGCTGGAAGGGCTTGGGGAAATCCCAGCACTCTGGAATCCTGGAGCTGTGCTTGTCCCAGGTGGCTGGGGTGGCAGGGACCGGCAGTGTCCTACCCAAATAAACCCCTCTGTTAGCACTGGGATAACAAGATGCTCGATGTGTTGCCTCAGCGCTGGCTGGGGGCACACAGAGCATGGGTCACCTGTGTTTCGGAGGTGTTGGAGTACATGAGGATGCTCAGGAGAGAAGGGGAGGAATGGAATAGGACTTCCAGGTGCTGGTTTTAACCCCTGTAGGCATCAGGACAGGGATGAGTCTGGCTAGCTCAAAATCTGCCTGTGCACGTACAGACCCCATCTGTTTTGGTAGGGGGCTGCAAGGTCCCAGAGAGCGGGTGCCTACGTATGTGTTAGCTTCACCCAGCACTGAGTTCCATCGTCTGGGGTGAAGGGAACCTCCCAAACACCCACTGTAACTCCTCTTCTCTCTTTCCCCCGCAGAGGCGCCGCCGTCTTACGAGCAGAGCTGCAGCAGTGCCAACTCCAGCATCAGCAACGGCAACTAGCCCCCCCTGCCTGCAGCCCCGCTGGCGCTGCCCAACCCGGGCGCCGCGGCTCGCCTGCCTACTGCAAAGTCTGGGACAGCACAAGGCGTCTTCTTATCTCTCTGGCTGCTTGGTGGGGTAAATGGCACATCCCAGCCTGGGCTTTTGAAGTCTCTTTCTAGGGAGGGGGGGTGGGGACAACCAAAAAAAGGGCAGCCAGAGCAGCCCACGTGTAGGAGAGGTCTGGGAAACCGAACTGTCTCCTGCTGCTGCACCAACTGGTGGAGAACTGGTTTTGCCCCAGGGATGCCCTCTGCAGCAGCCTGTGTTTTTAAGTACTGTAGGAAACACTAACTGCTTTACTGTCAAAGCACCTGCGATGCCTTATCCGAAACGCTCCTGACTTGGCGTGTCTCTGCTGTAGGTGAAGGCTGGCCTCTGTGGACTCTTCTCTTTTGTGGGCCGTGTGCTCTCCAGAAATGGTTTTGACAGCCCTTCCTCCTGGTCCTCTTAGGTCCTAAGGGTAACTGAAACAGGAGTGGGAAGGTCAGGGACTTTTAAAAAGCCAAAAGCACAAGCCCTCGCTGTACCCGCTGTACCAGCTGGTGAGCTGTGGATGGAGAGCCCGGTGTCACCGTGGGTGCTCACCAGCCAGCTCTGGCCTTTTCCAGCAAGGGTGACTTTCCTCCGGGAAGCCGGGCGGGAGGGACCCAGCCTCACTGGCTGCCAGACCCCAGTGCCCAGGATGAGCAGCGCTGATCAGTCTGTGAGCGGCGGGGACTAGACCCACCCGTGTCCCATCTCACAGGGTGTCCCCTCCATCCCAGCTGCCTTTGGCAGGCCAGAATTACATGACAATCAAGTTCCAAAAGTCTGTGTGATGCTACCTCTGCGTCTGCCCGAGGGCCCTGCCTGAGGAAGCCCTGCCCTTGGCACGACCCTCCCTTGGTGCTCAGCATCTCTCGCAGGAGCGGTCCATGCTGCCAAGGCTGCGTGTGACGGTGCTTGGCCTGGGGACTGGTTTTAGCTCCAGTCCCTGGAGCCCCTCTTGAGCCACGGCAGGCTGTGACAATGAATGAGGGGGACACAAACTGCTGCACCTCATTTCCAGCCTCCGATGACCTTGGCAGGGTCGGGGGAAGAAGCTGGTGGATACAAACCAACTCTTTTACTCTCTGATTTTTTATTCCCCCTTCCCCTTGTTTAGCTTTTTTACTATTGACTGCCCAAGCTGAGGAAACCACAAAGCAGATACTTGAGAGCCGCAGGCATCCAGCCACGGCTGGAAGTGTGGACTCCAGACCTTCCCCACCTCCCAAACTTGGTCTCCACGCTGCCTCAGGCTGGGCGGGCAACATCTACCAAACCTTTCCAGAACACCGCGGCCTCCTCCTCTTCCTCTTTCTCCTCCTCCTCTTAGCTCTGCATGCCCCTGGCAGGCAGCTGGGGACAAGCCCTGCTTTGCACTCTTTCTTTGCAAATGCTTTTTAAGTTTTTATTTCTTTTATTAAGTGTGGAACTGCTTTGAGGGTAGCGTAGCAAAGGTGCCGTTCTGAGCAGTGCTGGCACGACATGCACCGATGTTGATAGAATGATTGTTATTGTCCCTATATATATATATATATATATGAGATGAAAGTTTTGTTTTTAATGATTGAATTCAAAAATACAAATTTTAATGCTGTATTTAATAAATTATTCTAAGAGAAACACTGTGCTTTTTCACCCATTTCTGATGCTTCTCCATGTGCCTGTTCATGCCGAATCCAGGAAGGCACCGTGCTGATCTCCCCCAAAATGAACCAAGTTGGGGTTATTTTTGCTCTCACTGTGATGGTGACTTCTGCCAAGTCAGTTCTGCCCTGGGAATGCCAGCATGGTGCAGCCTGGCTGTGGTGCTGGGCTCCTGGTTCCAGGTGGCTGGATGGAGTTTGGTACCACATGGGCTCGGCTCCACAGAGCACCCAGCGCACTGCTGCGTAATCAGCTCTTTAAAAGGGCAGAGACTGGCAGGACAGGGGGGATGGAGTGAAGCTGAGGGAGGGAAGGGCTAGATTAGATATTAGGGGGAAGTTCTTTACAGAGAGAGCAGTGAGGGGCTGGAACGGGCTGCCCAGGGAGGGGGTGGGTGCCCCATCCCTGGGGGTGTTCAAGGCCAGGTTGGATAGGGCACTGGGCAACCTTGTGTAGCTCCAGGCCTGGAGGTTGGTGGCCCTGCCTGTTGCAGGGGGTTGGTGCTCTGTGATCCTGGGTTCCAATCCAGACCAGTCTGTGATTCCATGATTTTATGATCCCTGGCTCTGCTTGCCAAAGCCTTGGTTTGGTCTTGAGCACTGATCTTTGCTGTCTGACTTAGTGTCGGAGAGGAGGAGGTAGGCTGGTGGGGAGGAAGGAGAGAGCAGATTCCCTTCAGGAGCATGGAGTTGGAGCAGCCAAGGTCTGGCTGGAAGGGCTGGTGAGGAAGCACAGCTCGTGGTGGAAAGAGGAGAGAGCCACATCTCACACAGCTGGTCATGCCCTGTCTCTCCCAAATCATATTTGCTGTAAACCTTCAGTACCCCTTGCTGCACACAGAGCCCCCTTTGCCAAGCAAGAAGCAGTGGGCACTCTGTTCTTTGCTGGAGAGGAGTGTCCATCTCCACTGCCTGCAGTGGGAAGGAGCTGGAGCTAAACATTATGGTGGTCTGTTGGTTTGGATACTCAGGCTGAGCCTGCCCAGCTCCCACAGGGAGGTTGAGGTGGCTGTGGCTGGGGTGCAGCTGGGTATGGCCTGGAGTTTGTCTGGACAGCCTCACTGCTGTGCAAGAGGACAGAAAGAACCAGCCCTGCCTTGCCTGTGCCCAGCACTGCGGCAGGGAATTGAAGCCCGACACAAAGAGCCTTGTTCCCATTTCATGGACCCCTTTGAAATGGGCCAGGGCTGCAGGATGGAGGAGTTAGTCCAGCTCTTCTTAAACCTGCCCTCAGTTGGCACCTCAGGGCACTGCTTGCAAGTATAGACTCTCTGCCAGCACGGTATGTTCAGTGTCACAGAATCAATAGGTTGGAAAAGACCTTTAAGATCGAGTCCAACCGTTCCTGTCCTGTGCTAAACCAGATCCCTGAGCACCTCAGCTGTTAAACACACCCAGGGGTGGGGACTCAGCCCCCTCCCTGGGCAGCCTGTTCCACAGCCCCACAACTCTTTCAGGGAAGAACTTTTCCCTCACATCTGCTCTGCCCCTGCCCTGGTGCAGCTTGAGCCCATTTCCCCTTGTCCCATCTCCTGTCCCCTGGCTGAAGAGACCATCGCCTACCTCTCTGCACCCTCCTGGCAGGTCAGTGTAGGCAGGGATAAGGTCTCCCTCCTCAGCCTCCTCTTCTCCAAGCTGAACACCCCCAGCTTCCCCAGCCACTCATATGCAAGCTATACTCAGGGTATGTGATGGAACTAAACCCCATGTTTGGGTGTGAGTATGGTCCCCTCTGGAGAGTGTGAGTGGACAATCCCTCTGTTGCCTCTTCTCTGCAGCATCTCTGGCTTCAACCTCTCAAAGTCTCGGGGAGCTCCTATAGGCCCTGGGTCACCCCTCGCCCCTTTCTGAGGCAAAAAGCCCATTTTTCCCCAAATCCAGCTCTGGGTAAAACCCCTCAGTGTGCAGGAATGAACTCAAACACCCGGCTCAAAGGTTTTGCCATTGTTTTTGGGTGAAGTGGTGAGGGGATGCAGTGGGGTGTGAGCAAAGCTTGTGAGCTAATTGTTTCCAAACTCAGCATTCAATGGAAAAGGCCCAAAAATATCATCTATCCTTTTTTTTTCTTTCCTTTTCTTTTTCCTGCTGCTGCTTTTTTGTCCTTCCTGGGTTCATTCTTGTCTCACTCTCCACAATGTGCTGCCTCCTTATGTTTAGCTTTTTCACTGTTGTTGATGTCCTACTAAACTCCACTTACTTCAGTGCCCGTTGTCCCGCTGCCTGCAGGAGATGGGGGAAGTGAGACAGGGGACCCAAAGGCTGCTCTTTCTCTTAGACAGGGTTTTATCAGCTTTCTGCTGAACTTTCACTAGTTTTGTCCAAATAAATATTTTCTGCTGGGCAGTTCTCCTGTTAAGCCAGCACTACAGAGCAGATCAAGGGTGTTCTGGGCTGCATTTGGGTTTTATTCTGTATTTTTTAAGTAGTTCCAACTATCTGCAACAGGAATGTCCCATCCCTCCCCTCCAGGAGACACTGGGAGGGTGTAGGGGGTAAAAACCCTCAAAACTTTGTGCCCATTCCCATTCCAATACCCGTGGCTGTAACCCTTTATTCCTGTGGTTCTCCATTCCTGTGGTTCCCTTTGTTCCTGTGGTTCTCTTCCCAGCTTTGGGACACAAGGGTTTGTGTCGGCCCTGCACAGCCCAGGGCTCTGTGTCACTTTGCTACTGGGCTGTAAAATGTGAACCAGCAGTTTTACACGTCGGCTGCTGCTTCTGGGGAGTATTTTTGTCCTGGGTCTTAAACCACCAAATGTAAAGAAGTGAAATATGTAAATAAAGATCCCCTTTTGGGTGCCTCTGCACGGGGCGGGTGTGTGACAGGCACAGGCCGCACCCCGAGATCTGCCGGGTGGGCCTGGCGAGGGGGGTGAGAAGCGGCTCCTGGCTTTGGGAGGAGGCACCTGCCTCCGCAGCTGGACCTCGAAGCTGATTTAGAGCCCAGGGTGAGGCGAAGCCGCCGCTCCTACAGCCGGGTGTGGGCAGCGCTGCGGGGCCGGGCCGGCCGCGGGCTCCGGGCCGCCCCCTGGCCCCCGGGCAGGCCGCGGGCTCCGGGCCGCCCCCTGGCTCCCGGGCAGGCCGCGGGCTCCCAGCCGGAGGAAGCGCTGGGCCTGTTGGGTTTTTCTCCTCCTGCTGGCAGGAATCCCGGGCTGTGCAGGGCCGGCCCTGCGCGCCCGGCTCCGTGCGGGAGAGGGCGATGTCAGCCCGGCTGGAGGGCCGGAGCTGCAGCGGCCGAGCTCCTGGCTGGCTCCGTGCTTCCTTGGGGCTGGGCTCCTGCCCCGGGCTCCGCACCCCTGTCCGGGGCTCCGCATCCCTGTCCGGGGCGCTGCGGCTCCTCTCGGGACTCACGGGAGCTGCCTCCGGAACACGGGGCTCTGTGGCAGGGCAGAGCCGGTCCCTGCCCCGCTGGCGTTAACGGCACGAGCAGCTAACCGGGCCGAGCTGCGGTGTTCGGGGCGGGAGGGGAGCCGTGGCGGGGGGGGGGGGGGGGGGCAGGGAGGGCTCCGTGTGTTCCCGGGTCTTTCTGCTTCTTGGAGAGCCTCTTCCCTTCCTGATGGCCCGGGGAGGTTTGGCCCGGGGGCTGCAGCATCCCTGGCTGCAGCCGAGACACATCCACACACCCATCCTGGGCACAGCCAAGGAGAGAGGTGCCACCAGACCCACGGCCTGGTGCGAGGGTCCCTATGGGTGCCGGGCTCTGGGTGCGTGGTGGTTGCAGGAGCAGGGATGGAGGCAGGTGATTCCCTCCCTCCTACGTCAAGCGGAGCATCCCCAGCGCGGGGGAGGGGGATGTGCCAGGGTGAGCCGGCGCCCTGACTTTCCCGATGGGCCGTTTCGAGGTGCCGGTGGCTCTTCCTTGCGCGGGGAACAGCCGCTCCATCCTGGGGGGGGGGGGGGGGGGGGGGGAGCGAGGGGGAAAGGACACCCAGCCCTGCCACCGCCCCCTTCAGCTCCTTCCAGCTGCCAGAGGGACCCCGGGGCCCCTCTGGGTCCGGCGGGGGCAGAGGGATGTTACTCGGCACTGACAGCGCAGGGGGATTCTCTGGGAGGTTAATGAATGAACCGCTGCTGCAGCGGGGTGGGCGCCGCTCTGATGGGACGGGACGGGATCGGGCGGGGCCTCCCCCGGCCGCGGGTCCCGCCTCGGCTCCGGGGACTCTTATTTTGATCGCGGCTGAGCCGGGCGGCGGCAGCGGTTGTTGGGTGACTGGTACTCGCTCCCCGCCCCCTTCCCTCCGGCAGTGCCCGGGCTGGGGGGTGTCAGCCCGGAGGGGCGCGGTGGGACAGGACGGGAGCGTGTGGCCGGCGCTGGGCTCCCGGCTCGTTTCGTTGTCAGGGCTTGGGCCGAGTCCCCGGTTTTGCGCGGGCACCGCTGCTCGCTCCGGTGTCCCGGAGCCTCGGGGGTGCGTCTGGGCCCGGGTGTGAGGGCGGCACTGGGGCTCTGGAGAACGACTCCGGGGCCCGGCGGTTCCCCTGGGCGAAGGGAACCGACCCGTGTGTCCGGCCCGGGCAGTGAGGTGTGGGCCGGGGTTGCGGGATGTCAGCCCTTGTGCCGAGGCAGGGAACGTCGTTCCTCAGCTGAGCTGATGATAAATGTATACATTTGACGTCATGGCGCTCGGCGGTTCCCGTTTCCCTCCGAGGAACGCGGCCTCCTGCTCGGGAGCAGCGTCCGCCCGTCCCTGCGGCTCCGGGTGCCAGTGGGAGCGCCGGGGGCAGCGCCCGGAGCAGGCACGGGCCGGGAGCCCGGGGGGTGCCGCTCTCCCCCCTCCTCCCGCTCCCCTGGGGCGCTGTACGAGCGGATGGCGTTCAGTCCCGGGTTCGCAGGCCCGGGCATCAGGTGGGGCCCCGGGCAGGGCGAAAGCCGCTGCGGTGCGAGAGGGGCAGGAGGAGCCTGGAGACGCCTGGCGGGCACCCCCGGAGCAGGATCCGTGCGGTTCTGTCCCGCCCCGCACCTCTATCCCCGCACCTCCATCCCTGCCTGGAGCTGGGGCAGCCCCCCCATAGCCGGGACGTGCCAAGGGAGCGGGAGAGCGGGAGAGGGAACAACGGGAGGTGGTTGTCACGGGGGAAAACTTTTGGCAGGAGGACGGTGGGGCTCCCCGGCTCTTCCTGGGCTCTCGCACGGTTTTTCTCTGGGCTCCTCAGAGTTTGGGAAGCTCGTTCCCTCCCCGCTTGGGACCGGCCGGCGCTCTGCCCCCCGCACCGCACAGCACAGGGGATAAAATGCCTACTGCCTCAGGGCCTCCCGGCGCTAACGGCAGAGTCCGTGTTTCGGGGGTGCCGCGGGCGGGGAGCCCCGTCCCCGCATCCCTCCCCTGTCCCCGCCTCACCCCATCCTCAGCCCACCCCCATCCCGGCTCCGGCTGTACGGCACTCTCCTGACGGGCGCCGCCATGACGCCGTACGGCCAGTGGGGCCCCGCGGAGGCCGCCATGCTGCCGTGCGCACGCGCGGTGGCCGGCGGAGCGTCTCCATTGAGAAGAATGAGGGGAAAGGGGCGGAGCCAAGGCGTGAGGAGCCGCCGAGGGGGCGGGGCTACGCTCCGGGGCTCCGGCCATGGCCACAGTGGATGCCGAGGTGAGTGAGAGCGGCGGCGTCCATCTACCCGGGCGGGGGGAAGGAAGATGGGGGAGCGTGGAGTGGTATCGCCCAGGGCCAGGCGGGTTCTGTCGGAGGCCGGGAGGGGGGCCGTGCCCCCGCCGCCCCATGGTTCAGTCCAACTCCTCTGAGGGGAAGAATGTGGGAGCTGCTGCCATTGTGTGTAGGGGGGCCCGGGACTCTGTATAAGTAACACCCCTCCGCGGTGAGTCAGTGGTATGGGCCATACAGGTTCCGGGGTTCCCCCCCAATGGGAGCGAGTGCGTGTGGCGGAGGCGGGGGAGGTGGGGGGAAGCGCCGGCGCCGTCATCCACGTTCCGGGGCTCCCCGTGCGGCGGTGCGCGGGGCGGCGCCGGCACGGCTCCATCCAGAGTCCGGGGCCGCCCAGGCGCGGCGGCGCCGCCGGCCGGGCCGCCGCTATGAGCCATGCAGAGTCCCGGGCGGCGGGCACGCGCCCGTGCGGGGGCAGGCGTGAGGCATGCAGGGCCCCGGGCCCCGCGCGGCGGGAGGAGCCGGCGCCGCCCCGCCCGGGCGCGAAGGGGGCGCGGGGCGGCCCGAGCCTGCGCCGCCTCGCGCTTTCTAGGAACCGGCGGCCGCGGCAGCGCCGCGGGGGGGGCGGCGGAGCCACCTCCGACGGGGAAGCCCCGAGTTCTACCTCAGTGAACCCCCCCCCCCACCCCCCCCGGGGTCTCCGCGGGGGCCGGGCGGCTGCCGGAGGAGGCCCCGCGCCGCCCCCGGGCCTCCACTGAGCGGCAGAAGCCGCCCTCGTCGGCGAGCCGAGGGGGCCGGGCCGCAGCAGCTGCCCCCCGGCAGCCGGCGGTGCGGGGCTTGGTGCCCGTACCCGTGCGGGCACGGGGCTGGGGCAGTGCCGGCCTCAACCCCCCCGCATCCCCAGCGGCGGTGACAATGAGCTGTCATTAGCCGGGGCTCCCCCGGCAGCGCAGCCCAGCCCAGCCCCGGCCGGGCCCCCGCTGTGCCGGGGAGCTGCTCAGTGCCCCCCGGGAGCTTCTCCCCGGTTGTGTCGGGTTATAAACTCGCCCCCGCAGCCTGTGCACGGGGCGGTGCGGGGATGCTACACGCGGCGTGACAGCCGGTGGCGGCGGCGGGAGGCGAGCGGGATGCCCGGTGCTCGCAGGCAGGTGCGGCCTCCGCTCGGCACCCCCGGCCCGCTCGCCCCCTGCCCTTCAGGAGCAGCGGCTCTGCCGCGGCCCTCCCCGGGCTCCGGCCTGACGCAGCCCGTGCTGGGGGTCGTGTGGCGGCTGGGAGCCTCTGCCCTGCGTGGGGTGAAGGCTGTGGCACAGCCATGCAGGGGGCAACAGCGGCTCTCCAAGTGCCACAGGGACAGCTCCGGGTGATTGCCTGGGTGAGACTCTGCTCATCTTCACTGGCAGTTTTGTCAGAGGCTTTGCTTACGTCCTCTGTCCCAGCACAACGGCATCTCCAGGCCTGGCCCTGCTGCCCTTCCCCTGTGCTTTTGAAGAGGATCAGGTGCTAATCCTGCATGGGATGGAGGGACCAGCCCTCAGCGCTGCTGTGACTCCTTGGTCTGGTTTTGCCTTCAGATGTGATTGCTTCCAGGAGGCTGGCACAGCTGTAAGTGGGGCAGGAGTTGGCTCACAACTCACCAACTCCATGCACAGGGTAGTCCTAGCACTAGATACACACCTTTTACTTGGGAAGTGTCTCCCAGGAGTCCTGGCTGGTCTGCTCTGGGTGCAGAGTGTTAAGAAAGGTTGCTCTTAGAATCAGGCTTAATGTCCACAGAAGTTGCTGTGGATTATGGGGAGGGAATGGTGGCTTGTTTGGAGTTTAATTCCTCCCCTCCCCCCTAAACTCAGTTAAATGTGAGGCCAGATCTGCTTCTGCTTATACCCCTCTGAGGCCAGAGGTGAGGAAGTTGGTATAAATCAGGCTGGAATTCAGAGACTGGAGGGGATGCTCCTTGCTTCCCCAAGGCTGGTGGGGCAGAGCAAGGACCAACATCCCACAGCTGTGGTGTTCTGCCATGTGCAGGATGAAGCAACAATGAGGTATTTTTTCCCTTGGCCAAGAGAGGCACAGAGGTGTGTGTTCCTAGGAAGAGGTGTCTGCTGTGAGCAAGAGCTGGGTGGGAGCAGGCGGGTTGGAGGAGTGCTGTGTGTCTCCAGGGAGTGTCCACAACGCCTCTGCAGACAAAGTTGTTGGCAGTCAGTTCACTCAAGCCAAAAGTTTCCCATATAAAATAGCTTCTTGCAGAGTTGGCAAGTGAGGGAGAATCTTTAGCACCAAGATCTTCGTGTCTCCTGAGCTCTACACTTCGGAGCTTGTTCTCTTCTGGCTACTTTACTCTGAGGCTGCCCCAAGTAAACTCAGTGCATTGGGCTGAGCTGCCAGGTAAGTGGCCATGCTGCAGTCACCAGATGTAGTAACCACATAGCTGCAGAGTAGACTGGTTTTGCTGCTGGTTTTCTTTAGTAGGTTTCTTACATCCAGCGTGGTTGGTGCCTTTACTTCTTTATATCCAGTGTGGTTAGTGCCTTTACTTCTTTTAGACCTACTGCAAACGTGGTGCTGAAGAGGAAAGTTTAAGGAATTGAGTTTGTATTGCCTGGGCCAGGTTTAGGATAGTGCAGGTTCACTGAATTTGCTGCTGCCTCTCCAGTTTTCATCAACTTAGCAAAGAGAACCAGCTGGCCTGGTCTGTGTGTTTCCTATAAGGCTTGTTTGGTGTGAGCTTGAAAAGGGAGGGAGGCTTCAAGCCGCGATGCTTTTCCTCAGCCTCGTGCTACCCTCGGGAAGGCTGGTGCCTGCATGCCAAGCAGGAAGCAAGGTTTGTGTGTGGCTTTGAATGAAGTGGTTCTCCTCAGAAGTCACACTGCATTTTTTCATCCTTTTCCCCCCCTCTCCTATCTGTTCTGATCTGTAACATCATCTTTTTTTTTTTTTTCTTTTTTTCCTGGAGATGCAGCTTTGATCTTTAAAGTGAAGAGTCGCTGTGCAAACCACACAGAGGACAGATTTCCCCCCACTGCTCAGCACCCTCAGCTCAGGCAGGATCTCCGAGAAGTTCAGCACCCAGCAGCTCCCCACGTTTTTTTCAAGGCCAGGACTTTTAACAGGCTGAGCAGTTCCTCAAATCAGGCTCGTGGTGCTGAGGCTTTGCCCTGGCTTTGATCCTTGCTCTCATCCCCTCCGCCAGCTGGTGCCGGGAGCTCTGTAGGCAGCCCCTCCGCCTGTTCAATGAACTCCCTGCCGGATTAAGGGGCAACATTCACTCGCCTCAAAGCGCTTCCTATTCACCGGTCCCTGGCTGGAAGGAGGCTGCTGTAATAGGCCACCGAGTGCAGGAGTGATAATAGGAAAAGCCAGGACCTAATGAGCAGTGCCTTTGAGCAGCCAGCACGTAGAGGATTTCTTCAGTCTCCTACTTTCTGGTTTGCAGGTGACGTGAAATCCAGCGCTGCTTTCAGGCCTGCCTTGCCCTTCCTCCTCTCTCATTTACTCCTGCCAGCTGGTATCACAAGTGAGGAGAGGGCTTTGCTTTCCCAGGGCCGTTGCTTTTAAGTCGGAGTCTCTTTCAGTAAGCTACACCAGGAACTCTTGCATTTTAAGCCCCATCACCTCTCCTCTGTGGTGAGCTGTCTGGAAGCCCGTGTGTTGTGATGCTGTTTTCCTCAGGCTCCTTAGGGCACTGAGGTGTGTTGACGCTATGCTGGCACCAACACAGGAAGGAGGGGTGTGTTTCCAGCTGTTGTGTTAGATTCCTTTCAGGGTACCAGCCTTAATGCAGTTTGCAACACTTTAGCTACATCTTTGTATGAAGAAAGGAGGTTTTTTTCTCTTCTCTGATACTAAAAACCCAGTAGAGTAGTTTATAACTTGTATCAGTTAGGGGCTTTGGCACAAGGGTGACTTTATTAACTCCTTAAATTGCACACTGCCCTCCTGCCACAAAACCTCACGCTGTGTGAAATGGATGCTAACATTTAATAGCTTTAAATGGAAAGAGGGGAGGTTTAGATTAGATATCAGGCAGAAATCCTGCCCACAGAGTGGGGGGTCCTGGCACAGGGTGTCCAGAGAAGCTGGAGCTGCCCCTGGATCCCTGGCAAGGCTCAAAGCCAGGTTGGATGAGGCTTTGAGCACCCTGGGCTGGTGTGGGTCGCCCTGCCCATAGCAGGGGAGCACTGGGGGGTGCTCTGGGGTCCCTTCCCACCCAAACCGTTCTGTGGTTTACTTTCCTAATATGAATTCTCACATGAGCAAGTCACAGGCTAGCAAAGGCTGCTCGGGATCTCATCCTTTTCTTCCATGCAGGCAAACTTGAAATAATTGCAGAACAGGCAGAGATGAGTCCTGAAGTTTTAAAAAAAAGCCTTAAAAAAGTGCCCTTCAGTTGCATTAAACTAATGTGGCTGAGCCAATGTGACTGAAGAAAGCATGGGAAGAACATTTTGTCAGTGAAGGCAGAATCAAAGACCTGGTTTGTACTTTTTTTTTTTTTTTTAAGAAAAAAGCTCTCCCAGTATAATTACTCTGTCTGGAGAGGATGACTTTTCATTTTTCTTTGCTGAAATAGTCATACTAATAAAAGTCAGTGCTGTGGCTGTAGCTGTATTAGTTTGGAGGCGATTTCAGACCAGAGCAGCTTATTTTTTGCTTCTGAAAGCAGAGGCTGGGTTCTGCCTCTGAGAAGTTTTGCCGACTTAGTTGTCTGTCCGCAGATGCAAAGAAATTGCTCTCCCCTCCCTAGCTGTGTCAGCAGAAGCTCAGGTAGAGATGCAATTACCAGCAAAATCCCCAACAAAACTGAGAACAACAAACAAACAGCTTTTCTGGGGGGAGAACTGATTGGAGCTGTGCTGGCACATAGAGCTGGATGGGCACTCGCCTGGCGAGCAGCTGGGAGGCATCAGCATCCCTCAGTGCCGCTAGCAGGGGGCGATGTGCCGGTACCCTGGGGTATCACACTTCCCAACGTGGGTGAGAGCAGCTGATACCAAACGATTAGGAAGTGATACTGATGCGTTGCCACTGATCTGAGACGTTAATCTGGGGCCTTGCTCTTTATCTTGCCTGGCGTTTTGTGAGCTGTCTCTTCCCCTCCTGATGCTGGGGCAGTGCTGCCTGCATGGCCTCTCTCTGCTCTGCAAGTGGGGCTGAGGAGGGGATGGCAGCAAGCTGTATTCCCCTTGTTTTCCCTAGCAAAGCACTTGAAGCAGAGCATGATGCCTGTGGTTTGACCCACTGCATCCCAGAAAAAGAGGAGGTGAAAGGGGGTTGCATTTCGTGCAGGACTGCGAGAGGTTCCAGGTGTCTGAGTGCTGCCAGGTAAATTTTGCTGGAGATTTTCCCCTCCTTGACTGTCACAGAAGCCAAAGGTCGCTGGTGAAAGGCTCACCTGGCTGTCTGTGCCTCAGGTGGGTTAGGGAGAAGTTGTGTGAGCCTGTCCCCCCTCAGTGTGTGGGCAGGCACACCGGTGCTGGCTGGTGACTGGGTGGAGTGCTGGAGGGAATCCGGGGAGCCCAGCTGGCTGAGGGTGGCTGCCGAGCGCTGGGAAAGAACCTGGAATAAACTGTACAGAGGAGAGTGTCTGATGCTGGTGTCACTGTCTCTAAAATAGAACGGTTTTAGTGCTTTTCATTAAAACTTTCTGGCATAGGCAAAGTATCAGGGACATCCAGAGTGTCTTTTAAAGTAGGAAGTGTTCTTCCGAGAGGATCCCTGTTGCCTTAGTGCCCAGCCAGATCTTCACCCCTGTCTTGCTGTCTGCCTCTGTACCAGCTCTCAGTCCCAGTTCAGATTTAAGGTAGTTTGGCTCTGTGGAAACACACTGCAAAGCAGCTGTGGAGCAAGGTGAGCTGACACAGCATAGGGCTGAGCTACTTGTGTGTCCAAGGGGCTGGCTCAGGCGTGGAGGTGGGTTACAAAATCCTAAATCCATCCTTTTTAATGTGATACCTCCTCAAGGGAGAACTCTCGGAGGCAGTGGTGAGCAGTGTCAGTTCAGGACATGGAGATGATGAGTGGAATGGACCCAGGAGAGCAGAAAATTCAGGTCCACTTCTGTTTGCATACAGCTCATCATCCTGCAGAGACCGCACGCAGGAGAGGGAGGAACTTTGCAGGTGGTGCAGCTGGGCAGGAGATAAATATAGCTGAGCTGACATGGATAAACTCAAAATAAAGCCAGGTAAGTGACTTGTCCCGTTTGTTCCAGGGAAATGTAAAATTATGTGAACAGGGATAAAAATAATCCAGGCAGTTATAGCTTCTTGGGTCTGCTAGGGCAGCACGTGACGTAGGAGAGGGTTGTGAGCTTGCTGTGGCTGCAGCATCAAACCCAACAGCACAGAGCTGGTGAGCCGAGCAGATTTAGGTGAGTGGAGGTAACAGAGGTGCCCAAAGACCAGACAGCAGGCCTGTTACCTGTGATTTGTGGCAAAGTATTTGAGGCAGGTCCAGGAGGCTTGTGATGCTGCAGGCAAACATGCCTGCTTCTGCTTGCCTCATCGCTAGAGAGGAGCGGAACGTGGTGCTGATTCCTCCTGGGAGCGGAGGGCAGCCAGGATGGATCTGATGGCTTGAGCCATCCTCTGTGGAGAGAGAACTGTGGTCCAGGTGTCTGAACTGAAGCATGCTGGGTTCAGAGGAAAAGTCTGTGCACTGTTCAGTGCCACTTCAGATTCGGAATCCATTTTAGAACTGGAGTGGAGATGTGGGTTAACTGCAAAAGGGAACTGTGGTCTCCCCAGGACTGTTGGCCACGGCCTGCTGATGTGTTTGACTATGGCCCAGAGTGCTGTGAAATACTTTGGTTTTGGGTTTTTGGTTGGGGGTTGGTGTTTTTCTTTCACTTCTTTTCCTGTTTAAGTGTGAGCTGCTGGATTCCTGTGAATCGCAGCCTCCTCCTTCCTCCCTGGTCGATGCTTTGGCCCTTACGGTTTCAGGAGTTTTCATAGGTAATTTCTCTCAGAGGCTCAAAGCCAGAAGGCAGATCACCCTCGTTATTTTTTCCAACTTCAGTTGGGGATGCTCTGTGCAGCTGACCCAGAGCATCCAGAAACTACAGCCAGGGTCTCTCAAAAATCATTCTGTTGTTTCAAGAAGTGGGAAATTAAACACACACATGGCAGAAGACTTACAAGGGATTAACTGGCTTCAAAATTACATCCTTTATCCAGCTGTTGGTTTGGGAATTGAAAGCATGCTGCAGGATCAGGAGGTGGTTGTTGAAAGGTGATGTTCCAGGGTGTCTGGTGAATATGAATGCCCAGAGGCCTTTGCCTTCAAAGCCCTCCGTGCCTCCTGACCCAATGAAGTTTTGATGTTGTCTCAGCTCAGCCCAGGTGTGAGCAGCTGGCCAGCAAAGCCACGTGTATTTTTTCCTCTTTCTTCCTGTGTAGTTTAATTTATCATCTCCTGATTATCTCAGTTCCTGGGGTGTTACCCAAGGCATGTTTTTATACAGCCCTTGACTGAAGCTCGTTCCCCATGAGTTCGGCTTTAGGTGCATGGAAGGGACTTGGGGGAAGGTGCTGGAGGCTGGCAGTGCTGTGCAGCTCGTGTCAGCTCCCCAGGCCTTGTGTTTTTGGGACTTGAGGAATTCAAATAGGCTTGCTTGATGTATTTCTTACGTCCAAGGGAGTAGTTGGCAAATTTACACCCTGTCAAATGCGCTTCTATCAGTGTAAAGAAAAGAGTATCAGTGTTGGGGAGATGAAAGCATTAACAGTCGGGCTGTGAGCTGGGCTGAGTGAGTCCATCTAGTATCCTGTTGGCCTGCAAGTTTGAACATAAAACTCTGGATTATGAGAACATGAAGTATGAGACTAAATATTTTATTAATCGAGGAGCGTTGTTAATATTTGATGGATGAAATCAATACCCAGAAGGCTTTGCAGAAAGCACCACTGCTGAACTGGTACCCGAGACATTAGGTGTTTCTAACTGCAGACTTGTTTGTAACAGCTTTCTCAGCTCTCACTTTTAAATGTTGAGGAACTTTGTGTGTTTGAAATCCTTTTGTTCTTTGGATTAGGAAGGGTATTCTTCAGTACTGTTAAGGATGCATCCTTTGAAAATTGATGTTTTAATGTCACATTTACTATGCAAAGATAACTGTTCGTAGGCATCACCTGGAGTAGTTAACCTTTTCTACCACATTTTGAGGAGAAATGAGTGTTCCTTTAAAGACTTTGGATGAGATATAATATTTACTCTTGCCAGATCCTGTAGCTCACAGAGCATGTGGGGAGAGGCGAAGTTGAAGAGCCATGCTGTCTTTTAATCAACTTCCTCCTGTACCAGGGAGATGCAAGCAGTGAGCAAACAAACTGCTACTGTGCAGGTTTGCTGAAGATTCATCTGCTTTGACTTTAGAGAATTTACAGTGGGGAGAGGTTAGCACAGCCTCCAGCGAGCATCGTTTGAAAAGGCCAGTGTGAGGAGGGATCGTATTCTGTCCTGGTTATTTCCACTGTGTTTTCTAGTCACTGCAAGTTCTGTTTCCCCCTTTTTTTTTTTTTTTAAGCTTTAGACCAGGTCTCTGTCACACTCTGTGCCTAACTCCTGTATTTCTGGATTTTTTTTTGCCTGCAAGTTTTGTAGTCTCCTTCCTTACTGAAAGTACCTTTCGTGCTGGTGGCATGGTTATGTTCGTGGCTTTCTAAGAGTTTAGCACCTTTCCTATGTCAGTACCATATTGGTCTTGATCATTTACAGCCTTTATTAAAAACTGAGTGGTTTGGTACCTTCTCACACCCATGCCTCTAGACTGTCCTCATGAGGCTGTTCTACAGATACAATTTATCTCCTGCCCTTGGGTGACAGCTGGGGCTTTATGCAGTTACAGGACACGTTATATTGCTGTTGCTGTTGTTTGTCCTGGAGCTGTGGCTCGAGGCTGCTGCCAGCCATGACATAGGACACAGAGATCCAGTGTGTGGGCTTAAACATGGTGTGATCCCAGAGGCAGCCTGGCTACGGAGGAGAAGGTCAGGAGGCGGTGAGGAAGGAGGGTGTTTTGTCAGGTCTGAGGCTTGGCTAGCGCTAGGAAGTTTTACCAGCCAACTTGCCTTTCTTCACCAGGCCTTTGTTTCCAGCCAGGCTTCTGATGAAAGGCAGAAACGGCAGCTCCTCCATTGGCTGCAGGAAGCCACCTCCCCGTGCAGCACAAGCCCTTGACGAACATGCGCCGCGGCCGAGTGCCAGTGTGGATGCGCTCCAGTGGCAGAGCTGCGTTGGCAGCTGCGAGCCCCAGGCTCCTACTCATGGGGTGCTGGCGCCTGCCAAACCAGCCTCCATGGAGGAAAAACAGCTGGGAGAGGAGGTTTCCATTATCCACCTTGAAATGCACCTACCCCAGACATCTGGCAGCACAGGGGTGTGGGCCTCTTTGCTCAGCATGGGCAGGCCCCGAGGAAGCGGCTCAGATATTCCTGGTGGGCTCCCAGGACCAGGGAGGTTTGATAGGGCTTCCTGCCCTCCCAACCTGCTTGCCATCTAGCAGCATGGTTATGTCAGCAGCTCGAAGCCGATGCAGCTCTGTCAGCAGAGCTGGGTGTTTTGCAGCTCTGGCCAAAGAGCCGAATGCGGGAGGCCCCTCGACTCTGTGTATTTATACACTGGATGCACAGGGATAGTCTAAATTCTTTAAATGACAAAAACTCCACAAGTGGAAGTCGGCGTGGAGCTGCCAAGAGCTGTTCCTGATGCAACAATGGCTGCTTTTAGAGAGAAATGTAAATGGTGACACAGGCCCATGGTTGCTGCATGCACTCCCTGATGAGTCAGGTATCTTAGCTTGCACTGGGATGGTAACGCTGATGCAGTTGCTGATTGCTGCCAGAGCAAGGAGTCCATGCAAGGAGATTAGACAGCAGTCCTTTTCCCTGCTGGGTGCTCATTAACATTTTCTTGCTGATGTATTATTAATTAAGCTAATTTTTATTGCCCTGTAAGTATAGCTGGTGCTGCTTTGCAAGCACAGAACCCAACCTTCTAGTTTCCCTGCGTTTCTGAAGTGTGTGTTGTGCCACGTGCATAGTGAGAGTCCTGGAAAAACTGACTGTGTGGCTGAATGTTGAAGTAAGGTAAATCTCTGGGTTTTGTTTTCTTTCTCCCCTCTCACTTAGCAGATGCCCAGCTCCACGGCTGACTGGGGCTGGTGAGTGTGGAGCTACAGGAGCAAAGAGCTGAGGACCTGCAACCTCCCTGTGTGCAGAATTAGTGCAGGCAGATAATAGGATTTAAGTGCAAGGAGAGTTTGCAACATTCACCCTCCGTCACACAGAAGATTGCATAGACTGAAGGGGAGTATTGCATTCAAAAGAGTCTTGGGACCTGATCCAAAACCTCAGAAGCTGGGGAGGGCTTTGCCACCAGCTTCAGTGCGAGCGGCTTGCTCGCAGGGTACCCGAGCAGTGGGGCAGGCAGCACTTGAAACAAAAGAATTTAAAGAACTGTCCAAGCAAGGCTGGTTGGCAGAGTCTGATTATGAGATTTAGAATCTGTCCCTGCTGGAAAGCTGCTGCGCCCAAGACGACTTGGTAGTCTTGTTAAATGCCAATTAATTGAAATTCTGCTAATTGCCATAGCATTGCCATTGTGGTGCTTTGTGTACTGCCAACAGCGTCCTTGCTGTCAGCAGCATGCGTGCCTTAAAGGTGCAGCCATGTGCTGCCAGTGCCTGCATATCTGCAGGGGAGAGGGTGCTCTGCTGTCTCTTAATTTGCTATTTCAGATTGGTTTGGGGTCTGTGTGTTTGGAAGTCCTTTGAGTCTCCTGAGGGTGTGGATCTGTACAGTGAGGTGGCCTCTTCATCCGAGCACATCCCTCAGTCCCTTTTGTGCTGAGAGTGTCCCCCACTTGACTGGAAGCTCCCACCCTTGGATGTCCCAGTTGAACACCATGGCTGGGGTCAGCAGCCTGTGCTGCACTTCAGGCTTTGTCCCTGGGACAGGCTGGTTGATATTTTGTTTCCCATGAAGCTTTTTCTATTTGTTAAATGGAGGCAATATTTTTACAGCATTACAAGGCCTGACTTGGTGTTAGGAGCCTTTAACTGGATGTGTTGTAGAAATGTAGAGTGTTAATTATTGAATGTACAGGTTCTCTTCACTGGGTAGGAGATGGCAAGTTAGATACGTCAGTGATCACTAGTTTATGTGCTCTGGTTTCTGGCTTCGTTCCTTAAGATCATAGGCAGAGCTGATTAAAGGAAACAGATAACTTCTAGAAGTGCTTTGTAACATAGTTGTGATCAAAGCCAGTATGATTCCAAACGTCCAGCACCTCTTCTTCTGATAGCAACATCGGACTTTATCTTGAAAATGTGATCTGTAGGCTTTCTCATGTTCTCTTATTGCATTCTTAGACTGATGTGTCCCATTCCAGCCTATGGAATTATTAACAAACCTATGGGATGTGCTATCAACCTAACCCAAAACCAAATCCATGCTGACTGACAACCTGGCACTGACTTTTCTAAAGAAAAATACTGGGTGGAAAAGTGTCATTTGGGCAAACTTTCCTGTTTGTTTATTTCCATCTGCTGCTTTTTTGGACATGGTTTTCAAAGAGCTGAGTGGCTGCAGCTGGAGCCTCAGGCCAAGGTTCACTGTGCAGGTAAGTGGGGAAAAGAGAGGGCAGTAAAAGGACTGGAGCATCCCCTCATCCTCCTCTGCCATGGGCTGTGTCATGGCCACGCAGCCCAGGAGCGCCCGTCCCCAGTGCAGGTTCCTCCCAGCCACAGTCTGGCTGCAGTTGCATCTGGCCTTGCAAAAGCACTGGGCAAAGCTCTGCTCTCTTGGTTGATTCAGCTGGGGGTTTGTTGGGATCTTTTTTGAATAAGAAAAAACCCTCAATATTTTGGCATCAATTCACAGTTCTTTCTGTTTTTCTGTGCATGACCAACCCACGTGGTTACAGTCTCTTGCTCAGCTTGGGCAGGATCCACTTCTTCATGGGCTGCCATCGGGAGTTCAAGGTGTATCTGAAGTCCTGCTTCAACCTGGCTGTCTGGCAGATCTGCTCTGTTTGGCTCTGGGTACAGGAGTCAGGAGGAGTCTGAAATATTGAGTACTAGAAGGTAAATTGCATAGAGGGAAAATCAACTAGGATTGTTTGCTCACTGCACTGTCAGAGCTTTGTGAAGGTTTGGCCAATGTGGGCCCTGGTTCCTGTAACTGGAAATACCCCTGTGCGTTACGCCACCGGAGGAGCAGGAGGAAAGGCTTTCCTGCTCTGCCAGATGATATTACCAGCTTGGTTTGGGTTTTCAGCCATAGGTGTCTCAACAGATCAGTCTTTCAGCATTCTGTCTGGGGACTGTTAGACACAGGCCACCTCTGCAAATGAATTTCCAAGAACACAGTCATTTCCCTGTTCTACAGGAATACCTGAATCAGAAATCCTCTTATTCTCCATGTGGGCTCAGGGGTGGTTTTCCCAAGCTAAGTTTGAGAGCTGATCTTTATGCAGACCCTCCTACTATCTTGGAGATGTATCTCCTCCTCTTAACTCATGAGCTGCACTGTGGCATTAAGCATGTTTGTCTCCCTTGTCAGGAGAATGCTCTATTGTGTTGCTGCCCTCTGGGCTGGGAGGACTAAATCTCTCTTCTACTAGATCCTGTAAGTTGCTGATGTGGAGGCATCAGCTTCTCCAGGGATGTGGTGCCTAAAATCAGGTACAACCCCATTTCTTGTTCTGACAGCCCCCCATGAGTGTCCTAAGTGCTCTACCAACAGTGTAGGTTATTTGTATGAACGCAGCTGGATGTGGGAATGAGCCCATGGTGCCTCTTGTGATGGTACACTGCAGAACCGAATTGGATGGAAGAGGAGCACAACTGTGTGCTGCTGAGTGCTCGGCTCTGTCATTACAGAATGCAGCTAGGCAGGTAGGTTTTGGTCTTGCAACCATTTACACATCTGAGTAATAATTACTAATACACCTCAGTATTGAGCATCACAGGGAGAGCTGTTCATTGGTGACACAATGGCTCGTGTACTGGCTGTGCCTTGGGTATAGGGTGGCACGTCTGAGCCCTGCCTCCATCTAGGAATGCTTCCCCGGTGAGGCTCTGCGGGTGTCTCGTACTGGTTGAGTGTGGGTGCAGTATTTCTGGGAAAATAAGCCCTCTGGAGTGAAGCAAGATACTTCGTGGTGTAAAGACCTCTTGGCTGAAGGCTTCTGCAGAGGTGTGTTTGTCACAGCCCTCATCGGCGGGGGCAGGAGGCAACCAGCAGTCACAGGTTTCACCTGTCAACCATTGGATTTGTAGGAATAACTGTTGATGGGAGGATCATGGCAGTGCCTTTGCATGTTGAAAACTATGCCTGTTATTAAGACTCTGCCATGAGAGCTCATTTACATACAGCTCGTAGCACATACAGGCCGAACCTCTGCAAACCCCAGTTAACAGTTCAAGTTACCAGTTCTGTGTTGGTGTAGCTAAGTTGTGTGAAGCTGCTGGGCTTAGCTGTGTCGGTACAAGCACGTTAACACTGGTGTAAATGTGGCTGCATGTCACCTAAGTGTGTCGACCAAAGTCATGGTGAGAGAAGAGCATTTTTGTTGGTATAACTATCAATCTGCTTTGAGTTGCCTCAACAGAACTATATAAGGTTCAAAGATAATGACTATATATAAGGATGAATATAAGGATGCCTCTATCAGGGCATGCAAACAAGAAGCAGAAATTGTGGATGGGCCAGTAACTGGGTCCTTGAATTAATTTACTTCTCTTACATTTCAGTGTCTGTCCTTCCATGGGTTTGTATTTCTGTGTGCTTGGGGTTTAGTTTTTGTGGATTGCTAGGGTTTTCTTTGGGTTTTTTGTTTTGGTTTAAATGGCTCAAATGAGGAACAAACTATTTTGGAAACATACAAATGAGAAGCTGGAACATAGATGCCAGTCAAGGTGGGGCTGGAACATACCCTGTGCTTCACGTGCCATGTGAGAGGTGTGGTGTTGAGCAAAGCAGAGCGTGGAGGAGCAGTGGTTCTCCCAGACCTGAGAGCAAGGTGCCAGGACGCATCTGAGCATTGATACCTGCCTGTTTTGGAAGGCTGCAGGCAGAGTCTTGTGCTGTCAGGGCCTTTGGAGCAGCAGCAGTATCCTTTCATTTTCCTGAGGTCTGGATTCTCACTGTGTGTTACAGCAGGCTTGGCAGCATGGGGCTTGGCCATCTGTTCTCAGAGCCTGGCAGTCTCTCAGTGCTGTGTTCCTCAGCAGTCCAGGTAACTTCTCCACCTCCGAATTTTAATCCAGGGGGTGGAGAAATAATGTTCAGCCTGTTTGCTGCTTGGTTTGTAACCTGTACAGGTGTTAGGAGCCAGAGGTGAGGCCAGCTCAGAGCCAGGCTTTGAGCCTTACTGCCTTGAAGCTGGTACTGCCTTTGCTGCCATCACACTCCCTTTTCTGAACCACCACGAGAGTTTGTCAGCATCTTTAAGCCATTTGCTTAAGCTTTGGGGTAAAAAAGGGGGGAAAAAAATATCTTTGGCTTTTTTACTTGCAGCCAGATGCCTCCAGGACTACTTCTCTCTTACTTCTGCTTACTTTGTCCAAGTGGTTTTTAATCCTGTGCCAGTAGGGTGGAAATGTCTGTACAGCAAATATGACTACTGCAGGTGGCTTGGTTTTTCAGCTCCTCCATGTAGTCTGCTGAAGGGAGCTGGCAACCCAGGGTTGAAAGCCACTGGTGTAGGTGATAGGAGGTTGCAGAGTTTCTGCTGACATTTCTGAATGGAAAAGGACCCCCTTAAATGTTGTTTGTTTATCTCTAGAGACAGATCAGAGGTAGTCAGATCCTTGTGACCAGCAAGGGGCAAAAAACTAATCCACGTGTGTGTGAAGTATGAGGATCTTCTGAGCTCTTCTGAGTTCTCCAATATAGAAAGTGATGCTGCAGACAGTGTGATGCAGCGAGCATAAAGCACCATGGATTGATTTTTGACAGTGCTAAAGGTGCTAGAAGGGCCAAAGGAAAGTCCCTGGATCCATCTTCTTTGAGGATTATTTTCTAAAGCATCCATATTCATTGCAACCGCGTGGGCTGCTCTGATAAGCCCTGAGAAGTGCCTGGAATGCAGTAAGATTCTATGAAGAGACTAGTTTTGTGTACCCTTACCAGTGAATCCTAAACTGGATTTGTCCAGTGAGAGGAACTCTGACCAGGTCTCCTCCTGCAAAGGCAACCTGCCTTCACAGAGACATCTGTCCCTAATTAATGCCTCTCTGCACCAGAGTCAGACGTGAGAGTTCTCGGGCTGAAGTGGTGTGTTCCTCTTGGCCATGAAGCCATGAAGATAATGAAGAGGAGCAATGCCATGGCACTCCTGATAAGTAGACATGGGGCTGAGCTTCTGTAATTTCTTACTGAGAGGATGGACTTCCTAAATTATCATTCTGCGCACCAAAAGTAGTGGAGATGGCAGTTCCCTGCTCCAAGAGGTGTGTTGGTCCCATTTTACATTCTTGCTATCTCCTTGAAGATGTTCTCAGCAGGACCACAGAGTCCTTTTGTCCTCCACTCTAGTTTCAAGCATTTGCTGCTTTAGCAACACTTTCAGACCCAAAGCAGTGGGATCTTGGTGCTAATGCAGCGCTGTGTTTTCAAAGGAGGAAGCAGAGCACAACAGACCATCACCAGCTTACCTATGAAATGGCCACACCTGGAGATGGGGAGGATGAATGGCAGGTTGTCGTATCTCCTTGTCTTTCAACTGCCATTGTTCTCATCGTGGGAAATGAGAGATAGCCTCATGTTACTGCTGCATTAATGGCTTGTAGTGTTGCAGTGTTATTTTCCCTGTGTGGAGTGGGGATGATGGCAACACAGGTTAGCTGAGGCCGTGTATAAGTCGAAGCCAGGCCAATAGACAGCAGCGTCCTGCTCTCCTTTGTGGGGAAATAAATCGCTGTGAGAGTGGTCAGCAACTCATGTGGCTGTGCAGGCTTCACTTTAGATAGGCTGGCCTTCAGGCGTGGCTGTGCTGACCTGCCGTTCCTCTCTCTGCTTGGAGAAGGAAAGGGCAGGGGAATTTATAGCAGAAAAAATGCAGGTACTGTGTGAAAACAGTTCTGGTAGCTGCAAAACTGAGGAGCCCGTGCTGCTTCTGCAGTGTGGTCTGTGGGATCCTGTCAGCTGGTTTGGCATCTTGTGGCTTTACTATAAATGGGGACAGCAATGCAGTATTAGGAGTTAACACTTTTTTTTTTTTGCCTCCTGAGCACTCTTCCATGCTTTGCCACGATGCTGCAGACCAGACTGACAGCAAAAGCCACCTGCAGATGCTCTGTGGGTTAGGAGAGGAGAAATCCTTCTCAGGTTTTGGGCGTACGTTCCCACAGCTTCCTGCTGTCCCCGCCACCGGTGTCACGCAGAACCATGTGCACTCTATGTAGGTAGAGGTGAAAATCTCAGTAGGCCCCTCCACAAGAAGCCTGTCCCAGCTGGTGAGTTGGATTGAAGTGATTCATTGTCTGCTGCCTTTCACCTGACCTCTGAAAGGTGCTGAAAGCTGAGGACATTCAGACCACGTCCTCACATGCCTGCGTTTTGTGGCAAGTGGAGTGTGAAGAGCGAGTGCCAGCCATGCTTCCAGTGGGTCACCCCTTTTGTTTAGATACTGGGCTTAAAATCTTGCTTTTCAAGCTAGGGTGAATGGGGATGCTTAAGTCTGTGAGATTTGGTCATCGCTGTACAAATAGGATTCTTCCTGGGACCAGTGGTTGTGTCAAATGAAGCAAGAAGCCTCTCTTCATTGGGAGCTGCTGGTCCCCCCACACTTCGAGATAGTGCTTTCTGAAGTCATGCCATTACCTTCTCTGGGTGGTCTTATGTATTTGCATTGTTCAGCCCCCTGGCAGCCTGCCTAGGAGGGGTCAGAGCTACACTGCAGCACATTGGTGGAGCTGCCCTGAGCCTGATAAACTTGGGACACTTCTGCAGCTTGAGCAGAAGGCTTCACGGGCTCTGAGGGTCTTGGATTTCTGAGCTTGTGCAGCTTGTTGGTATCTTGTGTTCCTCCTCCTGTGCTGGTGGTTAACACCTGATGTGGAGGATACAGCATCCCATGGGCACCTACCTCCTCTAGCAGCAGCTATTTCTCTGTTCTGCTGGTATTTCTAGGCTGCTCCCATGACTTTTGTGAGCACTTGTGGATAGTCAAGGTACCAGAGGTTCTAGGTGCTGCAGTGTTAGATGGTTACCATTGCACCAGGCTTGTATTGCCACTGCACATTATACAGACAGTTCTTCCTACAAATGAGTCTTTAAGGGGGGTTACACGAGAGTATGAAATGCCTACACTAGTTTTTGGCAAGGCTGGTTTCTGTCTCTGTTGCACTGCGTTGGCACCACTGGACTTAACAGCCTGTGGGTCACACCAAAACGCACAAGAGGACCCTTCTGTCATGTTTAGTCCACAGAAGAGCAGAGAAGTGTGGCTCCTAAGATGAAATGATTAATTGTATAGCCAGAGTATGGAGGTCACAGCAGGGATATTAGAGAGGTGCCATCAGTTTGCTGTCATGGTGGTGTTAAACCACTTTCACTGGCATTTCCGAGGCTCCCAGTGAACAGCGAGGTGGGTCAGGGTGAGCAGTTAAGGAAGGCTGCCCTGCTCTCCTCCTTCCCTACAAGTAAGTGTTTGAAGGAGAAGGAAGGGGTTTGCTTCCTCACCTCTCTTACATCATTTCCATCCAGCTGCAAACTTTCATGCTAGTTATGACAAATGAGGAGTGTCAGAGGTGGATTTTGCTGCATCACATACGATCTCCTCTTCGCTAAATTAGCACTGCGCCACCATACTGTTCTGTGGGAATCTCTCAGTCCTCCTGGTTGCTTTTTCATCCAGGTTCAAGGCTGGGTGGGTTTTTAAATGATGATATTTTAAAATTTGAGAGCAGCTTTGATTTATTGACCTGCTGCCTCTATGAATCGAGCTGTCTGGGCTGGCATCTGGAGATAAGAGGCTGTCGAGTAATTGCTTATTATTGACTGATTGCCAGCTCAGGCTGTTTGCTTGAAGAAGAATCAATGGCAGTCAATCTTGAAAGTCTAAACTCTCAGGGAGTATGACTGGTTTCCAAAATGGGAATGACAGGTCAGGATAACTCCATATCTGATAACCCAACTTCATGTTTGGGTGTAATCCTGCAATGGAGGAGGAAGTACAGGACATGATCTTCCTGCATCAAGGCTTTCACATCTGCTGACTTTAAAGCCTGGGATCTTTCTTTGCAGGGATTTTCAGGGTCAGATCCCACCCTGGCTCCAAACCTTCCTTTGAGAATTTGGGGCGGCCTCAGCCCCACCTGTGATAAGTGGGAGGCGAGGGCAGGATAGGTGCCGGCATCACTCCTGAAGTCCCCGAAGGACAGAGCAGGGAGGGGTGGATGAACAGCCTGCGCTATGACACATCCAAACCAACCAGTTTGGATGCTTTATAAATAAAACAAAGCGTCTATTTTAATGCATGGTAACAGAGATTTCCTTTCTGTGGGTGATTCTATTTAGGTGACAACAGAACAAAATATCCAGTGTCACCATACCTTCTGTCATCCTTTAGGGAGCCTGTCGCTATGGTGAGCGTTCATTTTAAAAGCAGACATAGCCCTTACTTAACACTATCGTGACATGATTCACGTGTCGGGCTTAAAACATCAAAGGGGCTTCATGCCATCAAAGGTGTTCAAGACTTCATATTTTTTTTTCTCTCTCTTTACTATTTTGGTTTGGTTTGCTGTTGAGATGCTCAGGTTTTTGTAGTGGCTGGGGTGAAGCCTGGCGACTGGATTTGCGCAGCCGTCGTCACACCTTCAGCTGGAGCCCACTCCAGATTTTCCCCAGCGCTCAGGGGTTGCAGGCTGGTCTCCATGAGCAGGGTTTAGAACTTGAAATAAGAGCCTTTCGTGGGGGGAGGGGGAGGCTTGGATCTCTATCAGCTACAAAGAGCAATTAAGCAACAGGACATAAAATAGATAAATGGGAAGGGGAACGGCGGGACCCTGGTGACATGGGAAGATGAAAGTGGAAGAATCTATTTCCGAAGTATAAATATTTGCCTTTTGCTTGGGGACTTTATTTTCACCAGGAAAGCTCTGATTTGAGGTGCGTAGGTTGGGGTGAGGGAGAAATACCTCAAACAGGGCAGTTTAATCCACAGAGGTCCAGGGGAGAATGGTTGAGATTACTTGAACAGCCTTGTTTAGATACTGGATTTGTTGTCTACCAGCAAATCCTCATTTGCATGGGTCCTTAATCTGTGGAGTTAAACGTGTCTCAGGATCTGTTTTCTACCGTGCTGCAGAGTTGAGAACTTGATTTTTCTAAAGCTATTCATTTTTATTTGAATGTTCCCCCTCCTCCCCTCTCCCCCCACACCTCAAATTATCTTCCCGATTTTTTTTTATTTTTTTGAAAGCAAAGATGAGCCAACAAGTGACACAAAAGCAAAACCTGACAGGGAGAAGCAGCTATATTTGATTTTAAGATTCGGTGGATGAACTGTCCACCAGCTTGTAGAGAAAAGCCAAGATCAGGCATTTAAAATGTGTGTCGCAGGGAAACCACTAGCCCCCCCTCTTCCTGAAAGGGCACGTTAAAAATGAAATCTTTTCACCTCCTTGGAGGTAGAGGGTTGGGCAGAGATCCTTTCTGGAGTTCTGGGAAGGGATTAGCCCTTGTTTTTTGGGGGCTGTTTAACTTTGCCTGTAGTCCTGAAATGGCATTTCCTCATGTCTGCAGCAGCCCTCATTTCATGAAATGGATGCAACTGCTGAAAAAAGATCTCGCGTGAGCATGCTCACTGGAAGATTAATCCTTTAGAGGGAGTTGGAGAGTTAAGCTACTGTAATTTCTCTGCAGTTGGCTGCAGTAAACAACTGCTCTAAAGACACGAGGAAAAAAATTGACGGAGGTATATGGGATTAATGTACATATCTTTTTGTGTTTCTACTTTAAGGTTGAGGGTTTGATAAAGGTTTTTCTCTAAGCTGGGGAAGAGAGGGATCTGTGTAATGATTTTATGGGTGACCTTCATGTTGTGGTTTCTTTTTTTCCTCCAGGCCAAAGTAATCCTATTTCCGTGCAAGGCCATAACTGAGGCACGGGCTGACTTTGTAGAGCTGGGGTAGAGCACCAGGGTGACTTCGTGTTGAGTTAAAGGATTGTACGAGGTGAGGCCTGCTGCACGTTGAGCTGTGTTGGCAGGAGGGAGCTGAAAACACCTAGTCCTGTTTAGTTCTGATCAGAACCCAGTGGGACTTGATGTTATCATGCTTCTGTTGGAAAGAAAATGTGTGAAGGGATTAGCTTTGATTGCCTACAGAATAATGGTCTGGTTTTTTTATTATCATTATTTACTTTACTCCCCCTCCTCCCCATGCCTGAGGAGCTGCAAACCTGCATCAGATGGGGGAAGAAAAAAATAGCTGTTGAGATATTTTGGCTTTGCTTTAAAGGATGCTCACTTTTCACGTGTTGAGGAGAGAATGCCTTGCCAGCAAGGTAAGTGTTGCAGGCACACGGGTTGCATCAAGGTGAAACCGAGCTCCTTCCTTCCTTCCTTCCTTCTTTCCTTCCTTCCTTCCCAGTCGCTGCTTTGTGGGTGCATCCTGAAGGAAGGAAAACCTCTCTTAGTTCCTAATGTTTTATCTACTTGCCTCCAGAAAGCGTGGGTGAAGGAGGATGTGATTTGCCACCCCTTGATGCTTTAGATCAGCTTCCTCCAAATACTTGCAGCTCAAGGGATGGAGGGCCAACCTGGGGGCCCCGGGACGTCGAGCAGAAATACTCGGGTGGCTTGATTTTCCTCAGCCTGCTTCAACGCAGTGCTTGAGCTGGGAGAGGCAGTGCTCACTACCCACAGCTTGCATCTTTACCTCTTGAAAGCATCTAGCTAATCCTTCTGAATTATGAGAGAATGGAGGTGAACTGTCAGCAAAACTTGCCTGGCTGGGGTGGGGGAGCTTGGGGGGGGGGTGGTGGGGAAGGGCATAAATTTTGAGTATTTTGTATAACTGGCATAAATCTCAGTCCTGGAGCTGGAGTTGTGAGATACCACTCCTTAGCAAGCCTCCAGGACTCTGTAGGAGTAGAAGGGCACACCCTTCCTCCTTCAAGGAGTAAATAATAACAGATGCAACTCTGCCTGCACCACGGAGAATCCCTGTGTTGCACGGCTATGACAGGAGTGCTTCCCGGTGGTAAATTGATGTCCGGTGGCAGCAGGGTCTGTGTGGGATGTTGTGTGTTGGAAAATGGCTTCGTATTTCCTCAGAGTGGTGTGAAGGAGGAAATAATAACTCAATAATTTTGCAAATGTCAGTGGCTCCTGCTAGATTCCTCCTGTGGCAGCTGTCAGCTTACGTGCGATGCACAGGTGGATGGATGCTCACGCTGTCGCATGAGTTGAGAAGGACAATTCTATTATGGACTTGGCTGAGCTCGAGATGCTGCGTGTTTGAAGAAGATGTTGCCACCCCAATATTGAGGGGTTTTTTTCGGTTAGTCCCTCCTTTCCCCCTCCTTTCCAGAAGCTCTGGCTAGCACAGATTGTCTGTTCTGTGGATGGTTTTAGGGAACATTGATGGCTGTGTGCGTAGGGGGAATAATTAGCTACCAAATGCAAATAGATTGTTTCTTGCTGTTTGAAAATCATTGTAATTTCTATTGAGGATGGGTTAATTATATCTTCGTTTTGATGGGTGTAAGGAAAATGATAGAGATATAGCAATATAAATCTATGTTGTTTTTGGAATACTGTTTTGGAAATGGTGAGAACAAAGACCCGTCTCTGGGAGGGCCGTGGGTCTGCGGGATGCAGCGGGGTTGCATGTTTCTCAGTGGTGGGTGAGTGGTTTCTACTTTGGATTTTTATCTTTACGCCAGCGCTGTATCTGTCACCACGACAGGGGCTCTTCAGCTCAGAGGAGAACATCCAAATTCTGGTGAAAAGTGTGTTTGGTTGAAGGCCTAAGTTTTTCTGAAAGGCAAAGGTGAAAGGCAGAAGCTTTAAAATACACTGTTAAAATGTATTCCTGATCGGGGTGTAACAAAAATCCATCCTTATCCTTATCCTAAAGTGTGTGGGGGGAGCTGCTTTATCAGGATGGGACGCCAGGACCAGGCCATGGGCTGAAACAAGGCTCTTGTGCCTGGCTGTCCCCCAGTGCAGGTCACCACTGCCTTTCCCTTTTGCAGTAGATTTTAGAGAGCCTGGATCCATCTTCTCATTCTTTATTGCAGCCTCACCAGCAAAGGGAATAAAATTTGTCCCTGAAATGGTTTGGACCATCTTGAAACTTTTTCCTTCAGCCTCCAGTACCAGGGTTGGCAATTCTGGCACCAGAATATGGGGGAAAGGCTGAGCAGAAGGACAAAAGTGAGACGGTTTCCTTATTGCCATGCCTTTTGGCTCGAAGCCAAACAGTAAACTCCTCCTCTTCTTGTTTTAGAGAAAAATGGAGGAAATGAGCTGTTCTCAGTGGCTGCGGAGCGCCCCTAGCATGGAGCTCTGTGCTTCACCCTCACCAAGCCTTTGGAGGCCTGGGGACTCTGGATCAGAGCAGCTTTTGTGAGAGCCTCAGCCCACGGCCCCTTCCCTTCTGTGCAGACAGCTCCTCTCCAGCAAGCCCTGGAACTGATAAGTCTAAAAGGAAAAAAAATAGCTACACCCAAATTTAATTTCTGTTTGGTTTAAAGTTTGCAGAGAGGCTGTGGGAGCCCCTGGAACCCTGGCAGGCTTCCAGGCCAGGCTGGATGGGACCTTGGGCACCCTGGGCTAGTGAGGGTGTCCCTGCCCATGGCAGGGGGTTGGAATTAGATGGGCTTTGAGGTCCCTTCCAACCTAAAGTGTTCTGTGGTTCTGTTTGCTCTTGGGTTTTGCTGGAGAAGCTCTGCAGGTCCCTGCTGGAATGTCCCTGTGGAGCGGGCACCTGGCTCCCTGTGCGAGTCCCTCTGGTACGGCTGAACTGAGCAAGGGTTGGTTTTCCAGCCCAGGCAGCTCACAGCCCACTGAGACGGGTGCAGCATCAGCATGAGCAGGCTGTGAGCCCCATTCCCTGAGGGCATGGGGCACCTCAGCTTCTGCAGTGTTGGGATGGGGGTGTCAGTGGGGGAGGCGACTGCCAGCACTCGGGCTGGAGTCATCTGGGGAGAGCAGAGGTGTCCTCCCACCCCAAAACCTCTCTCTGGGGCTGTGCAGGGAGCAGGGGAGCTGGTGTGCTTTTACTGAGATGAGTAACTCAGCCTTTTCAGGAGGCTTCACTGCCTGAGTGTGCAGGCTGCTATCTTGAGGTTTCTCTGAAAGCTTCTGGCCAGCTCTGTCTTCTTTTCCACCAGAGTAGCTTTGTTCAGAGGAGGAAATGAAACCTGATTTGGGGACTTGCTCACCTCTGTGGTGTAGCACAGGGCTGTATTTGGCAGGGGAGGAACAACATGGAACTGAATCTGACAGGTGTATCTAGAGAAACCTTACACAACCCTGCCAGTCACAGGGTGGAGAAAGGGACTCTGCTGGGTTTGCACCAAAGTTCTGGTCTTTAATAATCAAATGATGACCACTTCAAAGCTTCTCTCCCTCCTAACTGCTCCAGCCAACCTTTAGTCAACTGGCAATGGCTTTAAAACCAGGCATTATGATATAAGCCTTGTAATTATTTGCTGTGCTGAATCCTCTTTCTGCTGTGAAGCTGTGCAGAAGGGTATTCTGTAACACACAGCGTTTCCCCACCTTCAGGCCTTACCAAGACTCAGAGGAGGAGTTTTACCTCCTGCTCTCCTGGCCATTTGGAAATCCAGCTCATGCCTGTGTTTCAGCTTCCTCAGCACCCTGATCTAGCTTCTCCCTGCTGCAGCCTTGCTTCGGGGTCTTTCCTAGCACTCTCCCTCTGCCCTGAGCTCTCCTGACAGGCTGCTGGGCCTTCTGCACATCCCATGCAAAGCAGGGAAGGACCTTGGGGCATCTCCCCACAGGAGCCCCATGTTCCTGGGAGGCTGGTGAAGCCCTGTTTTGAGAGGGGGCTGGAGCAAGCCTGTGAGCAGCAGCTGGCAATGGGGACTCCCTACCCCCCTTCTTCCTGAGGATTAAGAAGTGAAGTTCCGGGCACAGGGGATGGAGCTGCATTTTTTTTTAACCTGGCTGTGAAATAAGTAGAATAACAACATTCCCGGGGTGGGGGAGGCTTAATGAATTGATCAGTGTGGAGGGATGTATGTTTGAGCTTCTGAGTGTTAGAGAAGCAGTAAGTTCTGCTTGGAAAAATGTAGTCTGTGGTGGAAGGGAAGATGGAAGAGAAATCCTGCTTTAAATCCCTGCATCCACCTGCAGGGGAAAGATGGAATCAAACAGGAGGGAGAGAGCAGCAATGCTGGAAATGGGGCTGTGAGCATGGAAGTTGGAGGAGAGGACCAGGATGGACAGATGGATGGGGCTGTGCTGGAGGAGGTTGGTTTTAAAGTTGGTGGTGAAGTGACTTGGTGGCTCCTAAAAAGAAAAAAAAAAAAAAGGAAAAATATTTTAAAAAGAGGAAATGAACTGTAGGTGATTTTTCAGGCACCATCTAGTCCGTGACCTACTTGCTGCCACAGTGATTTGCAGCTAGAGAAGCAAACAGAAGACATGGCTGTTCCCTGTGGGCAGGGCAGGGGAGCAGGTCCTGCTGGAGCTCTTCTAGTGGTGCTATCTCTACAGTGGTGTTTGTAGAGCCACTGCTGGAGAAGGCAGGGGGAGAGCTTTGAGTTGTGTGGTGTCACAGTGCTGGATTCTGGAACCAGGCTCAGATTCATCAGCTGGCTTAAACATGCAGGTCCTTGATGCGTGAGCAAACTCCCTTCCCAGGGAGGGGTGTGGGGCACTACGTAACTGGTCTGTTTGGGGACATGGGTCACCAGGACATGATGGGAACAGTAGGAATTATTCATCCCTAACCTCCCTAATAATCCACTGCAAACTGAGTCTGCTTTGGCCCGCTTCTGCTCCTTCAGGAGCCCCCACTAACCTGATCATTCTTAATCTCATCTTATTTTCCAGATCATCAATTTGATTTCTCAGTACTTGTACAGTGCTTAGTGTTCCTGGGAATCTCTGCTTCCATCAGTTATCTCTGTTTCTTTTTCGAGGCTGCAGCAACCTTGGACCACGGTTTTCATACTATCTTTGTAAGTCATACTGCGTATTAGGAGTCCTTCAGACATAACTCTGCAGCTCTCACCAAGATAGCCCAAAGTTTTCTCAGTAAATACCAACTTTTCTTGCTAATAGGAACTTGAAGACTCTCCTTTTCCTGTTGTCCACAACTTAATCCCTGTATGTAGATAAAAGTCCATGTTGCAGCATATCAGACACTCCTTTAACCATATTAATCATGATGCTGAGCATCTAGTGCTACGGGCTGGTGTCAAGTAGTGCCATTGATTAGACAGTCACTCTTCTCCGTGGCATTCATCAGCAAGCATTAGCATATAACCTTCCTCTGCTTGATTTTGAATCTGGTTCCAGTGTCTTCTCCAGGGCTGGAATGCATTTAGCTGGATTTCATCTCAATAGAAGCAGTGTGGATTTCCTGGGGCAGAGCCTCACACGGGGAGGGAATCCAAAACCAGTGACCTGGTGCTGTCAGTGCCTGGTGCCGTGGCTGCTCTTACCCCTGAGCCCTTCCGCACTTGCGCAGGGCTGTGCCTGACCTGGGGGCTGTTACAGATTTACCTCTCTACAAGATGTGACATTGGGAAGTGGCCTTTGTAGCGTTTTCCAGGTGTTCTAAGTTGCTGTATTCAAGAAACAAAGAAGTGGCTCCAGGAGTGCCTGAAATGGCAGCCTTGCCCCTGCGGATGGCACGGATGTCTGTGAATTACCCATCCAAGGTTATTTAACTCCAAAACTTCTGTGCTTGCCTTGCAAACTCCATCCAAGAAAATCTTTTCTTTGGAAAGAAAAATGAAAAAAAAAAAAAAAGAGTCTTCTGTTTTTCATAACTTGTGAATTGTGCTCTTGTCTAAGCTGATTATTTTATTTATTCCAATAATCCTCTCTTCCAGAATAAAGGAAAATTAATTGTCTCCCTATTTCCATAATGATTTGCCCTTCAGACAGTTGCCAGGCAAAGTGCTTAAAACCTGAAATGAAAAGATGGTGAATGTTTAAAATCATTGAGGAACATGTTTGTATTTTAATAGGGTGGTATTCAAGCAGTCCCAGAGAGTGCTATTTGCTCTGTGTTCTGTAGGATTACGAGGTTTTGGGTTTTTTTTTTTTTTCTTCTGCATATGAAAATGGGGTCAAGCCTGCTGTGGGAGATAGTGCACGTCTTATGCAGGATTTTGCTAGCAATATGGACTTGCTTGCAATTGAAGCCCTAAAATTACCCGGCGTTAATGGGGAGCGTTGTCCTTGGGCTTCGTGAGCTTGTTTGCCAGGAAGGCTTTGCTGCCTTTCAGTGCCTGGAGATGGGCAAGGACCTCGTTCCTTCCAGGGGTCCCTGCAAGAGCTTTTTGCTGACACCTGGCTCTTGGTTATTTTTAACTTTGTCTGACTGAAAAAATAATAATAATTTTAAAAGTTACCTGATTAATTTGGGAAAATGCTGGAGTGCTTCCTTAAAAGGCTCCAAAGTGATGTAATATTCGGTGATGAATCCCAGAGCTAAATTAAGGCTTTTGTGGGTGCGTTGGTTGGGGAAGGGAGTTTCATATTTTTATCAGCTAACACATTTATTTTTTATACCAGGCTTCGTGTTCAGGGCTCCTGACTAGCAGGAAGCAGTGGCACGGTCCCAGATCTAGACCAGGATAGTGGTGAATCCACCCTCCGCTTTGCTTTCCAGTTTCATTCCAGTAAGCTTTGAGAAATACATAAAAACCTGGAGCTGTGGATGGCTGTGCTTCCAGTGAGGGGGATTACACTGAGGGCAGGTGAAGAGGAAGAGCTCAATGTGTAAAAACCCAAAAAAACAAGAGCCTTGTGTAACGAAAGGGGTTTGCTGCCTTCATTTGCATCCATGTCAGCATTGCACACCCAAGTGTGGGGACAGCAGAGGTGGAGCCCATCTCCACTGTATTCAGGGAAAAGGTGCTGGCACCAGACCTGGATGTGGCCCTGGCTCTTTCCTCATCGTGCAGCATGGCCAGAGGCATTGGGGACAGTTTCAGTGCTGTGTTTCAACACAAGAAACCACTTGGCAATAAATTCCTTGTATCTGCTGTATGTTTCCCTCTCCCCTCATGCAGAATTGCTCCGAAGGAGCAGGGTGTAATCCATCATGGAAGAAAGAAGAGTAGGAGTTAATTCATTTTCATGATCTTTCTATAGCACTTAGACTAGCTAATAGTAATTTGTCTTACTTGGCTGCTGCAGTAATCCCATAAGGGACCCACTGGGAGAAAGCTCGGCACAAAGGACCCCCGGCCCCCGGGTCTTTCCATTAGCTGCAGAGCGCGTGTGATCATCTGTTGCATTTACAGCCAGAGTTTTGTGCTGCCATCTCAAGCAGGAGAACAATGGAGGTATCTTAATACCACCCAACTCCAGGAGCTTTCCATGCCCAGGTGAGATATTGGTCCATCGCCCAGATGTCCTTTAGCATGAGGGAGGGAGGGAGATTCTCTCCTGGCTACCGTGAGCTTAGGGAACGTAAAGGCAGGTGTGTGGATATCCTCCTTGGGACTCACCTGCCAGGCTGTGCATACAACAGTCTTTTGTTTTCTGTTAAACTTCAGAAACCTGGCAGGGGAATTCATTAACACGAGTCCCGACAGACTGTGATTTTGCCAAAGATTGATTTTTGAATTGGTTTCCCTGCCCTTAATAGGAGAGATCTCTCCCTCCTCCCCGCTCAGGAGTCCTGGGAGGTGTAGGTGTACGTGTAGGCTGCAGCGTTAACCCACTCTGTTGTGTTCATTCTGGGCCTGGTATGGATTTGGATTGCTGTTTCTTGCTGTTGGTGCATTCACTCAGCTTGTTGCGTGTAGCACGGAGGAAGTGATCCCAGACAGGGAACACTCAGGTGGCCACCTCCTGTCTGTCGAAAGCTGCTGCTGATTTCAGTATTTTAGGCTCAGTCTCTTAAATCACAGATGGAGCTGTATTTCTAGCTAGTACAACTCATACAGTTCATTGAAGGAGGTGAAAATACTCTGATTTACAGCAGTCTGGGCCTGATCTGTAGGCAGCAAGCTCCATGCTGGCTGGAGGGGTTGCCAGAAGGGCTTTTGAAATGGCAAACGTTGTGAAATCATGGCAAGGAATGTGAGAGGACAGGAGCTGGGCTAGAGGAGGACACCAGCCCCTTCCTACAGCACAGCGAAGGCTGGAAAAGTGGGTGTTGCTGGCTGTGTTCTGCAAGGCACCTTCCTCATGCTCCAGGCAGTTCCTGTGCTAGGCAGTGACCTACCGGCCTCTCTCAAAGGAGGAGTTTGACAGACCAGCCTTTCCTCCTGATCTTCTGATGGCTCTTTGCTGGAGTAACTGTGTTTGTTAGCTGGGGGCTGTTACCAGTCCCAGGAGACAATACTGCTTTTGAAAACTAGTATTTTTTTTTTCTCGCCTCCACTATCCTGATAATCCTGTCCTTTTGTCTCCTGTTCCCTGAGGGAGTTTTTGCCCTTCCTGGAGCTGATCCTGATCCCTGTTTGTGAAAACAGATCCCGGTTTGCTGATGAAATCAGTTGTCTGATGCACTGCATCATCTGTGACTGTGCAGGGAGGGAAGGAACCCGTGCCCTGCCACAAGAGCAGCATGTAAAGGTTTTACTTTGGCTAAGAGTGCCCAATCTTCCTTTCTCTGTATCGCCTCTCTAACTGAAGTAAGAGAAGTTTATCACATCCAGGTCCTGAAGAGTACGTCTTGTGGTTTGGATTGATTGTTGCCGACATGAAGAGCCTTTCCTTCCTCTCCCCTCCCAGCACATCAGGTTTTATATTACACATCCACAGGAAGTGGACTGAAGGGGCTAATAGATCTCCATCGTTAACAGTGAGCCTGCAAATGAATGCGTAGTGCTGACAGGATCACTGTAAGGCCTGGACTTCTGTCCTCCCTGCTCATGGACGAGGAAATAATGAGAAGTAGGTGATGGTGGGTGCTACCCTGCCTGCCCAGCTCCTGCTGAGCAAGTCCCCCAAGAAACAACCTTGAAGCCTTGCCTTGTGTTTTGACTGTCCTTGCTGTGAAGCAGCCTGGGCTGACTGGTTCTTTATTGGGCACATTGATGCTGAGCTGGTGTTCCTGGGATGGTAGCTCCAAAGGCATTGCTGGGTCTCACCTGTGAACTTCGGGTGGAAGAGGCATTCACAGTGCCTAGCAGGCTGCACATCTGTAAAGAAATGTATATTTTCTTCTTGGTTTTGTTAGAAAGGTAGCATTCTTTGCTCTGAATGTTCTGGTTTCTTTGTGATTGCATAGGGACCAAGAAAACAATGTCACAGTGCTGCACACAAATATGAACTATAAAATTAGAGCCACCCGTGAGCTCTGGGACCAGGGACAGGGAGGTGCTGCTTCCAAAAATGTGGTTAAAAATCAAACTGCTGGATTGTGAGTGACAGTTCAGTAGTAGCTGCTTGTCTGTGTTTACTTTTCCTTGGGAACTGGCACAGGCCCTGGAGCCTGCAGTAGTAGGTGGACACGTAAGTTTGCATGGCGTTTCCTGGCCGGCTGGGTTGGGCTGGGGCACATCTGCAGGCCGCGTTTCTCAGCACTCTGGATTTGTTGCTTTCCCCACAGAGGCACTGATAGACATTTGCTATTGATTCTTTTTCTGGAGAGAGACATACATATATTTATATATATATGTTTATGTGAGCCTGTATATGCTTTTATACATCAGATTGACTGGACAAACTTTCCTCTTTCTGAGTCACTGCTGCATTTCAGAGCAGGGGGAAGAGTTGCCCTGGTTGAGATGATGCTTATTGGGCCTTTTTGGAGGTTTTCAGGCTTGGGGAAAAAAGTGAGGACTGGATGATTTACATTTGGGGGAGCACCATCAACACCCAAAAATAATCCCCCACCACCACCAAAAATCTTTATCACATTTAAAAACCTTCCTTCCCCCCCTACCCCCCTCCACTTCCAAATGTGCTTTTTTTTTTTTTTAAGAGTTACAAATGCTTGTTGGCATAGAAACTACAGAATCTGAGAGAAGCATGCAAATGTAAAAGGAGCCATTCTGCCTGAGCAACATGGACCGAGCTTCTGCAAAGCTGGCTGAAATCTTTCACGAGGCAAAGAAAATAGTCCAGATGTTGCTTGAATTATAATGGCACTAAATATTTAGGGTTTTTCAATTTGCTCTTAAATCCAAAAAAAAGCTGGAAATGTAGGGAATGCGGATCCATTACCAGTGGGCTTTCTTGTCTTCTGAAAGAAATTGTAGTCCAAAAATATTGCTAAAATCTGTTTGGCTCTGAGCAGTGCCAAATCCTCATTAAAACATGTGGATATTTCTGTGGTTTAATCTGTTAGAAATGCATTCGGGATCCAGTTATGTTAAATTAAGCAACAATATTGGCCTGGATGTTGTTTGAAATATTAAATGTGGCAGTCGGAACACCAAGCAAAATGTTTGCACATTTTAATCGCTCAATGAGTAATTTTTTTATTTAATATTTTATTCCAAGGAAGGATGGAGAGTGCTTAAAAGCTGTCCCCCTCGCTCCTTGGTGTTTGCCTTCTCCCCTGCCAGGCTCCGCAGCATCCCAGCTCCTCGCTTCCCCCTTCCAGCGCGGGGGCCACGATGGGATGGAGCCGTGGCATGCCGGGAGGATGCTGCTCCCTTTGAGCATGCTCCTCGTCACCTCCCGTGGTGCGGAGCTCGTGGACGCGCTGGTGTAGGCCTCCGAAATCCTTGACGGGAAGCTAAAACAGCCAGCAGGGCCTAACAGAGGTATGCATCACGCCAGCCTTTCTTTCCTTAAGAGATTTTTACTGCAGATTCTTTGCTCCGTTGGGGTTTCCTAAAGATTCCCTCAGACAAAAATGCCTCTAAACTTAACCAGCTCGGCGACACGCAGCAGCGGGTTGTCTCCCCGGCTGGCTTATCCCAGGCAGCGTGGAGTCTATGCGCTCGCCAGCTCTGCCCTGCAAAGGGCCGTGCCGAGGGTGCTGCTGCTGGGAGCACTCCCTCTGCACCTCTGCCTTCCCAGCGGGTACGGCCCAGGGACTGGCAGAAGCACTTTTGTCTTGCCAAAGTATTTATTTCTCGAGTGTTATTTTTAATTCCCCACTTGTTAATTGCCTCGTGGTAAGGCAGGCCCAGTTCTTGGGGTGGGTTTTTGACTGCTTTAAATGCAGCCCTGCTGAGGAAGGGCTTGGTTGTGTGATCTCAGGGTGGATGGCAAAGCAAGCCATGAAATGCTGCTCGCAGTCTACAGTGCCGTGGGACACATCCATAATCCATAGTACATAGAAAATATCCCTGCTGGGTGGGTTTTTAATGGGCTGCAGGAGACTCTTTGTTTTTAAATTTGACACATTGCTTAAAATAGCTCTGTATTGGTGCCTCCTACGTGGTTTAAGGTTAAAAATGAGGGTAGCTGGGTATATTAACAGGTTTTTTTTCTACAGCCTTTTGTTTTGGGGCCTCTCTAATCGCGTGGCAGCTTGTGTTGTATTAAAATGAGCACCTAGCTGGGAAGTGGTACAAAGCAGGATCGCCTTGCCAGTACCTGTGTGTGACTTGATAGCATTCACGCCTCTTTGTTGTCAGACATAAAAAGGGCAGTGTAGAAGGTTGGTAGGCTCAAAATCCAACCATGCTTTACTTTTCCTTTGTTTTCCTTTCCCTCTTGTTTTTCCTTTTCCTCTCTAGTTTCAAGTGCATCCTTTTCTGGGAGTAGTTTGGGCCTGGATTCTTTTTTTAAAAGACAAAAGAAACCCCTGATGCTCAGTGCAATTTCCTTTATTATTTTAATTGAACCAATAACTATATGGTGATAAATGGGGATTGTTAATGATTTGTGATGGCAGAGTGAAAATAGGAGGCATTCTGGAATGGAGGTCACCGCTGTAATGTCCTCAGCAAGAGCAAACAGGCACGTTGGGGGAGGAGGGGAGGCAAAGGTCTGGCATCAGAAGAGAAATCAGCATCGACCCTTCTTTTGGCTAGTTTTTGTGGCTGTGAAAAGCACCACATGGAGGGTCTGAGCCCCAGGAAGGTCCTTGGGAAGAGGTCTGACAGCTTGATCATCCTTGTTCACCTGATGGCTCATCCTGTTGTCTCTCTCTTGGCTTGGTCAGCTTCACTGTAGGTACCTGCTGAACTTCAAGCAGGTGCTTACTTTATTTAAGCAGGTTTTCTGTGCTTAAAATGTCGTCCTAACTTGGACTAAAATGCCTTGAAGCTCACTCTCCGATACGTGGGGGAGGCTCAGAGGTACACTCTTCCCCTGATGCATGTGTTAGCTGTGCAGGGCTGGTCAAGACCCCTTCCCCAGTGCCAGCTGCCTTGCCCAGACCTTCACCTACACGGACCTCACTTTTCCAGAGCAAGCACAGCCTCTGGGAGGTTTGATTAAGCAGTAAAGCCTGGGTTACCTCCAGTTATGAGTGGTGTATGAGAAGGGGAATCTGATGTTGCCTGAGCCTCTGGCTAAAAACGGTGGATGTGCAAAGCTGCTGTGGGGTGGCAGGATGGGGAGCAGAGCTGTGGGGAGCCTTCAGTTCCACCACTTCATTCACCCACCAGTTTTACTGGCAAAGGGATGTTTCTCTTCATTGTTGGACTGGGTTCTTATTCTGGCTGTGCTTAACAGTTCCCCTTATGAGTGGGGTTTGGGCAGCTGTTTAAAGCCTGAGTTTTTCTGAAAGGATTCAGTATGCATTTAATAGTTCAGCATCATTAGCTGAGCAGGACAAGGTAGGCCAAGCTTGTAGAAAAATCTTAAATAAAGGCAGGGAAGCAAGAAAGCCATTCCTTGTATTTCCATATACATGTTTGTGGGCCCATATGCACTCAGTTATATGCATTATCACTGCCACTTGGTCAGGTGTTAATGGGAAAGTGTAATTAGATTAATCCTTAAGTTCTATTAGGGTACCAGAGGCTACTCCAGCAGCAGCAGTACTTTTCCTATCTGTTGGGTTAGTGGAGCCTTTTTGTATCTTTGGAGTGAATTTGGTTGGCTTTGAGACAGGAGTAGGGATCTTGGCAGGGATTTTTGGGGTTTTGTTGCTTCCATGTGGATTTGCTCCCTTTTGGAGTCTGTGGGAGTGAGCAGTTAAGCCCTGTTGCTGGCCTCATCTTGAGGTGAGCAGCAGCATCTTTGTTTTAAAACCTGCCTCAAGAGGACGGTAGGAATGGATTAGAAAGACAGAGGTGGGATGGGGAGAATACATTAGAAACAGAGGAGAAATAAAATGCAGGAATTGAAAATAGAGGAACAGAATTCAATACAGAAGAGGAAAAAGGGGCACAGAGGAACCTCTGATCTCAAAGCAAGGTTAAAGGCACCTGGATATATGGGCAGGAAGATGGGAGACAGGTGAAGGTGGCGAACAACGTGAGGGATTGGGAGACAGGTGCTGATCACTGTCTCTGCAGTAGGCTCCAGAATATTTGCTTTAATTATCCTTTATGCCAGTGACTAAACAGAGATACAAGAAGGTCCTTTGAGCCCTGAATATGGATGGAGTGGTGAGTGGGAAGGTCTGACCCTTCTGTTCTCTGTGGGAATCATCTCGTGGTGTCTCTGGCTCACATGGTAGGAGAAGGCACTGCTCTACCAGACCTAGAAACTGTGAGATTTTGATGGTCTTCCACAAAGCCTGTGAATTGTTGAAGGGAGAGGAAATGGAGCACAACTCTACCTGTCTAATGAACGAAGAAGTCTCGTGGGTCACCTTTCTGTGTAGGTCTTGCTCTGCCCACAATGCTGAAAGTGCCGTGTTTGCATCAGGGCAGGTGCCAGTTTCAGCACTGCAGCCTGGTGAGGACAGAACAGAGGGGGTTTTGACCTCTATAGCTAATTCATCTGCAATTTCATACTATGTATCCTTACTAGAAAAGGAAGGATAAATATAATTTCAACCTTCATGTAACCTATCTTCAAGTAGCCCTTTTAACACAGACGTGCGTTGGCTTCTGCAGTGAAGACTAAAGACTGATCTTCCATTTCATTATCAATTGCATGATGAGAAGGAAATTAATTGTGTTACTGATGGACGTTGCAGGTCTGAAAGGCATGAGCTTGGTGGAGTTCACTTTTCACCTCTAGAACTGCAGTACAGGTATCTGACAAAATATTTGGTGGATTTTTATGATGAAATACCAGCTGAGATGGTCTTAATTCTGTAAGGAGCTGGTTGTCATGCAGCTGTGCAGAGCTGGATGTAGCTAGAGCTGGATGTAGCTCTTCAAAACAAAATGATGGCAGCAACCTTCCTTCTTCCCAAGCAGACTGACAGACTCCTGAATGTGAGGTTACCTGATGAGCACAGGGCAGTGTTACAGGGATTAGAAATAAGATTTAAGAGCCTGGTAAAAATAAGTGGGTAAGAATCCCTAAAATGACTGGATGTGGTTACTTTATATGCACCTTGGTGTCCTTCCTCCATTGCTCAGATCTGGGCAGAAGGTCCCATTTACTGGCATCCCTCCCTGCAGAGTTGGTCTTGCTGTGTTTGGACTGGGCTGTACTGACTACACCGCTGCGGGATGATTTGTTTGGAGCTGTGTTGAACCACCATTCTGTTCTGGTTTTGGTTCCTTGTGCAGCTTCCTCTTCAGTCTTTATAGTTTAAACTTCGATTTATGACATCCCTTCCATCTCCTTGGGAATGGGGTGTATTTGTTTTAGGAGTGGGATAGGTGGGGCTTTACAGACCTTTGGGAATGCTTTTCTCTGTATGGAGAGGAAGAGTAGAGTGTTAAATTCAGTTTGAAGCAACAGGCGTTTGGGCTGCTTTATATCTAGTCTTTTACTTTGTCCTTTCTAAAGAAGGACTTAGGAGCACCAAGGTGGTGTTTTTCTGGCATGTCACAGCATATTGACCTGTAAACATCCACCCTTGCAGGTTTTCACGCCAACATCTGAGGCATGTCAGGAAAGGAGAATATCAAAAATACTGCTGTGATGATGGCAGTACCCGAGGGATGTTCCCACAACAGCCATCTGGGCTAATGTCATCATTATCATCACTGAGTGGGCCTTTCCCTCCCCCTTTCCCAAAGCCCCTGAGCAATCCTGCTAGGATGAGAATATTGTCTACCCACAGTTGAGGCTCAGAAGCATTTGTGTTGGGTGTCTGCTGACACCTTACACCTGATCTGGCAAGGCAAAGGCAGGACAGGCCGGCTATCTCCAAGGCAAGCTGCAGACCGGTGGAGCTCTGGGCTGGCTGGGAGGGTCCCTCTCTTGCAGGCTGAGGACCTTGCTTGAAGCCTGTGCTGCTTGGGCTGAGTTACACCGTGGGCAGAAGAATGGTGCATGGTGCATATGCATGGAGGAGACTGAAGGATTTTACTTCCTCTCAGGGTGTTTGCTGTGAACCAGTAGTTCCCCCAGCCTGAACGAGGGTGGGCTTGCTCTGGAGCAGTTCCACGCAGATCAGTGGGGTCTGTTTTGGAGGGTGGGTGTCAGCAGCAGGCCCCACACCTGCAGCTCCCAGGTGCTTTGCCACACCAGACCCACGGCTCCCGCACCGACATCATGCTCTCCTGAGAGCTGATCACACCCAGGAGGCAATGAAAGAGCTGAGTGATGTTTGCCAGGTGATGCAGCAGCCCCTTTGCTCAGCTCTCGCCTGTCTGGGGAAGAAGGATCATCCCGCAGACCATGGGAGGAAGGAGCGTGTCATGGTAATGCCGGGCAACACCCTCCCTCTGCTGCTGGGGTCTGGCTGTGTATTGTCAGCTGCCAGCTAGCAGGGAATCCTGGAAATCTCTCTCACAGGGCCATGTTCTGCCTAGCTGGCTGGTTTTTCTTGGCTTGTGTGTGAAAACTGCCAAAACTCAGTTCCCCAAGTGCAGCAGGAGTCATTAATCAAAGGCACACAGGAAGGAGCTCTCTTGGTTGATGCTCTGGTTCTGGGTTTTGAAGTCAGTGACAGGGATGATCCAGTCGCTAATAAGTTTCATGTGGAACTCCAGAGCTTTCTGCTACCAAGCAAACATCTTAGGAAGCTGCTCAAGGAAAGGAAGCTGACTTCAGCAGTCCTTGAGTTTGTTTAATTGAAGCCTGAGAATGATGAGCGGCTGCTGAAGGCCAGCATTTGGCTTCCTGTCACAAGAAAACCACTCAGGATTTATTCCCCAACCCCCCTCTCTATTGTCTGTACACTTCTATTTGACTTTATTTTGGTAGAATTACCAAACCAGAACCAACTGCTGCTTGCTTTTTGTTCGGGGTGAGGCTGCATGAGAGCAGAGGAGCAACTTCCAAAGGTCCACAATGCTTTTGACGTGCGTTTGAATGCAGGAGATGGGCACCAGGAGGGACTGTGTGGGCTCCGCACAGAGCACTGAAGGGTGAAGCCCTTTCCCATTCCTTGGGTAATAAAAATCGTGCAAATGGTCTCTTGTCAGCGTGCAAAAGTTCTCCCCAGGAGACTCCTGCCTTCCCCTGGTTTGCCTCCAGACCAGATTTCGGCTGTTGTGACAAAGGAGGAGGGGGGCTGCTGGGCACAATCGCTTGTGTTTTGCAAGGTTCATCTTTCCCCTTCTCTGGTTTGGGTCTTTCAGAGCTGGTTGCATTACTGCAGCATTTGGTGAGGGGCTTTTTGTTTCCCCTGGAGTTTTGCTCTCAGGTAAAATGTTAACAAAATTAAGCACTATGCCACCTTGCAGGGCAGGTCAGTGGGTATTGCCTATGGGGTGGGGGGAGAATTTGAGCAAAGTAATTTTTTGAGGGAGTGGTTTATTTTTTGGTTTGAAAAACTGCTGCTGGCCATCCAAATTCAGTGGATGACCCTTGATTTTAAATTTTGGGGTGTTTTTCCTATGGACATTTCCTGTGGTAAAGCATCAGAATGAATTTGTCAGGCCCAGGCTGGAGCTCATGTTTGTCTTCCGTCAGACAACAACTCTACCAGTGTAGCTCTGGGAACCCAAAAAAATAGGGTGCTGTAATGACTTGGGTGTTAAAATATCATCCCAAATACTCATTTGTGTTCAGAAGTCTCCAGAAGAACATGTGGCTCACGGCACCCGTTGGCTCTTTGTTCCTCCAACACCTGCAAGCAGCGTGCTGTGGGGGCTGCCAGGCTGGACAGGGAGCAGAAAGGGCAGGGAAGCAAGAGTTAAATTCATTAGTAAGTGGCATAATCTCACTCAATCTTCTCATTTGCTTCTATTTCGATACAGTGTTTTCACCTCAGCAATTGCCAGGTGTTTAATGCATCTCCATTAAAAACTGTAATGGAGCTCATTCCCCTTGCCCCAGGGGTTTGACGTGCAGCCCAGTTATCCAACAAAAAATTCCAAAGGAACTTCTCTGGATTTGTTCCTGCTGTCTGATTCAGGGCTGACTTCTTGTGTGATCTGGACTGTGTCCTGGTGTCACAGATTCACCCACACGGCATCTGCCTGCTTTCAAGCTTGGCAGAGGGCATGAGAAGCTCCTTAGTCACTGCAAGTTTGCTGGTTCAGATAGATGTTTCCTCTCTCCTCCAAAAACATTCCTTAAAGGGAGTGTTACGTGGAGAGAGAAAATACCAATACATTTCTTGTATGCATGAATGTGGTTAGTTTAGTTTTTTAATAACAGAGGATGAGATTTAGGTTTTAAAAAGGGAGTTTTAAGTGCTCAAACTTGACTGAAATTCATAGGTCATCCCAAAGGGGCTGTCCCAACACATTCTGTCCTGCCCCAGCTTAGCTGGCTGAGGTGACTCAGTACATCGCCAGCAGGGCATGATGTCATATCTAGGTCTCTTACATCACATCCCTCTGCTCCATGCACTTGTGAAGGACCCCTCCAGAAATTTCTGGAAGCTAATTCTTCAAGCCTCAATTTTTAATTAATTAATATTGCCTGTTGTTCCTGTCTCTTGTTATAAATTGCTTTATAAAATCTCCCAAGTATTGTTATTGTAGCAATACATCCAAGCCAGTCACGGTGCATCTGTCTGGCTCTGTATGTGGGGATATTTACATGTGTTTTCAGTAGAGACTCTGCTTTGGATCAGGAAGGACTACATTGGTTTTCTTGCTTTTCCCCCAGAATTAACGTGGTGAGAACAGTACCCAAAACACCTTAAGACTGTGTCATGCTGGCTGGAATAAACCTAAGTCATGGCAATAGGTAAAGAGTGCCCAGTGCTGCAGGGGGTGGGCTGGGGGATTTGCTCCCAGGAGCACACTCACCATGTCTGAACGCTCTGCAGCCACATTTGAACAGTCACGGTGCTGCAGAGATTAACCTCTCAGGCTCTGGGGTGAGACCCTCAGCAGTGCTGCTGGATGTTGGTGGGGTTTGGAGTTTTGGGTGGGTTCCCCCTCCAGGTGACTGCATCGGTCCCACTGTGAGCACGTCCAAGAGGATGGCAGAGGATATGCAAACTCTGAACCTCTCCGGAGCCTCTGGAGTGTTGGAATCCAAGGCCTCACACATCCAGGGTTCACATCAGCTTTAGTGCTGGACACTGATGGCTCTAGCAATGACTCTGGGGTTCTCAGGCTCAGGGGATTGTCAGGCTTTGGCCTTCCTGTGGAGGCCAGAGGGGTTTTTTGCTCCTGTCAGCTTCTGTTGGTGCAGCACTCTTAGCTTTCGTTAACATGGCGATGCTGGTACAAACAAGAGAAGATCTGGGCTCTGCTCCCCTGGATAGGAAGGTAATCTTCTCAGGTAGGGATTGCAACCCAGCTTCAGCCCAAGCATGTTGGGAAATGAGCTCTGTGCTGAGTCAGCCTCCGGCAGCACATGTTTAAGTAGCCATCATTTTATGCTGTTCTCACCTGTGTCCATTTTACTCCTTACCTCACAGAGTTTTGAAAGGTGCTGAGCTCTTGTAATTCCCAAGGAAGGCTCTGGAGGGTGGAGGTCCTGACTGCCTTTGCAAATGAGGCTGTGGATAACTCTGCTCCAACGCTTTTCTGTCCTCCCTCCTCTTCCTTGCCCGCACATAGAGGTTGTGTGTCATCACTGTAGGATTTACTGCCGTGAGCGTGAGGACCTTTGATGTGAGCAGACTCTGGGAGAAGAGTTACGGCTGCACAGCAAGGCAGGCCTCCCACTTAAGCCCTAATGCATGCCCTCCATGGGAATAAGTTGGGCTTAAAACCAGTGAAGCATATCTGGAAGATGTTATTGCTTTCTTTTTTGTTAAGCTCGTGTTGACTCTTCAGGCTGTGGTGAATGCAGGTGCGTTTTGAGCTAGTGTATCTTTTGGAGCAATGTGGAAGAGCAATACAGGATTTCCCTTTAGATTGTTCCTCCACCAGATCCCTTGAAAATGACTCTGGCTTTGCTTTTTTTTTTTTTTACTTTCTTCTTTCTCCTACCTGTCCCCAAGGAAACAATATAAATGCCATGCCTGGAGTTTGTATCTGTTGAGGGAAAAGGGATTTTTAAACAGTGATCAGCTGGGCTTTTCCCTTAGTGCAGCAAGCCAATTGTTCATTAGTGAAATATATTAATAATTCTCTTATGAACCTTGTTGGTAAGTGAATCAGCTTTAATTCCACAGTGTCAACATGGGCTGCAGGTATTTCTTCATTATATATTAAAAAAAAAAAAGAGCGATGCTTGCGAATTGGTCTTTGTTTCCAAGGAAACAAACTTGACATGCTTGAGCTGTGCTGGATGCAAACAGTGCTGGATTCAGCAGACAAGCCTTGGGATGATATGGTCTGAATAATATTTTTAAACTACCTCCAATTTAAAGGCAAGGGGGAGGACGAGAATAGCATTTGTCGGCAGGGTTTGCCAATCTGTGCTTAATGAAAGCGCCGTGCGCTGCCTCCCAGCTGCCTAATGTGGTGCAGAGAGAGTCGCAGCTGGGGCTGGAGACCCAGGTCCCTAATGAACATCCCCAGAGAAGGGGCAGCCTGGGGCCAGCAGCTACCGCGGGGCACCCGTCCCAGGGCTTTGGTGAAATCCTGCAGCAGAAATAGAGGTCTGAGGGGAGCTAAGCACACATCTTTCTGTGCCAAATTATCCTGGTTTATCCTGGGTCACTTTACCAAGCGTTTTATGCTCTAAAAATATTTCGGTACAATGCAACTCACGGGTTCCTGCCATGGAAGGCTGCCGGCTGTTCCAGAGTGAAATGCAAACATTGTCCCAAATAATTTGATGAAAAGCTGTAGCCTGGTGTGTCTGGCTGAACAGAGTTTATCAGGGAAGAGATAAGAGAACAAAATTAGGAGTTGTTTGTGTACTGCATCTGCCATGAATGTGCTGGGGGCTGATGAACATCTTGACTCTTCCTTGGCTTATTGCATGGTACAGAAAGTCTCTCAGTATTTGTGTGATTACCTTGGAAGTCTGACTCAGGAAAAAAAGATGGCTTTGGCATTCATCTATCACCCCGTTTTTTTTTTCTGAAGTGCTGGGTTGATAAAGTAACTTGATTTTATTATTATTATTATTATTATTATTTTAATCCTCTTGGAAAAATCAGAACTTCAGCATTGAAGCCAACATTGTAGATACATGGCAGGAACATCAGCTGTGCATGCAGGGGAAGCGAGCATCGCTCTGCAGAGCACAGCAATTAACGGATTTGAACATCCAGAGGATGTTTCTGGCTTGGCCCCAGCAGGAGGAATTGGGTAGATATTAAAACTTCGGTGGGATTAAATGACCAGTTTTTGCCCTGGCCTGCAAAGCTTGACTTCTGCAAGAACTGGCTGTGCTTTCTGGAGTAGTTCTGTGTGCAGGTTGGGATCTGTGGGGGATATGCAAAGGATGTATAGGGAAACACAAGTTTTTAAGGAACAATCCTCCACATGCCAATCCCTCCCGGTGTGTAGGGCTGTCCTTCCCCTGGCACTGATGGTGCCCAGTGGGCTTCAGCAGTGTGGGTCTTTGCTTGTTGGGAAAGAAAAACAAGAAACCCTCCCTGAATTCCAATTTGAGATGGTCTTACTGCAGTGACAAGGTAACGATGGAGTTACTTCAGGGCTGACTAGTGAAAAGAAATCTTTCTTACAATTCAGGTCCCTAGGAAAACATAGTGTGAGGTGTGTTACACTGTGGTACCTCTTTCCCCCTCTCCTTCATCCTGCTTTTGACTTTTTTACAGATGGAGTTAAAATGATCTTCAGGGTGACAGAGAGTAGCCTGGCGTAGGGTTTAGCTGTAAGATGGCTGGGGAGCACTATTTGCATTGTGAGCTAAAAGCCTCAGTTGAAGCCCATTGGGGGGGAGGGGGGAGGAAATAATGTTAATGGCATTTCATGAAAACACTGTCATTTGTGGAAGGCCCAGATTGAAAAATCTGCTGCTGGTGTGAGCGTCACTGGGAAAGGCTCCTTTTAGCACAAGGCTTGCCTCAGACAGGATTTTCCTTGCTTTTGTTCTAAACTGAGATGCTTGCTGCCTAAAAACACCTCGATCCCCGCAGTGAGAGCTTCTCCTCCTCGCCAGCGGATGGAAAGGGGCAGGGAAGGTTGGCCAGATCGGGATGAATCCCACACCTTCTCTCTCTTTTTTTTTTTTCTTTGCTAATGACACTTCCTTATGCTTACATTTCATTAAAGCTCTGAAATGGCTGAAGATCAGCCCGTACTGAGCATGCTCCGGGGTGGAGGCTGCACCCATAGAGTGAGATGGATTTGTGGCTGGAGGAGTGATAGGCCTGGAGGCAGGATTCTGGAAGGACCCAGCAGCTTCCCCGCAGACGGGACGGAGGTAGGGCAAAATCCATCCGATTCCTTCCCGTGCCCCCAGGCTGGGGGAGCGAGGAGACCGGATGAAGTAAAAAAACTGTTGGAATTGATTCAAAAGCAGCATAGTTAACCACTGACACGAGATGGCTTCAAACCGTTTCCTGCGGATCAGCGGGGAGGGGTTTTAAAATACTGACCTTTACTGGATGGAGAACCTATATAAAGAACAGCCCTGGCTAATGTCAGGGTGGTGACATAACGTGACAGCAGGCAGGGGCTGGCAGCGAGGGCCGCGGGGACTTGCTGGGTTGTGCCTTCATATTGGAAGGCATGTGATCGTGTCTCAGTCGTGGGCTGCGCGGCTCGGTCGCTAATTATTATTAATGGGAAGCCTTGCAGGGTGCAGACCTGCTCTGCAGTTTAAATGTAGACACATTTGTGATTGTGGGAGGGCGAAAGAATGTAAAACTCATACTCCCTTTTTGGGCTTATTTTGCATTCCAAGGATTGCAAACAAACCTTGCCACATCAGGTCCTCCAAAGTGGAGGAGAGGAGGGAATAGAGATAAGTTTATTCCTTTGGCTGAGGGATTTTCTGTGCTTCTTGCAGGGGTTTTCCTGCGTTGGCGAGTGCCTTTGGGGGAAGGAAGGGGACTCTCTGAGTTGTGCTAGGCTGGGCTTTTGGATTTGGATTGTAGTTGCCGGCTTTTTACGAGGAATGTGTCAGCACTGGCAGGTATGTGCTGCATGAGCCGATTGACTCCAGTTGTCGTACAAGCAAGCTGCGTGGTAAAGTGCCAATAAAACATTTACATTGGCTCTTGCTGTTTGTATTAGTGAGGTGCAGGGACGATCTGACTTGGTGTGGAGCAAGGGGGGAGAAGTCAGCCGTGAGCTCAGCCCCAGCAGACCCCATCTCCCACGGGATGTGTGTTACTGGGTGCCCACGCTCCTTGCAGCCTGGCTGTAAGTGAAGGTAAGGCAAGAGGTTTGCTCTGCTCAGGGCACCGTCAATACGTTGGTATCACAGAGTTGCTGTGGTTAACTTCATTACCAGAAATCTCTGCCATGGCAGGCTGTCTTTAGCATGTGTGCAGTAAGATAGACTGGCTCTGTCTTCAGGGCAGCTCTGGCCACTGTTCATTGTGCAGATCAGGGGGCGATCGCTGAAGAGTAAAACCCAAGGTTTTATTTGTTTCCTCTGTCCCAAGTGATGGTCTCCCCAAATTGGGTCAGTCTGCACCATGAGTCACTTTATTACTTCCAGGAACTTTCCTGTTCATTGCCTGGTTCTGTGTTTCTTGCGTACCCAACATTTCACAGCGTGCTCCCAGCTTGTTTGCCATGTCAGCCCTGCACTACGTTGGTGACCAGCTTCCTTACTGGGGTTGCTTTTACAATCCCTGCATTAAAGTCTGCTGGAGCCCCAGCCTGCTGGCCTTGCAGAACTTCTCTTACTCTTTAATGGACGCTGGCTTGTTTATGGTTGCATGAATGCACAAAGAAAAGCGTTTATGGAGAATAAATGGCATTGTAAGCGTACGCTGAAAGGAAAAGGTTCTGATTTTCTTTGGCTTAGATGGGGGCTGCGTTTATGGCTTTTCAGCAGTGATCCCAGTGGCTTTCTTTTCCTCCTTGCACAACTGGTGTTGAGGTGATCTCAACCCCGGGTTTTCACGTATGGTCTGGTTCCCTTGATGAGGAAATTCGACTTAAACAGTTTCAGATGCTGGAAAACCACTCGTGTGATAATTTCCTATTGTGCTTGTGTGAAAGGTGTAAGGTAGCCTTAAAGACCCACTGCCACCTTATGGCAGTTGCTGAAAAGCAGCCTCTTTAGAGCCAATTCTGTATACACATCATGCTTGCTTTATTTCTCCGCTCTTCTTAACTGGTGATATTTGCATGAAGGCAGGAGCTTTGTTTTTAAAGAGTTCATCTGCTCCTTCTGTTCCTTGCAGAAATTTCTAATGTCAGCGGAATTGCTTGTAGAGCCATCAACTGTGATATTTCATAGGCGAGCTTGTGATTTGGGGAGAGCTATAGCAGCACCATGAAGGACTGATTCTCCTCCAGCGAAGAACTTGCTTATTTTCACTCGAATGCCCTAATCCTTAAGAAAAACAGGTGTGAGGTCAAAGAACAGGGACACGTTGAACACGTGAGGCTCGGCGGCGGGATCTCCACCCGAACTCCAGCGTTACGGCAGCGTTGCAGCTGAAGTGAGATTGAATGTGAGCAGCCATTTTTACAGCCGGCTTCGCTGGCAGAAGACTACAAATAAAGCAGGATGGCTTTGCACTGACATGGGTCTGATTCCCACCCCGTCTACCGTCCCCCAAGTAAAACAATAAAACATTTGCCCCTGGAGCAAACGGTGAGTGTGGTTAAAGCAGGGAGCTTGCTCGCTGGGCTACGCGAGGGATGCTGTATTTAGGGCTCTTCTGAGCAAGGCTGTGCTTGTACGGTAGGAGCTCTTGATATGTGATAGCTGAATGAAGGGGAGAAATGGTGGTTTTAGATTTCCAAAATAGAAGGAGCCGTGGTTACTCTAAGTTAAAGCTGAAGGAGTTTATAATTGGGAACTGTTAGGAATACAGTATGTTCTAAATTACAGCTGTCTGGCCAACATGCTTCTAAATAAAGTTCTAGGATTGCCCTGTAAATTAAATACTCAACACATATTCTTATCAAACATAGCAGCATCTCCCAAAGAGCTTACATCTCAACATCTGTTGCAACGGCATCTTTTTTTTTCCTTCTTTTTTTTCCTTTTCCATCCTTTTTCTTGCTGTGTGTGATTTGCTCAACGGTGTCCCAGGGAACGTTTCATGTTTCCTATTAAGTAAAAGCATTTTCAACTTTGCTGGGGAAAAGAGGAGGGAGGGAGATGGCTTGGGAACTTTGGGGGGGTGGGGGAAAACAGGTTTCAAAAGGTTGTGAAAGCTGTGACTCCAGAAATGTGCATTAACGACCGCCTCCTTCCAGACCGTTACCTGAGCATGGAGGTGGACATTTGGGTTCCCTTGGAGGATGCTGAGGATGCTCAGCGTGCCCAGGGAATGGGCATTCTGGTTAGGAAAGGTAGTACGTAATGGCTGAGGAGGGAAGGAGGCAGCAGAGCTGTGGAGTGTTTCTTAGCAATGCAAAAGCAAGTCAGGATTCCAGTAGAAATGTGCATCTTGTATCCAAATTCCCTTCAGCTTATTGTGCTTTTGGGTTTGATTTCAAGGAGGCTGAAAAAGAGCTTCAGGTTTGAGCAACTGGAGGTTCTGGGAGAGGAGGAGCCTGATGGAAATAAGGAAAAACCCCTATACTTTTGCAGAGCTAAATATTGTTCTTCCTATAGAAGGAAAAAAATCTCCCCTTGCCTCCCACTTGAGCTTCCTCTGCAAGGGAGCTGTGAAAATGTCATACGTAATGGTGTAATTAAGCAAAAGCCCCGAGGAATCCAGTGTCCTTTGTGAAGGGAGGTTGTTGTGCTGCAGCTTTCCTCCTGAAGACGTGAGGCTTCTGAAAGGGATATTTGAGCCTGGAATTGGAGAATGGAGGCCAGAGAGCCCTGGCCTAAAAACCACCTTGTAGTTTTGTGGTCCCTGGTAGGCGATGTTCTGAAAGGAGGGTGCTGTCTGGTACAGGCTCGGTGGGGAAACCGCTGGAGAGAACTCGGGTTAGATAACGGGAAAGCTTCACAGGGCAGAGCTTGTCCTTAGCCTGCTGTGCTAGGAAAATGCTGCCTTGGCCAGCCTGGAGATGGGTCTCTAACCAGCGGGGCAGAGAAGAGCCTGTGCTCCTGCAGCACCCCTCTGCAAAACGGGGTGTAAGGGCAAGAGGCACTGCTCCCACAGCTGAGGGGCCCTGCCTGGGCTGGCAGTGCCAGGCTGAGCAATGCCGGGGCGGGCTGGGAGCTTCTTTCTCCTTTCAGACTGGAGGCCTTTATTAATCAACACAGAAACAGCCCCTGCGAGCGCGGCGCTGCTCAGGGGTGCTGGTACGATGCCGGTCAGTCGCTTCTCTCGAGATGGCTGTTGAAGCACCCGCACTCTCCTGATCAGCTCTGGGGTGTTTTATTATTATTATTATTATTTTTAAAAACTGTTCAGTGCTTTCAAGGATGGCCATGAGACGTTAAAAGCATCTGTGGTAGCTTCTGCTCTCGGTGTATATTTAACCTTGGCAGAGAAAACATGTCTAGTGTTGAGATGCAGTGGGGAGCGCTGCCCTTCGGCGTGTGCGGGAAGGCTGCGGTGTGCTTCTCCATCACTGTTTTCTCTCTGAAAGGGGATGTTGGTGGTGGTAGTTCGTTGACTCTGCGTTCCTTAATATTGTTTCTATTTCTGTGTTTCTAATGAAAGCTTGGTAATTTCATGCTGCAAGGAAGGGCAATGTGTCAGCTGTTATAAAGCCGTCTTTGGTTTGAACTACAGTAATCTTTTGATGCGGTGGGTAACACAAGTTCTGTGTGTGGAGTTGAGTCTTGTTGCTTTTGTTTGGGGATTTTCAAGTTTGTCTTAAATGAGTTACCTCTGCCCCTCTCGGCAAGTGAGAGAAAGGCTGGGAAAATCTCATTTTGTGTATATTAAAACTGAAGATTTACATCAAACAAACCCCCAGTGGGGGAAAGAGGCATCCTTGCTTTATACTGCCACCTGAAACATTCCTTCTCTCTGAATTTCAGTCATCTCAGTTTAGTTCTGTGTGCTTTAACTGTTTAAGTGGGGAAACTTCTGCCGAGTGTGGAGGGAAAAATAACATCCTCGGAGCCGAGGCAGCTCCACAGCAGGGCCTTGTGCTGCTGTAACTGCTCCCACTCTGCAAATGTGCCTGAACATGGTGGTGAAGTAGCTGCTTGGGCTGAGAACAAGTGTCATCGTGGTGTCTCCAGCCTGCAGCGATGGCATGGCAGGACACGATGCGCTCCTGTAGCACTTGGCACAGGAGGGGATGGGTAGGAGCAGGGCAGGCAATGGCTTCATGTGTCTTCTGAGGCCTGAATTTGTGTGCCTGATTTTGGTGCAAGGCAAAGAAAATCCTTGGGCTGGCTGCTCAAAACCTCCTTATGGATTTCAATGGCTTTCTTTTCCCCCCCCTCCCTCCAGTGCAGGCTGCTCCCTGTCCCCCAGCCCACTGTACCACTTTACACTCTGCTCCTCCTCGCTTTAATTTCTGCTCTCTAAGGGAACCACCTTCTGTGTTCTCACATTTATTTTTTTTGAAAACTGTTTTTTCTTTGGCCAAGACCAAGCGGGTGGTGCCACAGCCCATTTCTGAGTTTCCTCTTCCTTCTGGGCTCTTCTCTGGGGTTGCCAGCTGCCTTCCCCTGCTCGGATGGGAAGTTCTGACACGACACCCAGCTCCAGCAGCCTCCTGCTCCGATAAATGCCAGTCGTGTGCTTGAATCCCTTCCAGCCGATCTCTGCTTACAGATGTTCCTGTGAGTTGCTCCGGCAGTTTTACTGGGAGCTTGAGCAGATACGAAGGTTGCCAAGACTTTATGCTTAATTGTTAAGTGGAACAAACTACTTTTATTTTGAAGCTAAACCATCTCCCTTTATCTTGCTGGCTGGGCCAGCTGCATCTTATGGATTGACATGGGCTGAGCTCAGAGCTCTGGTGCCCATTAGTATGCTATCACTTCATTAGGGCTTCCCCCCCGTGCCATTTTCCTCCCTCTCTTTTTAATGACTGCCTTTGTGATACCCTTTTAAGGTTGGTTGTACTAGCTCAGGTTGTCTTATTAATCCCCGAAGTGAAAACCAGCTCCCCTTCAGCTCAGCACCTCGGATCTCACATGCACTTGCAGTTGGACACTGCAGGCTGAACCAGTTTAACCCGTGTGCCTTCGTCCCAGCGCTCAGAGGTCGGGTGCTTTATTAAAGCAGAAACAATATGGGCACAGGAGCGTCCCCAAGCCATGCAGCAGCCCTCCCCATCCCTCCTGCCTCTCCTTTTCCTGTGGGCAAGGGCTACTCTTGAAGGCCACCGAGACAGAACACTTTGCTCTATGGTTTAAAAGGCTTTTTTTCTTTTCAGGCGAGCGATCAGTTTTGAGGCCTGGCACCCTGTCAGAAAGTTGACAGATGATCTGCATTACCGGTGCGTCCCCGGGATGCCCGGGATAATCGCGCTCCAATGGACGCCCTGGAGCCGGCAGGTTGTCTGTGAAATGGCTGCAGCTTGGAGGGAGCAGTGAAATGGTCTCCTCTGGGCATGCTCATTCTGTAGAGGGAGCTTTTATCACATGAGCAGAAACTGAATCACTGCTCATGAGGATCTGGAATATGCAACTCTTTGAGTCTTCACCAGGAGAAGACAACAGATGTCTGCAGGTACAGCAGGGCCCACCTCCCATGCCTCTCTTTGCGAGGTTCCCCGCCGGCCCCGGCCGCAGGCAGGCTGTCTCCCGCTGGGAAGGGAGAAGCCTCAGAGAGGAGGAAGACAGTTCAGGGAATCCTGGCTGAGGGTTTCTTATTTATTTGCTTCTATAGACATATATTTTCCTGCCCTGTGCGTGGGAGGGTGGGTGGGCGGGCACGTGGAGTGTGCTGGGGGAGCTGGCCGGAGGAGGCTGGCCAGGCTCTGGCTGTGCTGGGAGGAGTGGTGTTGCCTTGTGCTGTGCCATGGGCTTGCAGGTACTTTGGCATCCGACGTCGCCTGGCTGTGGGGAAGTTTGGCCTTTGTTTCCTCATGTCTGGGGGGGTCTTTTATTTGTCTTCTGGAGTGGGGGAGGCTTGTTTGGCGTTGGGTTTTTGGCTGTCGGTGGGGGTTATTTTGGTGCTTTTAAAAAGATATTTTTTGAAGTGTGAAATTTCTGGAAAATTTGGGTCTCCCAGGAACTCTCCCTGCTTACAGCTCTTGTAAGCAAGAAGAGCAAACCCTGGGGTGTCCAAACTGCTCGAAGACTGAACTTTCGAAGGGGAGGAGAGGGCCTGTGGCCACGTGGCACCTCCTCACCAGGTCTCCTTCGGCACCTCTGTGTGCATCAAGCAAGCTCATCTCTTCTGTTATCGGCAAGAATGAATGTTACTTTACTGAGAAGAAACAATCCTTTTTGTTTTGCGTGGCTTCATCCCCTCTCCTCTCCTCTCCTTTTTTCAATAGTAGCTTGCAGTGCGAGGGAGTAGCTGATTAAAACAAAACATCCATGGTTGATTTCATGGCAGGAGGCCCATGTCTGCAGCTTTTAAAATAAGTTGCCTGAAATTCAGACCCCTGACCCTGCTGTGCTCTTGGGTTTTGGGGTTTTTTTTGGGGCGGGGGTTGCTGTTGTGTGCTCTGTATGCAGACAGCTATGTGGACTGCCACAGGCCTCAGTGAGACTTGGGGCAGACACCAAAGGTCCCAGAGCTACGGGGGTCTGGGCAGCCCTGCCAGCAGTCAAATCACCGGCCTGAGCTTGCTGGGCTTGGGGAAGACCCCTGAACCTGCCGTGCAGACACAATGCTGAATTTTCAATCGAGGAGTGAGATGTGAAGATGGCATTTAAAAGATTAGGGACCTTACAGGATGGTCCTTGGTAGCTAATCTAAATATCTATCCTGTCTCCACTGGGCTATAAATACACTCATTATTCGTCATCTAGAAGATGTGTGCTAAAGGAGAAGGCATCAGAAGGAGAGAAACGAGATTTCTTTTTAACAGCGAAGAGCAGAGGCCTTGATGTGCTGCCTGATCAACTCCCATACAGGGGGAAAAAATGTGCTTTGGCTTTGAGGAAGGGAAGGCTGAGGAAACAAGGAACCAAAACACTGCTGAGGTGTGCAACGTGTGCTCCTGTGCGGTGGTGACCGCGATGACACTGGTGTGACAGCCGGACGAAAACAGCTAATGCTCTGTCCCTGCTGGCTGGTGTCCTTTGAAAGCATCTGCAGAGAGACGCTGAAAAGCCTGACCTACTTTGGAGGGAAGAGAGAAACCCGAGGTCTGGACGTCGCTGCTTTCAGCAAGGGTTAAGAGCCCCCAAGGGGGGCCCTGGGGTCTTGGATTTTTTTTCCCCTTTGCATGTTTAACTGACTCTGAAGTGCCAGCTCGAGCTCTTCCCTGCTTCCCAAGAACTCGCCTGGACAGAGGTGGGCACTGCAGTACTGCTCAGCCCCCCTTAGACAAACCCTGGGCCTGGCAACAGGGTCAGGATCAGGCCACAACCTGGGGCTGCGGTCCTTGGCGTGGGGCTCCTTTAGGCAGCGGTGGAGCCCAACTCCCCTGAGCTCTCCCATGCAGTACCATCTCCTAAGGAAAGAGGACTGTGCGGCATCTCATGCGATGGCAGGGAGCTGTTTTTGTTCAAGTAAACAAAGAGTTTTAAGGAGCTTCACCCTCCTGGCCAGCTGGTTTGGGGGAGGGCTGGCTTGATTCCTGCTGCTCCTCTCTGATGTCCTTTTGCTGCTTTTCTCTGAAGTTTTTCCTTCTCTTCCTGCTCCTGAAGCGAAGAGTGGTCAAGGAATTGCTGCGGTGGGACCGCTACCTTCCTCTTGGTTCAGCAGCAAGGCTTGGGGCTCTGGCAGTGTGTGCTCCCCGCTTACGAGGCTTGGAGGACCATATGTTCCTGCAGTGACATGTCATGTCAATGATTTGGAAATGAATCTTGAATTTATAACCCTTAACTACCATCTTCAGCCAGTTATTTTTGACTCCTGTGAAATCCAACTCTTTGCAGAGAAGACCCTTGTGTCCCCTCGCCTTTCCCTTGGTCCTGTGGGATCTGTCCCTGCCCGTGCCGATGTGAGCTCCTCTGTCTCTTGGGTGGAGAAGGAAACGTCTGGCTTTGCTGTACGGTGGCGTTGGTCCTGGAGGGGGGCAGAGGAGGAGGATGGGCAGCGTTGCCTGCCAGGATTTACAGTAGTCAGGAAAGCAGCAGGAGTGAAGCTCTCATACTGTACGAGCTGACTGGAAAGTATCCTTAAAAAAGAAATTAAAGGCGGGGGAAATGTAGAGCAAGCTTTTTTTTTTTTAAAGAAAATACTCTGGGATCCAACGGACCAGCTTGCTCCCCCCCCCAAACCAGGTAACTTCTTTCTCTTTTTCCTTCAGTCCCTGTCAGGAGGGGAAAGGCTGGTGGAGAAGGGTTGAGGCAGCGGGGGTTAAGAAGATCTGACGCGCAGGCGTCTTCCCTGCAACGCTGCCATACTGCGTTGGAGCAGCACAGTGCCTCCTGCAAAGGAAGCTTTTCATGACTTGTCCTTGTTCCAAGGATGAGGAAACCTCCAGCTCTTCTGGCATTTTCTCTCTGGCATAAGTCAGAGCTGCTTTCACCTGTAAAGTATGATCAGCACAGACAGGGAGAGGACTGGAATGGAGAGGAGCTCGGAGCTGCATTGCAAGGCTTTTCATGGAGCTCTGGGTGTTAAATGTGGAACTTTTCCCCTCCTCCTCTCCTCATTTTCCTGTGTGCCTGCAAAAATACTCTGGATTTCATTTAAAGGAGAAAACTCTATGTGCTGGGACTAAGCCAACTTGTTTATTCAAGGGAAATACCGTTTCCAACCCTCTCAGAGGAAGGCTTGACGGAGGATGGCAGACTGGGCTGGGTATTATATTTTTAGGTGACATCGAAGCACGGTTGTGATTTGAAGAAGCAAAAAAATGATGGCTGGCATTTTGCATCAAGCTCTGCGAGACCTGTCCTCCCAACCCCCAAAGGGGTTAACTTCACCCTCCAAAGCAGGTGGATTTTGACCTAAATCAAGGAGGGAAAAAGAGGAGGGGGCAGGGGGGGGAAAAGATTCAACCCCCAAAAAACCCCAAAACCACCACCACAAACCCACAGCCTGGAATTTCCCTTCTCCAGAGGGGATTTTTGTGATGAGGGGATGGGGGCCCACGAGAGGTCTGGAGGCAAACGCCGGGCTCCTCTCCTCCTGTCGAAAAATGGCAGGTCAGTGTGTCTGTAAACAATGCGGTTATGAAATGGCAGCGCCGGCCGAGCTGAGCATGCTCGGGAGCTGCCTGCAGGGGGAAGTGAGCCGGGGAAGAGGATCTAAGTCAGTGCAATTCTTGGGATTGAAGGAAAAGACCAGGCTCCACTCTTAATGACGGAGCAGAAACAAAAATAAACACAGGCCCCACGCTGAGGCCGAAGCCTGTAGGCCATGGAGGAGAGGGTGCGAGGACCTCCCGCCTCTGGGACTCCGGGTGCTGGGCAGCGCTGTGTCGCTTTCTCGCCCTCCAGGAGAGTAAAGCCTTGGTGAGGTTTTGCTGTAGTTACTAGAGGGACAGGCCCAAGGGTGCAAGTCTGCTTTTTGGTGGGTTTTTTTTTCTGGTGGTCGTTTGGTTTTGGTGGTTTTGGGGTTTTTTTCCTCCTTCTCACTGTGTGCTTTTCCAGTTCGCAGGCGTCGCTGCCTCGCTGCTGGCTCCTGGGTGGCTGGTGGTGACCCAGGTGGCGGAGGTGTGGGAAGCTGAGCGAGGTCCTCCAGGTCCCCGGGGAGGCCCATGCGGGGCTTTGCCTCCTCTGCTGCCCCAACCAGCCCTTCTGCTGGGTGCCATTGGGATGGGCAGGGGGAGAGGGAGCTGCTCTGCTGGCCGCGGTGGTGTGGGGGTGGGAGGAAGAGGAGCATGGAAGCTGAAGAGGTGCCTGAACCCCATCAATGTGGGCAAGCTGCCTTTCAGCTCCCCTGCTCCAGGGCTGCTGTTACCTCCTCGCTCCAGGGTCTTCTTGGTGCTACAGTTTTATCCTGGCTAAACCTTCCTGGGGACTGAGTGTTTCTGAAATGGCTGGTTTGCTTTTGTTAGAAATAGTGATGAATCTTGGTCTCCATTTGAGAGTTTTCTTCTCCCCCCTGCCCTCCCAGGGCTAGGAGAAGGCTGTACTTGCTAACCTCGGCCTGTGGCAGGAGGAGATGCCTTTGTCTGTTCTGGATTTACACTTGCCTGCACGTACACACTGCACTGGCTGTAACTCTACTAGGACACAGCTAGATGGGTACGATGCTTCCCAGCGTGGAGGTGGCGAGGAAATGCAGCTGCATTCATGCAGGGGCTGTTGGCTGATCAATTGGTCTCCCCTTTCCAGGAGGGGCTCGGGCTCTGCAAACCCCCCTAACCTGAAGCATGCATGCCATCGTGGGCCGCGTTGTCTTAGGAGAAGTCACTTTAAGTCCTGTTGTGTTTCATGCACGTGTCTCCTTGTTCCTGGCCTTTGCGTGCAGGGACTTGTGCCTCCTTTCCACCCTTCCCCCTGCTGTGGGAGTTGATTTGTGCCGCTGGAATAGGAGAGAGGACATGGGGGTAGAGAAGGAAATGTTGCTTTTCTTTTAGGAAGAGTCTGGATGAAAGGAATTCAGGAGACAAAAGAACTGCAAGGAATTTGATTTGGGGACAAACTTCAGGCTGAGGGCTGAGCTTGTTGTGAGCTGCAGATAAAACTGGGTGTTCACATGATTGCACGAGGCTTATAAGGAAGTGGCCTTAACCTGAAAAAAGGAGCTTTGAGACTGGTGACTGCTTTGTAGGCCAGGTACGCTGGTGGCTACATTTCCTTCCTTCTCCAGATCAAATGCTGCTGCTGCTTCTGATGACAGGCCCATGGTCAGTGTCCCCACGAGCAGTGATCCCAGACCTTGCCTGTGCACAGCAGGACCTGGGAAGTGCCGGGGTCTGAACCAAGCAGCAGCCTTCATGTGTCTACGAAAGGAATGCTCATTACTTCCTATGTAATTAGTATGAAATGTCTGTCCTCTCTTTAAGGCAAAGGTTATTATGAGCAAGTTGGTTTGGGTTGCGTTATTTTTATGATGTTTTGAGGAGAAAAAGGGAGGGAAAAAACTGAGTGGGAATCTGCTGGCGCTGGGGTTGCATCATTTATTGAGAGCTTTGCTTCTGCCCTGCTGCAGTGTGTGTTGCAAACTCCTGCCCAACTGAAGGGCTTTGCTGGAGCCCCAGCACCACCTCAGAGCTGGCGTTGGGAGCACGTGCCCCAACCGCTCGTGGGAAGCAGTGCCGGGTGGTGTCACCTCGGAGGGGTTGGTGTCCAGCTCCTGGATGGAGGCTTTGTGGGCCGGGCAGGATCATTCCCATCCATCCCACCAGGTCTACAGGCAGATGTGGTGGTGTAGCTGCCACCTGGAACGGAGCGAGCTGAGTTTTGGAGGAGTCCCCTGGTCCCGGCCCTCATTCAGATCAACCTGCTGTAGCTGCGTGGCTCCGATCAGGAGAGGCTGCTGCAGAGCCTGGGGTTCCTGGACTGTTGATTTCTAAGACAAAAAAAAAAAAAAAAAAAGAAAAAAAGACCAAAAAAAAAAAAAAGACCCCGGTGAAGGTAGACATCTTGGCACATCAACCTCCGCTCCTTCCTGCTCTGCCTGGAGAGAGCTCTGGTTCATGATGTAACTCTGGTCTCTTGGGCTTGGTAAGCTGCAGCATGCTGGAGTTTTGCTGTGCATGTATTGTCTTTGCCTATAAAACCTGCTTGGACTTTTGCGAAGGGCACCCGGATGGCTGATGAAAATGCCAAGGAGGAGGCTGAGAAAGCTCTGCTGTGTTTCCCAGCTTTGCTCTTTTGCTTTTCTTTCTTTTTTTTGGTGGGCTTTTTTTTTCTTATTATTTTCTTTTCTCTCCTTTTTTTTTTTTTTTTTTTTTTATTTTAAAGGCACCACTGTAGTTTCTAGTCATTGTCTGTTTGGAAATGCTGCAGAGCCTTTCCATGGCTGGTCTGACCCATCTTCCATCCCCTCCAAAGACCTCACTGAGGACAGGAAGCCTATTTTCTTGTAAATAGAGGTGGAGAGGAAAAACTAAACCAGCAGTAGCTCCTCTGCTGTGGATCCTCATGGCTTCTGAAGCCATTTCAGAGACCTAAGCAGCCTTTCTTAAGATGCAGTCATTTTTTTCTTCCCCTTGAAACCTAAAAATACCCAAAAAAAAAGGGGGTGGGGGGAATAATGTTTCATTGCTGATGGTGTGTACTCTTTATGGAGGCTCTCCAGCCACCGAAGGTTAATAATCAGTCCTTGGGGTCGGGAGTGGAGGCGGATGGCTGCGGGGAAGGGGGGAAGGAGGGGAAAGAAATATAAATGGAGAGAGACTTTTATTGTGAAGCAGCCTGAGCTTGGCAGTTGGCTTTGTTGGGACTGCTGCAAGAGCAGACATTGCTGCGGGGAGGGTGGGTATAGGGTTTCCTTGCCAGTCCGGAGCGGAGGGCTTGGGGCATGGGGACTCAGAGCAGGAAGGGAAGTTTGCTTTGAAGTAAAGAGGGGGGGGGGGGGGGAACCCCCAAACCCCAAAACACACACACACACAAGTGGAGGTATTCACTTGCGGTGAAGTTGTTGCTAAGTTGGCTGGGTGGAGTTGGGGGCTGGTGGGAATGAATGGGCAGCTCTGCCCAGATAGAGGTGGGTGCCCGGTGGGTGCTGGGTGCAGGCAGCATCGGGGTGGTGATGGAGGAAGGAGGGGAGAGTGCTGGCCTGGGGGGAGGGGAGAGTGCTGGCCTGGGGGGAAGAAGCTTCGAATGCTTCACAGGGGTTTCCTGTAGCTTCCTTTTGATCAGAAGGCTTCAAAATTCACAGTTGGCTTTATTTTATTTTCTACCTTGATGCTGAGTTTGTATTTGTTTCAGAGTGAGGTGTGGAAGCTGTGAAGCTGCTGTCGCTGCTAGCAAGGGATGTGCCTCTGAGATAGGGACCAGCAGAGCCCAGCAAGTGCCACCTCGGTTAGCCAAGCCTTGCCTTGGGCACCCAGCTTTTTGTTACCCTCCCAGGAAAGAAAGCAATGGTTTCTCTTTGGCCTCGCTTGACATTGGAACTTCTGCTTTGAGCACTCCTGCCGCCGGCAGCCCTGAACTCCTGGTAACTGCAGTGAGGAGGGAGGGTGGTCGTTTGCTGCTGAGGGCTGATTGACTCCAGGGTTCCTACAGTGGTGTTTTTTCAGGCGTGGGCCGAGCAGCAGCAACACCTCTGTGCAAGGGAGAGTGTGGATGATTTGTGGGGAGGGTTTGCTGCTTGTAAAATAAAGAAAAACTGAGAATTGAGTGGGTAAAAATGGCCTGCTGGAAATCCTGGGGCTTTCAGTATGAGTCGGTTTAATGGCAGGAATATCAAGACCATTCTTTGTTGCAAGAAAATTTGGGAAAGCAGCTGTGGGTGTCTGTGGCCAGGGCCATGGGGTCCCATGGGGTCCCATGACGGGAGTCCTGGGGCTGCGCTTGAACCCTGGTTCTCCTTGCATTTATCTTGCAGCAGGATAAGTCTGTGAGAAAGTTATCCTGGTTTACAAGAAGCCTGTAGGTAGGGTTTACCAAGAGAGTGTTTGCAGCAAGGATGTATTATTGGCTTAGCAAATAAATGACAGGAAAAAAGGCAAGCTGATTTAAGCACAAGCTGTGGGCTGTGTTTTTACAATGGCTTCTTGAGGGAAGTTGTTGGCCAGTGACTGCTGGAGGTATGTTCTGTTTCAGGCTCTCTGAGCGGTTGGCTGACTGGAGGTTTCAAACGCTTAGAGCTTGCTTTGTTTGTGTGGGTATGTGAAGGTGCTGTGTTCAGAGCTTGGGTTCCCTCTTGCTGAGAGCATCCAGACCTGGCCGTGTTTGGTGTTTGCTTGCGCTCGGGGGCAGGCAACCACCTGTGACCACTTTACTCCTCGCTAGAGCAGAGGTGCCTGAAGGTGGGTCTGGCAGGCAGTGGAGGTTTTCCCCAGCACCCTGTGCCCAGCCTGTGTCCTCTGATTTTCCTCCTTCCCATCAGCTGCTCGATGCTTTGCGGATGGATTAGGGGCAGTTAGGGGCAGGGCAGGGTGGTCCCACAGGTACCGTGATGGACCATGGGCAGGGACCCAGTGCTGGATGAACCCTGCCTACCTGCACAGGTGGAGGGGAAGCTGCTGAAATTGGGGTGAAGGAAGGCTCTGCAAGGCCTGCTGGTGCCTGGCATCGCAGATGAGTGCACGTGTGAAACAAAAAGATCAGGGTGGCTGGTAACAGCAACACCAAAGCTCATCTCCCCTGAAATCCATGTGGGGAAGGGAAAGCTGCCCTAGGAATGGCTGTGGAGCCGATAGGCCAGACTTCCTGTGCGCCTCTTATCTCTCTCGCTGGCTTTATGGGTGATGGGCAGGTTGTTTTTCCTCTTTCTTTATCACTCAGTGCGCTTTAAACCTTGTGATTTGCATGGCTGCAGGCATCGTCTGCTCTGGGGTCTGGCCTTTAACAGTTGGTGTGACCTGGGCTTATTCTCCTGCTGCGACACAGGCAGCAGGCCGGGAGCTCCTCTCCCGCCCCGCACGGCAGCTTTGCCAGGCAGCCGCCATGTTTTCCTTTCAGACCAGCTTGTCTCCTCACACACAGAGCTGTGTCACGGGGCCCCTTCTCTTAGACGTGTGTGTTTGGGGGGGGGGTTAATGCTTTTTCCTTTGGTTTCAGTAGGGGTTTTTTTCTTTTTTTTCATGTCTTGCCACTTCAAAAAAGCAAAAAAGAAAGAGGAAGGTATTAAGGCTGCAAACCTGACCTAGCAATGTGAGTCCAGGCACCTGAAAGGCAGAGGAGATGAGCAGGTGTTCCCTTTTTAAAAGAAAATAAAAAAGAGAGGGGGGGAGAAGATAAGTTACTTTCAGTGGAATTAAAAATAGAGCTCATTAACTTTAATAAACACGGCTGCTGAGAATGACGAGGTAGCTGTAGCTCACTGATGGTTTGTATTTTGTAAGTTGTGTCTGAATGAACTGCAAAAAAAGCAAAACTACCAGAAGCATACTGGGGCTGGAAATGTTGATGAATGGCGTGTAATGAGACCTTTGATAGATCTCCCTCCCCCTACCCTAAACTTGACAAGTTCTGGGCAATAAGGGTCACCTCCGTGAGATACCTTCCTGGCCATTTCAAATGGGCCTGTGCAGACAAACTCAGCTGGATCTCCAAGCACGTTACTCTCTGAAAAATCTGCCTGGCTGCATCTTACCCACAGAGCTGTGAGGTGTCAGCCCGGGGTGCAGCTCAAAGCCCCTCCACTTCTCGGAGGAGAAGGGCTCTGAGCTAGGACAAGACTTGCCCGTTTTATCTTTGACCTGTGCCTGGGTGGCAGTGTTATTTTGCAGAATGAGATTTGCCCGTATTGTAAACAGGATGTGTCCATGATTTTCTCTCATTTTAAATGCAAGGGAGGTATAAACATTGGGCTAAACACTGATAGCTCTTCTTTTTTTTCTTCCTTCCCTGTCTCTTCTCACCCGTCCTGTAGCGAACACTGCTGAGTAAAGGAGAGACAAGGAAAGACGCCTGCATGAAGACTGAGCTGCTGAAAGATATCACCAACAACAAAGAGGAAGGTGAGCACCTGCTTCGGTTGAGTGCCAGACCTTGCTAATGAGGTCAGCACTTGGAAACAAAGCTGGGGGCCTGGAGATGTGCTCTGTACCCTGAGGGTCTCAGGTGTGCTCCCACGAACAGGAGGGGCTCCGTTCTCCTGCATTGGTTCTGAGCAGGGCTCTTAACCAGAAGATGCAAATTTGCTTTTTGGTCCATCCATCCCCACCTACCTAAAAAACTATATCTCATTTTCACTTCAGCTTTGGTGTGACACTGAAGCTTAAAGGAGTTACTTTGAACCTCCTCTCTGTGTGCCTGGTTTTAACTGAACTCTGCTCCACGCCACACGATGACCTAGCCCTTTTCCTGCCTCGATTAAAGTTAACTTGCTGTTTTCCTGTGAGTTTCTCTCTTGCTCCGGAACAGGCACCGCTGACTGCAGGATGGCTGGTGGGGTTAGACTCTCCACACCCCGTGCTGTCGCAGGATGGTTCGTGGCTTCTGCGTTGTTTCTGCTTGTTTTTCCTTTGCAGGATGCAGTGCATGTGTTAATTTGATGAAGTCTTTCCTGCGTGGTTGTCTATGAGTTGAGTGCACACAAATCTGAGGGCTTAATAAATGTGTCAGTGGGATTAGGGAAAAAAACCTAACAGTGCCCTTTATCTTCCCCTCCCCTACTCCTTTCTTTCTACGGCTTTATTATTCCTTGACTAGTTACTACTTATAGCTCTGCAGGGATTTTGTGTATTTTTGTTCTCCTTCCCATAAGAGAGCATTAGAAAAGCACTGAACTGGCCCCATCAAAATACCTAATCTTAGTTAGAAACAACATTTTGGCCTTAATTCAGAAGTGTGTGAGTACAGCATGGCTTTTTCTTTCTCTCCTGTCCAGCATAGTGTTATTGTCAAGCTGCTCTGGTTAGAAAATAGAGCTGAGAGCAGGCAGAACGTTGAATGCTGCGTCAGATGTGGCCATGGTGCTTGCATATTAACCGGGAGCACGTGAGCACTGCTGCTGACGCTGGTGGCATATGAACCTCTGGTCTGGGCAGAGCAGAGATGATGTCTGAGGTTGCGTTGCTCTGGGAGAAGACTCTAATCTTGATCCTTTGCCCCTCTTGGCTCAGTAGTTTGGTTTGTTTAGTTTTGTTTAGCTCTTGGTTGGTCATGAGTTAAGTGTCAAGAGCCTATGGAGGTAAAAATCCAGGAGGGTGGGAAGAGAGATGTTTCTGCACCTGTGTGTCTTGACTGATTTTTGACTTAAAGCAAATGCTGTGAGGAACCTCCTTGTGCAGGTCCAGTCTCAAGACTCCAGCTTCCTAACCACTTCAGCTTATTGTCCAGTTCTGTTCCTGGGGAAAGAAAGGTCCTAAAATCTGAACTGCATAGTCTGTGTCCTTGTGATGATGTGCAGATTGGACTCTTTCTCTTGCCAAGCACACCACGTTGGTAAAAGACGGTGGCTTGCATCGTCATTGTGCTATATGTGGTGTTACCCAGCTGTGGCTGTCATAGGAGTTCAATTAGTTAATGTCCCTAAATGCTGTTAATAACAGTGTTTAGTGTTGGCAGAGAGTTACGTTTTTGAGTGTTGCTTGAACGCGAAATCATTACATCTGCAAGGGGGCATGAAATAGTTTCTTTGAGCCCCGTTCCTGACTCAGGGATGGGCAGCAATGTATGGAGCTGGAAGGTGTGAACTGGAAAAGCACTCTGTCTTGCTTTAAATTTGCTTAAACATTAGTAGGTCTTCAGCAAGAAGGATGGGACTGAGTACTGCTGGATATCTTCATCAATAACATAGACAGTGGGATCGAGTACACCTTGAACAAATTAGCTGGTGACACCGAGCTGAGTTCTGCAGTTGGCATGCCTGAGGGATGAAATGCCATCCAGAGGGACCTCGACAAGCTCTGGAATTGGGCCTTTGTGAACTTCCTGAGGCTTAACAAGGCCCAGTGCAAGCTCCTGTACCTGGGTTGGGAAAACCCCCGGTATTGATACAGGCTGAGAGATGAAGGGATTGAGAGCAGCCCTGAGGAGGAGGACTTGGGGGCGTTCGTGGACAAGAAGCTCATCATGACCCAGCAATGTGCAGCGCAGAAAGCCACCCAGGTACCTGTGCTGCATCCCCAGCAGCGGGACCAGCAGGGCTGGGGATTCTGCCCCTCTGCTCCATTCTGTGGAGACCCAGCTACAGTGCTGCGTCCACCTTGGGGGTCCTCAGGGCAAAAAGGAGACAGAGTTGTTGGAGTGAGTCCAGAGGACACCATGGGCATGATCTGAGGGCTGGAGCCCCTCTGCTCTGGAGCCAGGCTGAGAGTTGGGTTGGTTCAGCCTGGAGAACGCTGCGGGAAGACCATATTGTGGCTCTGCAGTACATAAAGGGGGCTTCTAAACAGACTTTTTATTAAGGCTTCAAACTAGAATAAAGTAGATTTAGATACCTAAAAGGAATAATTTTTGTACAGTATGGATGGTGAAACACTGGCACAGGGTGCCCAGAGAGTTGGCGGATTCAAGGTAAGGCTGGATGGGGCTCTGAGCAACCTAATCTAGGTGAACATGTTGCTGCTCACTGCTGCCCAGCGCTGGGAGCACTGGGAATGGATGGAAAATTCCACAGGCAGCTGTGTGAAATGTGTGTGTATAACTATAAATGGACTCAGAACCTGTGCTGCTGTTTGGGTCTGTGAGGTTCTCCTTTCAGCTCTGTCAGTGCTTAGTGCAGAGCTGGACATTTCTCTTGCTGAGCTAGAGGCCTGTGGCCCAGCTGCAGGCCTGGAGCTGCCCAGCGCTGGGAATAGATGGAAAATCCCACAGGCAGCTTGGTGCCCCTACTGTCTCCTTGCTTAGCCCTAAACTGTACAGAGCTAGTGTCCAAGTTCCAGGACAGATAATGGTGGTTCGGTTCCCGGCCTTGCACTGGGAATGGATGGCAGTGGTGAGAGCTTTGTGTGCGCTCTGAACAGGCGGATGGTCCCACACCAGCATGTTGGAGATCCCTGCAAAGATCTCCTCTTGCAGGGAAGGCTCATACTCTTGGGTGGCGATAGCTGAGCCTCTCCAGTTTATAGTCTGCAGTTTTGGGCAGCACAGCCCCTTTGTTAGTTGTCCTCAGCAGGCTGGCCTGTCGTTTGTGCCAGCACCAATGCTGCTGGCCCAGGGGAGAAAGTTGTTGGTGCTGTTGGACTGGGCAGGGAGCTGGGTGGGCGCTCTGGGGAGCGGCCTTGCTGTGGTGGTCTTAGGGTGGAGGGTCTTGGGGGTTGAGTCCCAGCTGCCTAAGCCTGGTGTAAGTTGCTTACTAGACTCGGTGTCCCCTTGGTGTAAAATTACTCAGTGCATATAGGCAAAAAACTGCGGGTGAGGCTGTCCATGTTGTCCATGGGGAAATGTTCTCGTTCAGTTTCCAAGCGGGTGTGAGTTTAGGATGATCTTTCCCTTTGACAGGGAGGGGAAAGGGGTAGGGAGATGGAATAGATGAGTGGAAAAAAGTTGTGCTCATCTTTTTTTAGGCCATATTGTCTTTAGTCTGACTTGGAGAGAAACTAACTAAAAAGTGGTTACTTTGCAAGAACTGCCAGGAATTTCAGTTCTCTTCCTAATGTCCGTAGCTCCTGACTCAGTGCTGCATCTGGTTTGACCTTTCAAGGCAAATGCTGATTCCCCAGCCCCAGATATGGAAAGTTCCAATAAAACAGCAGCATGAAGGAGCAGGAAGGGGAGTCGGTGACAGACTTCTCCATTAGCCTCAGCGTTTCTGAGACTTCTCCCCAGGCAGCTGTTCTACAAGGGCCATCGTGCTGGAGCGTAGTGCTGGATGAGGTGTGACAGCCACTTCGCTCCCAAATGAACTTAGAAGAAGTCCTTTTAGAGAACATCAGGGTTTAAAATTCCTGGTGGGGTCTTTTTTATCTTATTTTCCTCTTTTTAAGTTTTCCTTTTCCCCCACTTACTGCAGATGGGAGCTGTGTGAGTGAGGAAAGCGCTGCTTACTGCTGAGCAGCAGCAGCCTCTGCATTCCCAGTGCAGAGGTGGCTGCTTTAGGAGAGAAGCAATGATCTCTTTGCCCCTGGTACTCAGCACTGTGGTATCCCAGAGGGTTTCAGCCCCCATCCTGTCAGCATCTTCCTTCTGTCAGCTGGGCTTCTCTTGGCTTCCCAGTATTCTTTTTTTCCTGGGAGGAGGAAGTGGGAGGGAGCTGGCACCACCCAAGGATTATAAGCAGGTGCATTTCTTGCCTTTAGAAGTTTAACCAGCGGGAGAGTTGGGTATTGAACAAGGGGCTGTCGTACCTGTGGTGTTTTAAAAGTGTTCTGCAAAAAAAAAATGGTTGAAATGTGTATGTGTGTAACTACAGATGGTTGCAGCACCTGTGCTGCTGTTCAGATTCGTGAGGTTCTCCTTTCGGCTCTGCCCGTGCTTAGTGCGGAGCTGGATGTTTCCCTTGCCAAGCTGAAGGCCCATGGCCCAGCTGCAAGCCTGGAGCTGCCTGGCACTGGGAATGGCTGGAAAATCCCATAGGCAGCTGGGTGAAATGTGTGTGTATAACTATAAACGGACACAGCACTTGTGCTGCTGTTTGGAGGGGATATGGAGCCCCAGCCAGAGCAGCCCCAGAGAGGCCCAACTGTCCAGTCAGAGGCTGCAGGGAGGACCAGGCCTTGCGCTGGGAATGGGTGGCAGTGGTGAGAGGTTTGTGTGCACTCTAAACAGGTGGATGTGCGCAGCGTGGTGGCAGAGCTGTGAGAGGGATTTGAAAGGTTAAGGAGGATCAAGGAGGCTGAGCAAGGGAGAGTCCGGTGTAGCTAAGCTCTGCCCTCCCCGAAACAGAAACGAGAGCATCCAGCAGGAAGAACCCAGGTTCATGGGGCCCTGTATCTCGCTCCTGGGAGGCAGGAGGCAGAAGCCTAAATGGAAAGAAGGGATGGAGGCAGGTTGAAGGTTGGGGCAGCAGGCAGTTTTCCTCCTTGCCCCTCCAGTCGCCTCTGAAGCACAGTTTGAGGCTCTGGCTAGTGGAGACATGGCTGATGGGCAGAGTATGCCAGAGGGGCCTACCCAGGGGGAAAGGCCTACCAGCTGCACCACTGCCACCTCCTCAGAGGAAGAAAGACGGATTATTGTTGTAGGCAGCTGTGTCCCAAGGGGAACAGAGTCTCCAATATGCTGAGTAGACCCTCCTGGAGCCCAGGTTAAGGAGTTCACTGGGAAACTTCCCGGCTTGGCAAGGCTCACAGACTGCTACTGCCGGTGAGGAAGCCGCAGCTTGCAGCCTGCGAGCATCAAGGGAGGCTGTCGGGCTTTGAGGCAGTTAGTGAGACACTTGGACGCAGGTGGCTTTTTCTTCCAGCTGCAAGCAGTGACATTGGAAGGAATAGGAGGATACAGTCTATAAACACATGGTTATGTGGCTGGTGTCACCACCACAGTTTTGGGGTTTTTGGATAATGGGATGAGCTACATGGCAGCAGGTATGCTGGCATCCGACGGGAGACGCCTTTCTCCAAGGCTGTATCTTTCTACCTTTATTTTTTTTTTCAGTAAAGAATGGTTGTAGGTTAAGGAACAATGAGGGACTTGAAGGGTAAAGTGAATGTGGAAGAGGCATAATTTTGCTCTATTTGGAAGGAATGAATAGTGCCAAGTTTTAGAGATATACCAACTTCAGATTTTTATTCCCTTGCATTCGCAGTGCAGAAGAGCAGAGAACCTGTTGAACTGCGTTTTCAAGAAGAAAAGTCGTTGCCATGAGATGTATTTGAAATCAAGATTTTAGCAGGTTTGCAGTGAAACTTTTTTTTTTTAAATAATGGAAAAGGGGAGATGAAAAGGTCTTGTCAGGGACAAGGATTGCTCGAGCCGTCCGGTGCTGTGGAAGAGCACAGCAGGCTGTTCTATTCAGTATTTCTCTGCTGTGAGGTTCCTGCTGTCTCTAGTTTATGTTCCTATAGGCTGTATTTCAGAAAAAGTGTGAATTTATACTGAACTGTGTCTATTCAGCAATGCTGGTAAACATGCAGAGCTAAGTGTGTGCCTAAGCCTTGCCGAAGGTGGTTGGACTTACAGATGCTGTGGGACATTGTGGCCAGCGGAGCGGTAGCCCAGCCTGGGACAGCAACTCCTGTTTTCCTGTTACCAGAACAGGTATTTTGGGTTGTGAAAACCAGGCTGGCTTACTTGAGTTGCCTCATCTTTTTAAGCTGTGCAGCTCCTGATGTGAACTAGTTCTTCATGGGGATGTCTTTTATTCGATGTTCTCGCAGGAGCCCTGTGCTGTACAGAGTCAGTTTAGAGAAAACAAGGCCATGCCAAAGTATGTATGAATTTGTTTTAGTGTTGCCAGAAAAAGGAGAAGGAGGGTGGAGATGATCTTTCCCCAAAGCAGCCCTTCCCAGCAGCGCCGGACAGCCTTGCCCATGATGTCTCAGGCCTGTTGTGGGGTCTCTCCCTGTTTGATGAAGCCTGTGCTGGGAGCCCCAGGACTTGTTTTGACCTGCAACATGTGCAGACATGTACAGCAGGGCAGGGGGGGTGCAGAGTCCTGTTAGATTAAACCCACAGCCCTGATGGCTGCTGTCAGGTTCTCTGGTTTTGGGCAACTTTGGGGACTATGAAGTTTCATCTCTTTGTTCTGTCAAATTTCCAGTCGTACAGATTTGGAAGTCTGGTGTCTGTTTATAGGGGATTGATGGTGCTTTCACAGTCAGTCACATTACATTTTGCACACTTAATAAGAGTGTGTGCATGGGGGAAAATATGTGGGATTTTAATTTTAGCCTCATGGATTTTTCATGAAGTCCATGACACTTTCTGGAGCAATGCAGTTACTGTTTCCCCAGGGGCAGTGCTCTAATTTACCTTGGTTTGGTTGCCTCTGTGGCAGGTAGAGCAATTCTTGCCTTCTGCTTATTGAGTTTATCTAATAGTCAGCCACTGAAGTTATTTGACTGCTCTGGTGGGACTGTGCAGGATTTAAATCAAAGGATATTGAAGGCTTCGTTCGGCCAGGTGCCTCTTGCTGAGCACTAGAAACTGCTGTCTGTGGTTAGGGATCTTGGGATTTTGTTTTCTTCTGGCACTGACTTGGCTGGAATAATTGTTAAGTGGCCACAGCATGAACTTTTAAAGACACTGAATGCAGAAAGAGAAACAAGGATTAAAAGAATACGGACATCGCTGTTGGCTCCCTCTGCCCAAGGCTTTTCAAGTACTGAAATAACAGTGAAAACAGTAGCACTTTTATCTCCTCCAAAAACAAACCCTTGTGCTCTTATCAGAGCCCTCAGTACACAGAAGGTGGTCTGGGTGGTGTGAGAGGGCAGCAGATGGAGGTCATGGCTTTGAGTTGTCCTTGAAGAACCATTCACTGTCCCCTGGAGGCGGGATTTTTGCCTCTGCCTCCCTCCATGGGCTTCAGTGAACACTTTGGAGCTCATTTGTGAGGCTTTGGAGCTCTTTCTGGAAGCTCTGAGCCAGCAGAGTCCACATGCAAGACAATCACAGGCTGAGCTGCCCTGGGCTTGGGGAGAATGGACTGCTTAGTGCAGATGTCTTGTCACAGAAAATGTCCAGAGTTGAACCCCAGGGAAGAGTTACTGCTCCTCATCAGGGTTTGAAGACACTTTGCACTAAGATGTTTAGTGCCCAACATCTGTGGCTTTTGGTTGTAAACAAGGAGCAGGACTAGGACTGTCCCCCTTGTTCTGAGGCTGACTTTCAGTGCAATGCTGGAAATACTGTTTTCAAATCTCAGATGGGCACCAAAACCCAGGAAGTTTGGGGAAACCTAGTTGTTTCCAAGTGCTGTCTATGTAGAAATTTGTATTTAAATCATTTAGATGAAACCAGTGGTGAGGAGATGGACGGAATGGATACGTTAACAAGCAGTAGAAAGAAGAGGGTGGGCAGGCCCTCAAATAGTTGTGGAGGGATTTGCTTCCCAGGGAAACAAAGGGAATTTGGCACTTTTTGGGAAGAGCTGTTCTGGTCATCTGTCCAGTGCTGCTGCTCCTCCCTGGTGAAGCTTGCCCTGAGCTGTGAGCGCTCAGGGACACGCAGCAAATCCCTGCAGAGCTCAGCCTTGAACATCAGCCCGGGTATGTTGGACTTGGCACCCTGGGATCCAGGACCTTGGTGGTTCTTCATGCTTTAGCCTTGCATCAGATTTTTGCCAGATCAGCAGAGACATTCAGCATATTGTGTTCCTTGAGTGCTTGGGCTTCAAGAGCAGCATGAAATGAGATGCTGATACCCAGCGTGCTGGACTGGCTTGCACAGTTGTCCTTCGGTTTGACTCTGGGCCCTTCTGAATACTGTAGGTGAAAATTGCTTTGATTCGAGCTGGTTGTAAATCAGTCCTACCAGCTCTGACAGCCCACTTGGACAGAGCTTTTGCTGGTACTTCTCATGATGCTTTTCATAACTGTCTGGCCTCTGGAAAGAAAACAATCCGAGGGATCCCTAACAGCAGGTTGATTTAATCGTTTGACTGAACGTGCCGGTGAATTGTTATTCCTCCTGGTTGCCTGGGGAGCTGCTAGTTTGTCACGTCAGAAACCTTTCTGCAAGTACATGGCCTGCACACTGAGTATGTTTCAGCTCAGGTCTGAAATCTCTGGTGGGATGAATTCATTGATGGGGAGAATGGAAATGTTAGGGAGGGAGGGAAAAAGACTTCTTAGGTGCACGCTACTGTTTGATCTGTGCGTGAGCTTTCAGTCAGTCTGCAAAAATCTCACTGCATTGGAATTGGTTTTATCTAAAATTGCATTTAACGTGCTTCACCCCTGTGTTTACTTTGGCTGTTGCCTCTGAAGTGACGCCATGAATCCTCCTCCTGTGCTGCTCCATCCCGGCAAAAGTGCCACTCTCCACTGGACACCATTTCCAGGGGAGTTGTGATGGCCAGGGAGTTACTCCTTGTGACACTTCACTCAGCAGCAGAGCCCTGATGTAGCTGCTGAGCTGTGTCTGTGCCAAAAAAGCCTTACCTGTACAGCCCTACCAGCAAGCCTTCCCTGTGTCAGTCTGGCCCTGTGAAGGGCTTTGCCCGAGATCCGAGTGCATGATTGGGCAGTGCTTTGTTTGACATGCGAGGTGTTGACATATGGTCCAATAAATGTAGTTATTGGAAAAGCTAAAGATAATATTTACCTTGAAAAATCCATAGTTGGGAATAAATGGCCACATCTGCAGCTGAGGCAAGTGAGAATGAGTGCTCTGCTCTTAACTGAGCCACCCCAATTTTCACCATCTGAGGATCCAGCCAAGCCGGTCAGGTAGGTGAGTGAGCAACCAAAATGGATATATAGAGCAAGCAGTTTTCTGGGGGAGAGGTTTGCTCTTCATTGGCCACTGTAAGTAGCTGTACCTTCTCTGTGGAGTTGTGATACTGTTTATGACACTGTCCTTCTCTCTTCCTCCTTCTCCTCCCTCTTTCTCCAGGGTTTAATGCCATGGCTGCAGATGAAAATGCAACAGAAAAGCAAGCAGGGGAACAAAAAATGGCAGTAGATGGTGAAACCAACGGTTCCTGTGAGCACAGCGAAGCTGGTGGCCACCCAAACCCAGCTAAAAACACTCAGGACAATACAAAAGTGAGCCAGCAGGACTCTAGTACTAAATTAAATAGGATAGCAGAAAATGGCATTTCTGAACGAGATGGCGAAACTGGGAAGCAAAACCATATGAAAGCTAATGACTTCACACAGACTTCTGTGACAGGGAGCAATGGATATATCCTAACCAAGCAGATGGCACAGGAGCAACCTCTAAGGACTACCAGCACCTTTGCTTCTCTCACCGGCCATGCTGCAAAAACCCTTCCAGGAGGAGCAAGCAAAGGAAGAACTGTGGGCTCCTTTTCTCAGATGCAAGCCACGATGCCAGCCAAGCTCGGGGAGGGCAGTAAGGACATGGATGCTAAAAAAGCCACCGCTGCTAACACTGAAGTCAAGGTCCACAGAGCACGGAAGACGATGCCTAAACCCACCCCCAGCTTGGTAATGTATATGTGCCCAGCAGTCAGTGCTGCTGTGCTGCCACTGCTCTTGGCTTTCTTTGAGGGTGGGAGAGGGGGACCGTGTAGTTTGGAGGTGTCCCACTGAGTGGACTGAGGTGGGGTTTTTTGTATATATATATAAATATAAATATATATATATATAAATGTATGTTTGGGGTTTTTTCCTCTTCCTACAGTGAGACAGAAGTGTTAAAATGGAGTCACGTGGCCACCATCAGCTCTCTTCCCCAGTGTGTTTCTAAATATATCATTGATCAATTACCTTCTCCAGCAGATCTATGCGAGGCACTAAATGGCCTTTTCTCTTTTGGCTCTATTGCTCATCAGCCGTCTGCTGAACTCCAGAGCTGCTTGTGAAACAAATTAGATTTCTTCTAAGTTTGACCCAAAGGAAATTAAGCGTAGCATGTGAACTTGAGGCTTCTCCTAAGCTTGGAAGCTGGCAAGAAGCTGATAGTTGGGCAACTTGATTGCATTGCTGTATCGTTACAGTAGTAAACCAGATGATGTTTTCTTTCTCTCTCTGTGTTGCCTGCAACTTGTTCAGAAATCTTCCCTCCAGAATCCTTATGGGTGGATTTGCCATCACTTAACAAAACAGAACTCTGCCTTTTTTTTTTTTTTAAGGAGGCAAAAGGAGATGTGAAGTCATCTGCTGCATTGGTGTTTTAGTGGGGTGAATAGAAAAGGGTCTGTCTTTGTTGTCAGCCAGGCTTGGTTCTTTTGGTTCTCTTTTGGGTTCTTTTGCCGAAGGTAGAGAGTAGATCCTGGAGTGGACAGATCTCTGCTATGAGTGCTCAGTCTGCAGGCCTGTGATGCTTTATATTTAACTACCATGAGTTGTGCTATGCCTAGTGATGGGGGAGCAAGCCTAGCCTGTAGCTATCCTGCCCTCAGGTCAAGGAAAGGATTGTGAGCCCTGCTTGGCACTGAGTCACACCCAGAAATAGATGGGATGCTGCTGCTGCTGCTTTGTAAAGGTTGGTGCAGTGAATTGCTGGGAGCTACCAGCGTTTTACAGACAAGCTAATGCAGAGATACCCTCAGATGTCACCCAGGTGTTGCAGCACAGCAGCAGTGACACGACGTGGAGGTCTCAGAGCTGGGAACCGCTGTGGTCTGGAGTGGGGGAGAAGAGAAAAAAAAAAATGAAAAGAGATGGGTGGCACCTGGCCACCTGTGCCTGCAGGAGCAGGTGGGAGTCCAAAGGGCACATCAAGATTACAGACCTTGTGGGCACCCGGCCTCAGCAGCGGGGCAGAAACCACGCCTGCCACCATTTCCCAACCCTCCTCCCAAACCGCTGGCTTCCCCTCTGTCTTCCCCCAGTGTGTCTGAATCTTCCCCCTCTCGTAGCCCTGCTGTGTTCTCTGCCTTGCAAGTGGGAAAGCCCAGATGCATTGCCCACAGCCTGATGGAAAGCCCGTGGAAGGGCTGTCTCTTACCCAAACAGGGCTCTGCACCCAGAGCTGCCTCGCAGCTTTCCTCCAGCACCGTGTCCTGCACTTCAATTAGGCCGGGCAAACCCCCAGACCCTCGTGGTGTCTGACAGGGAGAGATCCCTTGGGGGCTGAGCAATTGAAAGAGGCAATTCCCTTCTAAAAGACAACTGCTAGGTTAGGAGGGAGTGTTTTCCTCATCCATATTTTATGATACATCAGAAGAATATTTTTATGCAGCCCCTTGGGCTTGGAGGCTGCTCTCTGGGAAGCTGCACGCAGGGTTTGGGATCGCTCGCAGCACACGAGCTGCTCTGACAGTGCTGTTGGGGGTTATTTGCTCACGTAGAAGCAGTGGCTTCCAGAAGCAAAGCCTGCAGTTGTTGGGCTGCTCTGGAAAGTGCCTGGCCCATCCTCAGCACCTCTGGCCTTTCCCCTTGGGCTTAAAATAGGGAGAGAAACAAAACTCCTAAGGAGAGTGGTGAGAAGAGGCCACTGCATCTGAATGTGAACTCCAGATTTGATTGTGTTTCTGCAAGACAACGAAACATCTGTTTTGTTCGGCCCTCCTGATAATTGCTACCTAATTTTCCCCATTGTCTTTTGAATTTACATGCTATTTTCTTTGCTAGTTGTCATTTTTCTGTCCTGATTATTGCTTTGTCGAGCTGTGTGTAAGAGGCTCCTCCTCAGCACAGCCTTACTACAGCCTTGCAATAACTTCAGGCACTAGCCTCCACGTTCACACCTTTTCCCTTTCAAAAACACCAAGAGAGCAGGTGCTGTATTCCAGGAAAGGAATTGTGGAAATCACCCAGAAGTTGATATTACAGGACACAGTAGTTCTCTTTGCTGCTACTTTTTTTAGAGCTTTCTTGGTTTTTTGGTAGACTGTTCGTGCGGATGTGTGCTGCCTGGGAGAGGGGTGAGAGGAAGGTATTTTATTGCCTGCAAAGTATAAATGTGTGCTTGTCCTGGTTCCTGCAGAAACCTGCTGGGGCTAAAAAATTCCTTTCTGTAATGCAGTAGTTGTCAGGGGACCTTGGGAACATCTACTTGCACGTGTGGACTGGTCTTTGAAAGAAAGAAAGAAAATAGTTTTCTGACAAATTTAACCAGCTTTTTCTGTGTTTAGGATTTGCTTCCTGAATTGGGATCGAAGCTGAATCTGAAACAGGTGATAATTTTAATTGATATTTGTTGCATGTTAGGGTGGTTTTTCAACAGTGACCTCAGAAGAGATGTTGACAGCATCGTTTCTGCTCCCCTTCTGATTAGTGCAGCAACATAAACACTTTAGACTAATTTATTTAATTAATTTCCTTCCTTCCTTAATCAATTTACAACCCTGTTAAGAACCCAAAAGTTTTCAGAGCCAGACTGAAAGGCAAGTGTGTGTGTGGAGCTTGGAGAAGGTCCACCGGCTCAGAAAACTCCAGGCCATGAGCTTAGCATCATGAAGACCCGTCTGGAAGGGATGAAGGACAACAGGCAGTCAAAGCATCCCATAGCTGTCTTGAGATAGGAGGAGCAGATACCCGAGCTGAGAACCTCACATTAACGTTTCTGTTTATGACTTGGTGACCATGAGCTGTGTGATTTTTTTTTTATGCTGTGTCAAGGACAGAGTTGAGGAACTGAACTGTCAGAAGGAGTAGAGTAAAAGTCTGTGAAATGAATATGTCAGCCTGCTTCAGAGTGTGAGCCCAAAATGTAGGGTACCAATTTGAACTGGGGGAGACAAAGCTCGGGCAGAAAGGAGGAGCTTGCAGCAGCAGATCATAGAATCATAGAATCAGAATCACAGGGGTTGGAAGGGACCTGGAGAGCTCATGGGGTCCAACCCCCCTGCCAAAGCAGCTCCCCAGCTCATATTGCACAGGTCAGCATCCAGACGGGGCTCTCCAGATGGAGACTCCACCAGCTCCCTTGGCAGCCTATTCCAGATGCTTTGCTTGTGTTGTTTTTTCTACCAAAAATCATCAGACTGTACCTGTAAGCAGCACTGCCACCAAATGTCTCATCCCAGGGCCGCTGAGCTGCTTGCTTTCTGTCTGTGCTGGTGTTGCTGTGAAGTAGTATTTTCCGTGTCAGTGCCCAGCAGTGCTGCGGCAGCGTGCTGACGTGGTCTGTGGCTTGCTCTGCAGGAGCTCCTGGCCCAAGAACATCTTGTGTTGGTCTCTTGGGTCTGGGCAGGTGGCAGTTGGCGGTTTGTAAGCGTCTGGGGTTGCTCAGCCAGGCTCAGACCCTCTGGTATGCACAAAGCTCAGAACAAAGGCAGGGCCTGGTGGGGATATTGTCTCCTTGTGCGGGAGGAATTAGATGGAAAGAAGAGTACAGGGCTAGTGAAATGGAGCTCTCCAGCTGAGTGTGGCCGCTGCTGTCAGCCTATCTGAACCTAGAAGGAGCACCCATCCAGGTCCCTCACCAGGGGGGTGGGGGGTGTGGAGCCCAGGGGTGCATGGGTGGACTGAAAGCTGAAGCCCTCATGCGTGAGCTTGGCCACAGTAAAACATCTGCTGCAGGAGATCTCCTTGAGGAGTGACGTGGCCATGGGCTGCCCTTGGACTCCCTACAGAGAGCTTTGCTGCAGAGGGAGGGAAAAAGTGAATGTGTGTTCTGCATTTCGTATTTAACTGGCTTTGTTGGTGCTGCTGACACAGCTGCGCCCACCAGAGGGGCCTGCCCCAGCTGCTGACCACAGCCCACAGAAATAACCGTCCCCGGTCCCCAGCAGACCTATTTCTGTTGGGTGACTTCTTGTTGAAACTGGTTTGAGCCACCCTCTTTCCGTTTGAGCTGGTGTATGGCACTCGCTTTCCCTAGAGCTCCTGGATCTGGGAGGGAACAGGGACAAGGAGTGGGGTGTCCCCTCTCCTGGCAGCATCCTCTCCCCTGCACAGCCCAGTTCTGAAACCCACCAAGTGCAGGTGTGCAGCTTGGGTTAGAGTGCACACCAATCAGCACAGCCACACCAGCATGGTGTTATTCAAGGGGCAGGAGTTGAGCTGCAGGTTAGAAGGGTGCTAATGGGTGGACCAGCCTTGCAGCTTGTCTCATCTAGATTAAGCCCAAACCCTGCAGGTGCCTTTTTGTTGCTCCAAGGTAAGGCTCAGGCAGGGGTCAGGATCCCCCTGCAGCTGTAGGAAAAACTCTGATTCTGCAGCAGCAGAGGAAAGGTAATGCCAGTACAGCTCCTGCAGGCACTGTCAGCTGCTTGTGATACAGCTTTTATAGCAGGCTGGTATTTCTTGCTTAAATATCAGCTGTTAGAGGCAGATCCCCCTGGGAGCTGCTGTTTTGTGCTCTTCAAACACAGCGCCTCAGTGCAAATCTCCTTGCCCCTCTGCACCCAGCCGATGGATGGAGAGAAGAGGGTTGTTCTCCAACAACAGCCGTGTCACCCTGTGGCAGTGGCGGTTAGTTTAGGCCTCCTGGCTAGTTGGCTTTGGTCCCAACCTTGTACTGTGATGGAGATGAAAATCCTTAAAGCAGGAGAAATAAAACAGCTCATATGTCTAAGCTGGAGATGTTCTGGGCTGGTTTCTCTTTGGTTGTTGCTAGCTTTGGTAATGAAAAGGCCTCTTAATTGTGGGGCTGCAGGAAGGATGCTGTGTGCAGTCTGCTCAACCAGTGAGGGCTTTAATTAGTAAGATTTGCTTATTCTGTATATTTACTTTTGGAATTTAAAAAAAATTAATATTTTACATATATATATATACACACAGTGTCGTTTGCCATTTTTAGTAAATTCTCCCTCTGCTGTAAGAGACTTCTGTGCCAATAATAGAGACATGGCCAATCCCATTAAAATGCAGAAAGCACTTAAGTTCAATTATGAACACATAAAATACCATCTTCTTGTCCTGTCTAAGCAGTTTTGTTGACTGTATTTCCTCACAGTGGCGTTACACATAGTTGTGATCCCATATTTGCTGTTTCTAGACACAAGCATCTCTGGAAATACTTGTCCTGACCCTTGGAATAGCTGTTTTCAGCTTCCTGGCTATTCCTTGCAATGCCCAAAACGAAATAGTGACTTTACAGCCCTGTGCATGGGATGAGCTGGTACCACAGGAGGAAATTCAGATGAGAAAAGCCTGGTGGAGGAGACCCAGATGGGCTGTACCTCCAGGCTCGAGTCTGGCTGACTTAGAACTGGCAGAGATCTCAGGAATGAGAACAGTTTCATCCACTAAAGGCTTTAGGTGCTGGATGGGCAAAACTTAATTAGCAACAAAGTGCAACTGTTTCATCGAGTGAAGGGTGGAGATGGGTGGTGAGAAACCTGCAAATCTTTACTGGTCCTTTTTATTACCCTCCCTGGATTTAGGATTATTTTTATATGTGTGATACACACACACAGAGTTGTTGTGCTTTTTGGTATGTGTTACTGCTGGCCTGCTCAGGTTCCTGTGCCATCAGGCTTCCCAGGGATCTGGTCCCCTCTCTGGTAATCCCTGTTCTTTAGCATTGCTGCACATACCCCCTGTCTCACATGGCTTCATTTGATTTGAAAAACTCTTTTACCAGAATTTGCATGAAAAAAAATCACATTTTAACAGTTATCATGCAGCCCCAATGAAGATTTTTAATTTATTTCATGTTGTAATTACAGGGGGAAAGAAAAACCCCAAGCAAATAACATACAGCTTTTCAGTTTTTCATTTAAAATTTGATGATGTTCTTCCAAACAGCCTGGCCTGGTCTGAATGCAAATCCTTGATGTCTGGGAGTGACAGCACGTTTGGGGAGAGTCCTGCTCTTAAAAACCCAGCCCTTGTGTACACTGGTTGGGGGCAGCTTGGTGTCTGTCTCTCCCAAGCTCACTTTTCTCACTTAAAGTGGAAAGCAGTGGATGTTCCAGTGGAGTTGGGAATTCTCTGGATAACCCTGTAGCCAAGAGTTACTGTTAACCTTTAGATCCATAAACCAGGAGCTTCTAAGAGGTATAAATAGTATTGTTGAGACTACTGCTAGCATGCTGTGGCTGGAACTGACAGACATCCTTTAAGGTGTAGAACAACTGGGAGCAGCCTCTGGAGTGACGTGATGTCCAGTAAGGCATCCTGTGGACACTCAGCCTGCTCATTCTATTAAACTTATTGAAAAGAAAGTTTTAAATAAAAAAAAAAGTTGATCATTGTCTGTAAGTATCTACTTGGAGTGAGAATTCCTGATGATAAGGCGCTTCTTAATTTAGTTGAAAAAGTATAATGCATTTAATTACTTGACAGTGAGAGCAGTTAAACACTGGGACAAAGTATCAAAGGATATGGGAGATTTGTCATCTTTTGAAACTGCTAATCCAGGACTAGATGCCTTTTAAGGAAAGACGTGGCAATTGAGTCATAAGTTACGGGCTTGATGCAGGGATGGTTGGCAATTTGATGGCCTCTTTATGCAGGTCATTTCTGATCATCATCACAGCTTTTCTGTCTGCCACCAAGGCCTCGCTCCCTGCCAGCAGTGTGCACATGGCAGAGCCATAATTAGGAGAACCAGTCGCTTCCCCATTTGTTCACAAGGTCATGGTACTTGAAAGCAGTGTCTAAGAGTCCTGTCTGAACCTGGACTTTAAAGGCTGGTTTCATTACTTGCTGCTTCTCCTGCCCCTATGGCTTTTTTCTTTCTTTTTTCCCCATATTCCTCTTTCTTTTTGGGTATTTCAGCTGTTGCTTCAGAAGTCTCCTAAGAAATGTTTGGAACTGGATGATCTCTAAGGTCCCTTCCAACGCAAACCATTCTGTGATTCTGCTGGAGGGGGAATGGGTTTAAACTGGAAGAGGGGAGATTTACATTAGGTGTTGGGAAGAAATCCATCCCAGGGAGGGGGGAGATCCTGGCATAGGGTGTCCAGAGAAGCTGGGGCTGCCCCGGGATCCCTGGCAGGGTTTAAGGCCGGGTTGGATGGGGCTTTGGGCTGGTGGGGGTGTCCCTGCCCATGGCAGGGGGGGCACTGGGGGATCTCTGAGCTCTCTTTCCCACCCAAACCCAATGTTATAGCAGCACTAAAACATTGCGACTTCCCAGCCTGCAGCCTGCTAACTGTGCTTAGTTACCTGCAGTGTCTCTGCCAAACCTGCCTGACAGTTGAGCAGACAGATGCATGGAGAGGGTTGGGTGCAGCTGGGACAGGGCAGATCCTGTGTAAGATGTCAGGTCGGAGTGGCAGCTCTCTGGTTGCCACAGAAGTCCCGGTGCAGTGGGACATGGGGCTGTAGGAACCTCCTTTCCCACCCAGAGGTGCTGGATGAGGCTTTGCATTGAGTTCAAGCTCGAATCGGAGCAGGTGGAAGCTGCCTTAGGGTCTGGTGTCAGGGGGTGCAGGGGCATCTCTGAAATTCTCTGAAGCCTTGGTCAGGTTTTAGGAGCTTGTAGCCCGCCCTGTGCCTGGTGTTGCAGCAGCTTGGGCTGTTTGGCAGAACCTGGTTCAGGTAGGCTCGGGCAGGGGATTGCTGCACCAGTGGCAGCACTAGATGAACCTACAGTGTTAAGCAAATCCCTTCTTCGCTCATGTTATGGTGTGTACGGGGCTGGAGGTGGGACACAAGGCATTGTGAAGTCTTGTTTGTGCCAAATGCTGTCCAAAAGGAAAAGGCCTTTCCATTGCCACCTGCTCTTCCAAAATATGTCTGCCAGATTTCTTCTTGTGCATGCTTGATGTGACAGCCACACTCAGGGCTTGTTTCAGTGAATAGGTGCATTTCCTGCACTCAACCACCTTCTCCAATGCCAACCAAATACCTGAGTAAACAGTGTCTGGCCCTCTCACATTCTGCAGTTGCTTGGGGGGGGGGTGGGTCAGCCTTTCAACTTCCAGGGCAGCACCCTCCACAGGGGTAGGAGCAGCAGCCTGGGAGTGTTCCCCTCTCAGTGTTGAGGCAAAGTAACATGTACTGGAGGAGGGGCTGCCTGCTTTGCTGGGGATGGGTGGTCCTGTCTTCACATCAAAGTCTCAAACACGTTATGTTTGAGAAAAAGGAATTAACTTTATGTTCTTGACTTTGTTTTTCTTAATCCAGCGGCTCAATTTAAATGCATTTTGTTTTCCAGCATGCAAATAAAGACCCCAAAGATGGGAGAGACAGTAGAGATCAAAAAGAATCCAAGGAAGAAGGAAACAAAAACGTCCTGGAGTTTGGGAAGCCGTTGCCGTTGCCCTCTCTCCCGGGCCTTCACCAGTCACTACCTCAGAACCAGAGCTATGTGGCCACCACAAAGTCGCAGACGGGTAAAGACAATAGATTGCCAATCCCTAACAACACCCACCTCCCAAACCAGTGTGTGTGTGTGTGTGGTTGGGTGTGGGATGAGACAGGTTAGCAAGGACCCCTGTGAGTTCCTTTTCCCCACTGAACCTCCTTTGGGGTTTCCTTTGGTGCTGCTGCAGACCCAGTTGGAGAGATGCAGTTTCATGGAGCGGGTTCTCTGCAAGCGCCTGTTGCAAGTGTGATGCTTGTGTCCTCTGGTCTCCTCTGGACACTGTACAGGGTACAGTACTCTCACAGTCCCCTGTTAAAGTAGTGAAGCCCACCAGCTCTCTGCTCTGTGGAGAACACCTGCCTTGCATTCTTTCCTGCACCACCTTGTTTCTGGGGTGCAGGATCCTCCCAGGCAGTGTGGGCAGGTAGGTGTCCTCCATCAGCACCACCACACCAAGGATCACCCCTGCTAAAAGATTGTGTTAGAGGAGACACTTTCATCCCATCTTCCTGTGTGATAGTCTGGAGATGCTTCTGTCAGTTCTGAAGGACTTTGTTTATCACCACAACAACTGCTTGCCATGAACTACAACTTTAGAAGTGATGAGGTTAACAGGATTTTGTGTGAGAGAGCCCTTCATGTGTTTTTTGGTGAAATCTCATTGTAGTGGGAGATGACAGGGTGCTCTCAAGGAACGGGCTGTTCAGCTGCAAACAGCGGTACTGATGCTGAAGCTGGCTGTTCCCTGCTGTACCATACTGGTGCTGAGGCTGGCTGTTCCCTGCTGTACCATACTGGTGCTGAGGCTGGCTGTTCCCTGCTGTACCATACTGGTGCTGAAGCTGGCTGTTCCCTGCTGTTCCATACTGGTGCTGAAGCTGGCTGTTCCCTGCTGTACCATACTGGTGCTGAAGCTGGCTGTTCCCTGCTGTACCATACTGGTGCTGAAGCTGGCTGTTCCCTGCTGTACCATACTGGTGCTGAGGCTGGCTGTTCCTGTTGTACCATACTGGTGCTGAGGCTGGATGTTCCCTGCTGTACCATACTGGTGCTGAGGCTGGCTGTTCCCTGCTGTACTCTGCTCGTAGAAGAGCCTGCGCTAAGCAGCCCTCTGATGTGTATTCACCAAAGGCAGCGTCAGGAGGAGAGGTGTGATGGCTGATTTGATTAGAAGGCCAGGAGGGAGACTTAACAAATTAAGACCTGATCAAAGTAGTGACAGGAATCAAACAAACTTCCGTAGTAGGTGTGAAATGAGGTTAAGTGGCAAATGGCTCTTTATTTAAGGTACCTTTTCCTCTTGTGTTCTTCAGTTATTGTGCTATCGCTTTCATTGTAAGTTGGTATTATTAACCTTGCAGTATCTATTTGAGCAAGTTGGATTCTATTCAGCCTCCTACAGCATCAGCGATACTGCCAAAGGCAGGCTAATTTAGGGATTTGATACTGTGTGTGGTGATGCAGGGGCCAGAAGGAGCGTGGAGAGGATACTCAGAATTTGGGTGGGTTTGCAGCACTGGCAGAAAGCTCTTCGTGCCTTTGCACATATGTGTGTGTCATCTTTTGGTTGACTTGTAAATAAATTAGTTGGAGTGGGAAGCCTTTTTCTTAGGTCTTGCCCTCAAGTGTGGTTTCCTCCAGCACAGCCTCTACTTTGTATCCCTTCTTCTTTTCATTCCTGAGCAAGCCTTGGGGGTTTTTTGCTTCTCTTTTCCAGCTGCTGCAGTATCTCGGAAGAAGAAACGGAGAATGGGAACCTATAGCCTGGTTCCCAAGAAAAAGGCCAAAGTGTTAAAACAGAGAACAATGATTGAGATGTTTAAGAGCATAACTCATTCCTCTGCGGGTGCCAAGGTGAGGGAAGCTCTGAACCCACTGAACATGTTGTCACCATTCATGCCCCTTGTCCTGGCACACCAGCCCCATGTCTGGGGGCAGGAACATACTGGCCCGTTGCTGCCAGCATCTTCCATTCGAGTCTGCCTCTTCTCTCTGGTGATGGCATCCTGCCTGAGGTGGTCTTGCTGCTTTGAAAATGGCTCTTGGAGGGTGGCTGTTTATATACCAAGTCTTGAACAAATTAATGTTCCCCTTCTGTCCCGTGAGTCTAGTGGAACTGGAGAGATTTCAAGCATACCCCACATTGTAACCCATTTTGTTTCAGAGTCCTCAAGATAACTGTCTAGAGGTGCTGGTTGAGGCTATATGGCAAAAAAACTGGTTACTTAAAAGCTATAGATTCACTCCTGATAAAATTCTGCTTTGCTGCACCCCGTGCCCAGAAGTTTTGGTCTTTGAATTCAAGGAAAACAGAAATCCCTCTCTCTGATTTAACTTCCCTGTCCGTTCCCTGGAAACCTCCTTGCACCCTTGGTATGCCACTGCTGTGGTTTAACAGGCAGTAACTAAGCACCACGCAGCCCTCCCACATTTGAGTCAGTCTGCAGGGCTCTGTCTGGAGGCTCCTGCCCAGCAGCCCTCCTCCCCTTAATGCCACGTACAGCTGGAATGCACAGCTGGAATCCCTCCTCGTGCCTCTGCGTTCCCAGGTTGACAGTGAGGTGACGCCTGGCAGGCGCTGGGGCTGGCTTTGCTGGCAGCGGTGAAGAGCTCTGGAGGGGATATGTAGCCAGCTTTCCCCTGGCAGCTTCAAGGCTCAGCACGGGGGTGGCCTGGGACAGATTGGGCTGCTCTGTGCCATGAGTTAATGTTGTCTTTGTGACTCGTGTGCTTGGACGACTTTCAGAGTGAAAAGGACCTAGGTGATGCCAGCCCTCACGTGAACGGGGAAAGCATGGATGTGGACTCTGAAGAGGAAGACTCGGATGAGATGGAAGAGGAGGATGATCATGGAGTGGAACAGGCAGCTGTCTTTCCTGCAGATGATAACAGGACCTCCAAAGACAGTGCGTCCGATGCAGACAATGCCAGAAAGGTATTCCCACACCCCAAGGGACACTGCTTGTTACCCATGGGGTAGGAGTGACACACATTGAGGTGATTTCTGGGTTTTCTTAGCCTGCAGAGTGGCAGGAGGCACAGCAGTGGAAGGGAGGCTTTTTAATGGCCATTTCCTGCTCCCCACTGCACCTGTGAGAGTCTCTCCACATACCACCCCCCAGTTTCAGCCTTGCTGCATAAGTCTGCAGTCCAGTGTGATGCAGAAATTTTTCTTCCTTGTACCATCCCTATGGATGTGCAATGACATGACAGGCTTGTGTGGAGAGGAGATGGTGTTGGTGCACAGGCAGGCCGGGGCTGGGTACAGGAGGATGATGGGGGATGCTTTGCTTTGGGAGACCTGACCTGACCAACCCTTTCTGTTCTTGGGCAAATGGTGGCTGCAGATCGATGATGGCGAGTCTGAGGAGGAACAGGAGTCTGGAGAGTCTGGGGAGGAGGAGGAAGATGGAGATGAGTCTGACTTGGTGAGCCTGGCTGCTAAACGTGTCTTTCGGCCTTTGGCCCCTTGATGATAATTTCCCCTTTGCACCACTGCCAGAAAGAGAGGGAGGGGAGCGGTGAAGTTTCATGTCCCTTTGACAATACACTCTCTGAAACCACCCACACACAGAGTATTGTTTTCCACAAGGTGCTTAACCCTGATCTGTGATATGATTAATTGCTTTCTGATGCTAATTAATGGGCTTTTGTTTGTTGTGTTCAACAAGGTGTTGACTGCTTTTAATCATTTGATTGTTTAGTAGGGTGATTTAAGGGTGCTTAAATTCTTCTGATGCAGACTTGGCAAGTGGTAGGAGCCAGCAGTGGGGTTTTTTACAGCATGGCTTTTCTGAGCTGTGGTGGACTGTTCACTCTTCACAAATCCATCGTGTTCACCAATCCATCCTGTCCTCCTGGAACCTAAATTCACATCGATCTGACATGCCACCTCACAGTACCAGATGAGCAGCTCTGGTCAGGGAGCACACAGACAGACAGACACTCTCCTGAGGAGGTTGGCTCCTCGTGCTACTTTTATTTTTAGATGACTGGTGAAGACAACGTGATTATTCAGTATTGTTGTTCATTGATTGTCTCTGTCCCCCATGCTCCCCTTTACTTTAAAATTTTGCTCCCTTTCCCACAGCACCTCAAGTTGAGGAGCCAGCATTTAAGGCACCCCAACTCTTCAGTCACCTTGAGAAAATTCTTGGCTTCATTTTCTTGATGTTTTGAGCTGAAGGTAGAAGTGTGACTGTACCAGGTGACTCTCAAGTTCTGTAGAGTCTTGTTCCTTGAGCTCTGACACTACAGGAGCCAGAGAGCACCGAGCAGCAGGGGCTGGGTAGCCTGCCCCTTTCTTTGGGTGGCTCAGACCAAGGGTTGAGCTCGCAGTCAAGTCCAAACTCCCAAGTCATATCTCCACATCCTTGACAGTGGTTTTTGCTCTGCCTGTGTCTGGTGACTCAGTCAGTTCCTCAGACAGGGACTGGCTCAAATGCAAACCTCCCCCACAAGCAGCGTGATGCTATTGGTGTAAGCCGCGTGGCGGGGCACAATGGAGACCACGCTCGGGGAGCGTTTCCAGGGGCAGCGCAGACACCCCGCAGAGCCACCCCGAAGAGCTGCCCCGCAGAGCCAGGGCTCAGCACCTCCTTTGCCTGGCTTTGCTCACTGTGGTAACATTATGCAGCATCAGCTTCCTCTCAAGGTAGGCCATGGAGGCTGGGCCTGATCCAGCCGCCGTTACCGGTGGCAGGAGGTTTTTGGTAGGCTTTGGTGGGAGCTGGCCAGGTGTCAGAAGCGGGCAGTTTCAGTTTGAACTTTAAGACTAGCACGCTGATGACTGCCTTGCAGGGTTGGGGTGCCCCATTTCTCTGTTCTGATGTTGACTTTGAAAAACCCACCCCAGACAACTGTATTTTTTTTAAAACCAAACTGTGTTTAGATTCATGTCTGTGCCTGTCTCTGCTGCACGATTAGTCTGTGCTGCCCTGTCCCTTGCTCAGCGAGGGGGCTGGTCTGCTACCGTAGAGCTCAAATCCCCTGGGCTTACATCCCAGCCTGTAAGGTGGCTCTTCAGGTGCAAAGTGAGTTGTTTTGCTGGCATTTTCTAGCACAACCCTGGAGCAACGTAAATATTTTACTTTGAAATAAAATAAACCCACCCAACTTTTCTGGGGAGAAGCTAAAAGTGTGCCTGTGCGTCTTGCTGCACGGGGGTGCTCAGCTACTACTGTGATGAGTGGTGTAAGAACCTACATGGAAGAGAAAGTGAAGCATGCACTACTGAAACGACAGGAAATACACCCACACGTGTGCTTGTGTTTCCTTTTCGGGGCTATAAAGACATCTTAGCACCACTTGATTTCAAACCCCCAGTCCTTAAGGCCTTTTTGCATAACTTAAGCTGGGAGAAGGCTCTTTAGCATGGGTGCAAAGGACTGCTGGGACGCTGATGCCAACATGCCTTACATGCACGTGGCCTCTCTGGTTATTCAGAGCTCGGAGTCCAGCATCAAGAGGAAGATGATGAAGAGGAAAGGAAGGACAGACAGTCCATGGCTGAAACCAGCCCGCAAGAGGAGACGGAGGAATAAAAAGAAACAAGCCAGTGTGCTAGGTAACTAATTGTATTTTGTTCCTTAATTACACAGAAATTCCCTTCCAGGTGGAGGGGTAATGACCTGAGGCCCATGAGGTGGTGGCTGCCTGCAGAGCGCTCTCTTCCTTCACAAGCAAGGATGGGCTGTGTGATAAACCAGGGTGTGAACTTGCACCTTGCTTGACACTGGCTGCACACTTGAACAGCAGAATGCGTATCCAGGGGCTTTATCCTTGGCATGCTGGAGCAACGTTTCTTTGTTCTTAAACTCCCTTTATTTTAGAGTATCCAAAAAAGACACGGTGGACTCATGGACACATGTCACATGAGCTCTGGGAGTGTAGTTACATGCAGAAGGGAAAGGAAGAACCATCCCAGAGTTACGCTCAGTTGCTGTTTTATGGATGTTTGTCCAGTTGAATGGAGTGCATGGCTTGTCTTCACTTGTTATGAAAGCACCACAGTGCAGTGAGGTACCTCTGGCCCATCTCATAGTGTGGACATTGTTCAGGTGGCCATTCTTCAGTTACCCAGTTTTCAAAGCAGGTTTCAGTGCCCTTTGTCCTCTGCAGGCTGTGGGGTGGGGAGAGGTGGAAGTTCAGGCTGGATCTGCTGCTGCTTCTTCAGGAAAAATAACAAGATGGGTAAAAAAAAAAAATGGGAGGGGGGATAGTCTCTGAAGTGAAACTGTGCCTTCAGCTTTGTTGTTAAGGTTTCACACTTCCATTGCTATCAAAGGGTTTATTATTCTGTGCTTGCTAATGCTTTGTGAACAGGCCATTTATCAGCACGGGTGTGACTACTGCTGAGCTCAGTGACCATGTTTCAGCCTCTGGTCATGCCTGGGATGTGTCAGTCATCTGGTTTGTTCCTCTTCCTCCCAAGGCAGCCTCTTCCTCGAGAAGAAGTGGGGGCTATTGATCCCTTCCAGAGCAAATAGCTAATTCTTAACTTCAGATGCAGACAGGTTTTCCACCCGGTCAGTAAAGGTGATGGCCAGCCCTTCAGGCTAACGCAAAGCCCTTGGCCAAGCCCAAGTGGGAGAAGCAAGCCAGGAGAGAAAGCGAAGCCAAGGGGGTGTGAAGAGATTGACAGTTCCCACCAAGGCTCCTGGGGTGAGGGAGCCCCATTTCCCAGCAGCAGCTTTGCTCACTTAGAGCCAGCACTTGGCTTTTAAGGTTTTCCCCTCCCATTAAGCTGGATGTCACCTGTCTCATCCTCATCACGATGTGCACGATTAGCCAGCTCGCTCTGCCTGGCCGCAGTGCACCGGGAGCCCTTTGCAGCAGGTCAGAGACAGGAGGATGCTCTGGTTTCATCCCCTCCTTGTGCCATTTAAGCTTCTGCTGGTGATGCAGTACAGCAGCAGGCAGATGTGTCCTGCAGAGGCAGAACTTATTTGATTCATTCTGTTTGTCACCACGTACCTTTCTGGAAGTTGAAGATCTGCTTAGTTGGACAGGGAAGGGAATAAGAGCCCAGTCGTGCCCTCTATGCCCAGATGTTGCGTTTTCCTCACTCTGTGCATCCACTCCTGGCCTCTCTGAGAAGCCTGTACAGCCTGCTTGCTTCAGTGTGGCCTTTACACCCCCCACGTGCTTGCACACCATTTATTTCTCTTATTATTGTTATTTTTTATCCTTGTAAATACACGTGTGGTTCCACCTAGGTGCTGAAGCCTATAAACCATCTCTGGGTGGCAGAGAGGTCCCTGGCCAGGAGAATAACATGGAGTACATGGAGGTGTCCCTGGATTCCCTGGATCTCCGGGTGAAGGGGATCCTCTCCTCGCCGGCGGGAGGTGAGCGGCTGCCGCGGGTGGGTGCCCAGGGGGGTGCCTGGTGGGTGGGCGCCCAGGGGGTGCCGTGGGTGGGTGCCCATTGGGTGCCGCCTGGTCCGGGCTTTGTTGGGCAGGGGCGACGGCGGGGGCCCGGCTGCCCCCTGGTGGCTGCGGGGCCCGGCCCGGCTGCAGAGCACCCACCTGCCGCAGGGACTCTCGGGATGGGGATGGTGGGGTGGGGAGCTGGGCTGGGGTGGGGTGGCTCGGAAGGACGCCCAGCAAAGGGTCCAGGGTGCTGTCCCAGGCCAGCTGTCCTGCTTGGGAGCTCCTCTCTGCTCCTTGAAGGATGCTGGGTTAGCATCTCCCCAGTGCCCCCCATGACTCTCTTGTTGAGTCCCTGGAAGAGGAGGGAGTAGCACTGGTTCCTGGGTGCTCACCTCCATCTGCTGTTCCCAGTGCTGAACTTGCCTTGGATCCAGCTGACCTGGATCCATCTCTGTCCCCTGTTGCTCTTCCACTTTCAAAGGTTGTCTGGCTCTTTTGATAAAGGCACATCAAAGAGTGGGTGGGAGTGTTCACCACCGTGGGAGGGTCAGGATGGATGAGGGATGCTTTCACCAGAGCCTCTGGATGTCAGAAAGATTATGGAAATGATAACTTGGAAGGCAAGGAAGGAGCTTTGTGATTTGCAGTCCTAGAAAAAGCTCTTAAACCTTTAAGATCTTGATAGGATTTTACATGAAAAACCAAGGATTTTCCCTCTGCTTGTGTGGCTTGAAATATCCCAGCCCTGCTCTGGGCTTGTTCTGGGAACTTGTTGGCTACAGGAAACCCCTTAAAAGATGAAAGGGGCTTGTTCTTGGCTGACAGGGTGGTAGCCATGGGCAGGGTGCTGTGGGGAAAGTGCTGCCACTGACAGCAACTGAAGAGGAGTCTCCCTTAGGAAAGGAATTTGTCTTTGAAACATTACAGCTAAATAACTCTCCTTTCAAAAGCTTCCAAACCAGCAGCACGCTTCCTTCTCGCCGGGACTCAATCCCAACGCAGGCTTGGGTAGGGTGAGCTTGGGACTCTTCCTGGTGAAGGAATCCAAAGGCAAACATTTGAGGGTTCGCTTCTGTATTGAAAACACTGCAAGAGGTGTTATGGCTCCCTAGGATGAGAACAGGAGCGTAGCACTGGAAGCAGCCCCTTTGTCATTAGGTCAGTGGTTTTCAATCACCGGTAACCTAGTGATTGAGTCAAATCCATGGGAGCCACCAGAACCTTCACCTTGTGCCCCAAACCAGATGCTGAGCCCCCCATAGTCATTATCCACCTTGAAATAAGTTTGAAAACGTTTAAAATCTGAGAGAGAGGTGAGGAGAAGGCAAGAACATCTGAGCATCTTGCTGCTTTCTTTTCCTTGGTTTGTTCTCTTTCCAAAATAAATAATTCTTGGTTGGCTGAGACCAAATAGTCCCAAGAATTTTGTTATCCCATCTGTGTAATAAGTCTCTGCAAACAGAAGTTTGTGCTTTCCTGCGCTTCTCTATTTATCACTCCACTAACTATTCAGATTTCCAGCTCTGGGTGGTTTCCTACATGTTTTCTGGTGCCAGAACACAGCGTTTTGGGGCAAGTGGGGAGAAGGCACAAGCTGATAAAAATCTGTAACTCATTATTGCTTTTCCTTGTTGAGGTTTTCTTGGAGGAAACTGTTCTTAACTTACTATTCTTGATTTCAGCACTTGTCTGTAGTGTGGCTGGGCTTAGGAAAATACAGGATGCTTTTGCAAACTGTGGCTGATGTAAGGAAGGGGTCTTGTTTTGCTGATTGTAGATAAAGTCTTGAAAGCATTTCAGCACATGGAATTGGAAGATGCTACAGGACATGGGTGGTGTGGATGGACTGATCCTTTCTCCTGCAAGAGAATTTCAGAGTTGACTTACTGGTGTTCTGTACTCCAGGTCTTTCCAATGGTCCTGAGGCCATAGAAGTAGATGGTCTCCAGGAAGTCCCCCTCTGTAGCTGTCGAATGGAAACTCCCAAAAGCAGAGAGATCACCACGTTAGCCAACAACCAGTGCATGGCCACGGAGAGCGTGGATAACGAGGTAGGAGTCGTGTCTTTCAGCTTTTCAGACTTTTCTGCTGAGGACAAAGACACAAGGAATGAAAAGCTGTGCTGGGAACATGTGTCGGGTCACAGAGGGGGCTCTGCAGCCCCTGAGCTGGGGACCCACTGGTGTGTGGGGCTGGTGGGGCGAACATCTCGCTGGCTAAGCCGAGGGCTCCGGCACTCCGCGTGCGTTGCGCAGTCGGGGGGAAGCCGCTCAGGAGGGAGGGGGTGGTGTGGTCTGTGGTTGGAGAGGCACTGGGTGGATCTCTTCTGCTTGTCCTGGCCTGTGCGGCTGGGTCAAGTTGCTGTAACAGTTGCATTTCAGGCCAAGTGGGTTAAAATACATGAGCATGCATCAAAGGGAGAAAATCTCATCAGAGGAAGCTTGGAGCTGGTTCTCCTTGACTACAAAGGAGCTGATGCAAACCTTTCCCATAGCCAGCTCCTGAGTTTTGGGAACTTGGCGTGGCCTCCGCCGGCTCAGTCTCCCCCAGCCTTCCCCTCTCCTACTCCTCCAGAAGATTTCTGTTGTAAAGCTTCCCATGTCCTGGCAGCCCCACACAGGCTCCAGGTCTGGCTGACTGAAAACAGTTGTGTTGAGGCCTTTCAGTTGGCTGCAGCTGGGCGAGGTGGGCTCTACTGGTTCCAGAAGTGTGGAAGTAAGTGGCAGAAGTGGCTCCCTCCTGGAGCCTGGCAAATGAGACTGCAGGAGAGGAACATACTCGGTAGATCCTCCTTTTACTGTGAGCCACTTTGGTTTCTTAGGAGCTGAGGTTGAGCCACGGTCACACCAGCACTCTGATGCTTGCTGGTAGTAGGACAAGGAGTGAGAATATCCCTAGTTCTTCTGTAGGATCTGAGGAGAAACAGGTAGGAGGGAGAAAGGGATAAGCTCATTTGCAGCCCAGTTCTGCTGCTGTTAATGTGTGCTGGTACCTGTAGAGAAGGGGATTTCCAAAGCGTAGCAAAGTTGATTCACTGACCAGAGAATGCTCTGGAGACTTGCAGGAGAGAGGAGGACCCCAGGGTGTGTAGAGAAACAGAAGGTATATGAAAGACTTCCTTCTCGTGTCTGGGGTGGTTTGACAGGGCTGTCCCTGGATACCTCAGAGATGTAAAGGACGTTCTTGATGTTAGATTCTGTTCCATGATGGGATAAGTGACTCACAGATGTTAAAAGGATGTTAGATGTGTGAATAGTGGGTTCTCCAGCCAGCCATGTCCTTGGAGAGTGTTATAAATAATTATGAGCACCCTGCTGCACTCTCTAATGGGTAGAAAATAGCAATTAATCTTTTTTTTTTTTTTTTTAGAGTTTCTAACAAACAATACAGTGTGACATAATGCAGGGACTTCCTCATATGGACAGTGCAGCTTTTCATGTGTTCATCAGGTTTCCTCAGCTCATAGGTTAAAACCCAAGGCGACAGTCCTCTCCTGGAGCCCCACAGCCCTGGGGGCTGTGTGTTAAGGGTGATCAGTGTAACTAGGGCCTCACCACCACAGGTAGACCTTGCAACTGGAATTTGGGTAAGCTGGATCAGAGGTGCTGGAGGTGAGTGAAGGGCCCAGGGTAAAACCCCTTCTCTCTGTAGGGCTGTTGAGTCCGCAGAATCAGGGTTTTAAAAAAATAAATTAGAAAGGCTGGTCCTGTTGGGAAAAAGCAGGAAATCAAATCTCAGCTAGAGCAGAGGGACAGCCAGGTGGTGACGAGCAGGCACGGTGTTCCTGACGGGCTCCTCTGCTCATTGTGGCAGCGCACACTCAACCCCACACCGATTTCGGGAGGGATGGTTCCTTGGAGCAGCTTTTCACCTTTACATTTCTAGTTTATGTCCTTTGCCAAGCACCTGGGGAAGGCAAGGTTGTTACCAAGAGGGACTTGGGAAACCCAAACAGCGTTGTGCCATGCTAGCAGGTGGCAACTGGGACGTGAAAACGTTGTAGGAAGGGGCAGCAGAAGGAAGCACTGATCCTTCTGACGCAGCAAACCAGTAACACCCCACTGGGAGAAGCGAACCCCATTTATGGAGCCTGCTGTTGGTAACAGAACAAGGTGGTGCCCGAGATGACAGTTTCATAAGCCCTGAACTATACATGGGCGAAATCCTTCAGAAAACATGCTCAGAACGGGACTTGAGCCGTGCTCTCATGAAAGCCTGGCTCTGCATCCCTGTGGTCTGGGCAGGGGCCAGTGCTGGAACCAGTACAGACGATAACTTTGCTGGCAACCAAGAGCAATTATTTTTCCCTTTATCTTCCTGTGACTTTGGAACGGTAACGAGATTTAGTGCGTATGGGCTTGTTCTCTTGGTCACCGACACCCGCTCTTCCTGGCAGAAGGAGAGGGTGTGCTGGGTGAGTCAGGCCCGTGGGACTGCCCCTTCCGTGGCTGCTTGGCTGTTGCGTATTTCCACTTACCATTATTATTATTTCAGGGTGGGTTCTTTTTTTTCCTTGCAAGGAACAAACGGCTCGGGGTCCACGAGCATGGCAGTTAGTAAATGATGCATTTCTTCCTGTGAGAGCAGCTTTCACAGCTTCCTGCTGCACTGCTAATGCTATATGGCACCCATCTGAATTCCTGTGAAAAAGCCAGGGCTCATCAAGGCAGTGTGCAGAATCTTCCCTCCGCACAAGCACACACAGAGTGTTTTGGTCTCCAGTAATTTCATTTCCTTTAATTTCTCCTGTTCCAGCTGGGCCGATGCACAAACAGTGTGGTTAAATATGAACTGATGCGCCCGTCTAACAAAGTCCAACTTTTGGTGCTGTGTGAGGACCATAGAGGGAGGATGGTGAAACACCAGTGTTGCCCTGGCTGTGGATACTTTTGCACTGCAGTAAGTCCGTGCTCTCGATTTAGGGAAAGGGGGTACCTGTCGCAGTAGCTGGAAGAGCTGGAGGTGGAGATGGTTCCTAAAGGGGTTTACTGACTTCCTGGCATCAGCTCCACCTCCTTCCACAGTATGTCAGGTGGTGTTTTCAACAGGTTTTCAACAGGGATGTGTGCGAGGGTAGCTGCAATTGTCACCTTTATCTTCCTGGAGACCCCAAGGGCTGTTATGGAAGGGTTTTCACTGGGGTTTCACAAGGTGGAAGTCTTGCCTTAGGAATTTCTTAGGAACCAGGGTTTATTTTTTTTTCTTCTTTCTCTGTGAAGATCAAACAAATGAAAAATTGTATCAGCTGGTTGGTAAATGAATGTGTCCCCCCATCTGCTCATGGCAGTTTAGATGGGGAACCTGAGTGATGGCACTGGAACAAGGCAGTGCTTGAGATCTCCTGCTAGTCCTTCCACCTCTGCCACTGAGGCTTTTAATAGCATTGGTTCTGTCCTTTTAAGTCATACTAGCTTCCCTGTTGGTAAAGCTGAAAAGCACCTATGGAGGTGATGAGGAGGGTTAATTGTCTGATATGGTGTTCTTCAAGATGACTCAATGAACGATGCTACAGTAGTCTCAGGCACTCCTGTAGCAAATGGAGCCATCTTGGGGTTTCATGTTGAGTCAAAGATCCTCGAAACCTTTAAAAGGCATTTTGCAAAGCTGCAGTAGAGTTTATTAGATTGCTTGGGAGCGTTGTGAAGGTGGAAGAGTGAGTTTTAACTGGCCTTCCCTTAGGTGCTCTTACACCTGAGTGACACGCCAGAGTTCACGCACCTGAGTCTGGGAGCGTTTGTGCTGCCCATCACTAATCACACAGGGCACAGTGGGGCTCCAGGCAGCGCTGCCATCACCGGGCAGTGAACCTGGGTGGGCTTTCAGTTCTGGTTGGAGGACTTTGCTGGAAAGGGAAAAGAATTTTAAAGAAAAGATGCCCAAGTTTGCTGACTGAGCAGTCACCCCATTTATCTGGGTTGAACAGCATAGGGGGCTGGCCGAGCAGAGCAGTCGCATGCTTAGGGTGCACTGGGGTGATGTGATTATATTCGTGCAGGGCACTGAGTGGTTTGTGGTCAGCTTTGTTGGGTGGTTCTGATGCTGGCTCAGCAGGCAAGCCTGAAGTTTTCCAGTTTTGGGGGTGTCCTTACTGGCACTTCTAGAAACATAAGTGAGAACTTCAAGCATTAGAGGAAAGCGCTGGAAATTGGGACTTGTTGGTTCTCTTTTCCAAGCCCAACCAAAAAACTTGCTTTGCTGTCCCTAACCAAGTGAGTCTTTTTCCCCCCTTACCTTGATTTTGTTCTCTTTAGAAGTGGCAGTGCTTACTTACTGTATTGGGACAGGAGTGGTGATGAATGAGGTATTTAAGAGCTCTGCAGATGAAGCATGTAGAAGGAGCAAAGTATGTAATGACCAAGGTGTGAATATCTTCTCCGTGGCTTTTTCAGGGCACTTTCATGGAGTGTCAGCCGGAGAGCAGCATCTCCCACCGTTTCCACAAGAACTGTGCCTCCCAGGTCAACGACATGAGCTACTGCCCACACTGTGGGGAAGAGGCCTCCAAGGCAAAGGAGGTGACAATAGCAAAAGCAGACACAACCTCGACGGTGTCACTGACCTACGAGCAGCAGAAACCAGCATCTCTGGAGGGAAGGGCTGACACCACTACAGGGAGGTGAGCTTGGGAGCCTGGGGCAGTCGTGCCAGATCATGCTTTGCATTTGAATGCTTGTGCAAAGTGCTTTCTGCTCCTGCTCTGACACACCAAACTCAGCTGCAGGAATCTGCCAGTGTTTTTTGTGTCGCTCGCTGTAAAAGAGCTGGGACAGAGGCTGTGAAGATAGGAGGGGTTCAGGAGTTACAGTCATTCCTTCCTCTTACTGTCAGGAATGGAATAGTAGTGGAATGAGTTGAAGTTGCCAGGGCTGCTGAGTGACAGGGAAATTCATGCCATACCTGGCTGTAGCTCCTGACTTGCACCAGTGGGCACAGGTGTAAAGAGGAAGAAAACATAGAGGAGAACACAAGTCAAGCCATTCCTGCCTTGAACAAGGCTTTGACTTTCTATCCAATCTTGTTAGGGTGGCTTTTATGACTTGCCCTGTGTTCCTGGGGTTCCTGTAGCACAGAGTAAATCAAAATGTAACCATAGAGCAGTACAACTCATTTTTGGGACAAGTTCTAACTGAAAAGGCTGTAAAATATATTCATTTGTGTTTTGAATTCACCTATGTGTATGTAGAGTCCATTTACTTGCCTCCTTTGGCATAAGACACGCTGTTGGGTGTTTTTAATGGCTGTGCTTTGGCTGTCTCTCATTTTTTTTCTTTTCTCTTCAGCAGTGCTGGGACACGGTTGTCAGAGGAAGACAAGCCAGAAAGTTCTGCTGCTGAGGGATTTGACATGGCTGGGTCTTCAGTTTTCCCAAAGCCTACTACTAGCCTGACCCAGGGATCAGTTAAAGAAACTCTGGAAAGTGCCCTTAGGGCCCTGGACTCTGAAAAGTAAGACAACCACTATGGGGTCTCTCCAGTTCCTGGCAAAGTTGTATAGCCTAGAGAAAAAAGATGGAGCTGCTCTGGATTTTGGCCCCACTCAGACCTTTTTTTTGTTCTCTTCAGTCACTTGTCACCCCCAACAGATGACTGATTCCAGAGGACGGTTGTAGCTCTAAATGTCTTCCTGCTTTGTGTGGAGTTTTGCACTGCCCCTCCAACCACAGCTATAGGGTTCTTGTTCACATCAGTGAGACCCAGAATTTGGTGATGAGTGGCACTAAGCTGATATGGCCCTCATTAGAACCAGCCTGGCTGTGGTTGAAGCTGGAAGTTTGAAGACCTCCTTCTGGAAGCTTGTTGTACCTGTGCTTTGCTGGCACTCAGGTGCTGCACCGTAGGAACAAACTTAGTTGTACACATGGAGTAGCAGTAGGGTGGGGTGAGGTGCCAGGAGTCGTCTTCAGTGAGCATTAATTACTCCTCTTTTCCCCACTGCTGCAGACCCAAGAAGTTACGGTTCCATCCAAAGCAGCTGTACTTCTCCGCGAGGCAAGGAGAGCTGCAGAAAGTCCTGCTTATGTTGGGTAGGTGGCTCCTTCCCAGCCCATTGTGTGGCTGGCAGTACTCCCAGCTCCTGCCAGGCAGCTGCCAGAGTCCAGTTCCCAGCATGGCAGCACGTCATATTCCCCACTGCCCCTTGTGAGTGGAGTTGGAGGAGAAAAGACACTTTGCAAGTGATGTGTCATTGGAAATGGCTTCATCTTTCTGTGAAACGTGGACCTGCTCCCAGCTTGTCTCTGTATCTGGACACAGTTTTACCCAGACGAGCAGTTTCTGTCCCCACATGACCTACATGTGATTTTTCCAGCAGGACAGAACTTTTCCTCTCCATGCAGTGGGACAGTTGGGTATAAAAAGATGGGAGTTGGCTTAAGTTGGGACCCAGCAGGAGGACAGCAGAAGGGCAGAGCCCTTTGACACTCAGGGTTTGCTTTGGGGGTACGTTGCTGTCACCTGGTGACTTAGGGCTGCTGAGCTTGTTTTTACCAGCAAATACTCCTGAGGAATCTCCTCCTGTGAAGGACACAATGTTTCCTTGGGATCATTTCCTTTCCCCTGCAGTACATTTTTGGATGTTTTCTGTTCTTTTCATTTATCAGATTCTTCTTTTTTCTCCTAGCAAGCGTTAGCTTCATTGTTCCTGCCTTCAATAGCACAGAAATGTTATTCATTGATATTTAACTGCGGCCTCATCATATGCAACATGTTATCATGCCCAGACATCTTTGTCTGGCTGTCATCATCAGCTGTCAGTCTTTGCACAGCTGTGAGAATCCCTGGCCAGATCCTGAGCTCGTGTTAGGAGAGGCGCTTTGTAGCCCTGTGTTTGTGGGGGCGCAGTGAGGATCACTAATACCAATTGTAGTTAATAGTGGTGTGACAAACAGGCCAGGTCCTACTGCTTCTTCCTTCTTTCCAAGTTGTCTGTTGCATTAAACAGCATTTTTTTCCTTTTTTATCATTTTCTGGTCTTCACAGAATGGGTTGGGTTAGAAAGGACCCCCCTGCAATGAGCAGGGACATCTTCACATAGGCTGCTCAGAGCCCTGTCCAGCCTGACTTTGGGTGTTTTCAGAGATGGGGGATCTCTGGGCAACCTGTCCCAGAGCTTCACCACCCTCATCCTAACCATTTTTTCCTTATATCCTATTGAATCTGCCCTCCCTCAGTTCAGAACCACTACCCCTTGTCCTGTGGCTACAAGTCCTGTTGCCAGTGGTGTTTGGTTTTGTTGCACTCAGAGATGGGGAATGTGAATCCGAGGGAGATGGCCTGTTTTAGAAATTATAATGCCTTAAAAATATTAAATTCCACAGTATTTCTGAATCTTCTGGTCTGAGGGCTGTTGAGTAGTATCAAATACCCATGGGACTACCCTGAGAGCTTTCTGGCTTGAATGTGTAGCGAGTTGTGAGAAGGGCTGAGAGTGGGCTGGGAACTGTCCTTTCAAAGCCTCTAGCTGAGACGTGGTTCTCCCCTTACACTTTCCTCTCTGAATCGTGGTTGAAAGCATCCCTGCTCTGTTTTTCAGTGGATGGAATTGACCCTAATTTTAAAATGGAGCATCAGAATAAGAGAACCCCTCTTCATGCTGCTGCTGAGTCTGGCCACGTGGACATCTGCCATATGCTGATTCAGGTCTGTCTCCACTTACCTTCTGTACAAGCAGTTTTCTGTAGTGTTTGGTCTCCTGCCCCACATGGCTAAAGCACACTTGGAAATGAGCCCCAAAATGTCTCTCCTCTAAAAACCTCCTTATCCTGAGGGTGCTGAGGGATGAGTGGGGGGAGTAGCTCCAGTAGGATTTTCCTCTACAGTGTAGATGTCCTGCATGTGAAAAGGAGAGAAGATGCACGTTGGGCTTATTGCCTGAGGTTTGGATTCTAATTGAGGGAAGATTGACAGAGGGGTGCTCATGTTGAACCCACTCCAGAATGATGTGAAGAAAAAAGGATTTAAGAAGTTACAGTTTTGCTTTTTTTGTACTGGTGTGCATCCTCTGGGGTGACTGGGAGGATGTTTTGTTTACCCTGTGTGACTGGGAAACCTTAAAGAGCTTTAGAGAAAGCAGCAATGGCCTGTATGGCCTTGAAAATGGGCCTGCTGGGAGGCTGCCTGGAGTCAGGGGCTTTCAAAGTGCCATTTGAAGGGGCAGTGATGGGCCTACCCTGCTGCTCTCACTCACTTCAGCTACTGCATGTGAAGGCAACAGAGTGACTTGCATGAGTAAAAGGAGCAAAAATTTGGGAGATACTATGAACAATTAGAGTTTGAGTATCAGTAGGGTTGGTTTGTTTCCAAAATCCTTCATCATCTTGTCTGGCTACTGCACTAACACAGGATTTGTCTGGGAATGCCCCCAGCTTGTTAAACTTGAAATGCCTCTTCTCTGGGCTGGTTTAAATAGCTCCAGCTATTTAAAAACACTCCAAAGAGAGGCATTCAGTGGGAGGCACCTGGAAGTGATGGAGCCAGTGTCTTGTGCCAGGTGAGCCTGAGTCAGCGTGCCGCTGCTGTAAACAGGGCTGTGCTCAGTGTGTGCTGGTGTGGCCTGCCCAGAGCTGTGCTGCCTGAGATTCTCTTCTGGTTTAAATCCTGGGGGAGGAGGAGGTGTTCCTGAGCTAGGCCAAAGTGTTACAGTGGGCAAGATACTTGATGGAGTAGTGTTTTGTGAAACAGGAAGGTTTTTGGTCCGAGGCACTCCATGATGAACTGAACTTGTGCTCAGAGACCTCTATAAAGATGTTACTCCTGACTTTAATGGGAAGACTTAGCCAGTCTCCAGCGATTTTGGGAAGAGCTGGTCATTGTGTCTGTAGAAATGATAGACCCAAACCAAAGCAGCAGGGAAAAGGAGAAGGCTGATTCTTCCAAATGGTTATATACACGATATCCAGAAGGTAACAGTATGGATTGCATTAGTACCAAGAGTTATTTAATACCAGTTGTTGGCTCTTCCTAATGCCCCAGTTCTGGCTGCAGCAGGCAGGAGAGGGGGCAGGCAGCGTTTGCTGCTTTCCAAAACAGGTGAAGTTGGACTGCCTTCAAAACCTGCTACTCAATCTCCCACATCCTTCCTCTGCTAACCAGTAACACTTCTAATTGTCCTTGTATTTGCCTTGGCCTCTCCACCAGGCTGGTGCCAATATAGACACCTGCTCTGAAGACCAGAGGACCCCGCTGATGGAAGCAGCAGAAAACAACCATCTGGAAACTGTGAAATACCTTATCAAGGCTGGAGCACTGGTAGATCCTAAGGTAATGACTTATTCCTTACCTTTGAAAGCCTCTGTTTATCATTTCTTGAAGCACACAGGCAGAGGGAACTGGGTTTGCCATGGTGTGGTGTCCTGGCTGCGAGCGGTTAGGAGCCAGTGCTGCCCCTTGCTCCCTTCGTTTGCTGCACCACACACGGGGGTGTTTGACTTTGTCTGGGGCCACTGAGTGTCACAAATCCCTCGCAGGGAATTTGGAGTTGGATTTCAGAGTTGCCTTCTCTATAGGCTCTAATGAGGCTTTGGAGGTGACATTTTAAAATGGGCTGGTAATTAGGTGCTTGCCAAGCCAGCAGAAATGACAGAGGAAGCTTTGCTTTGCTTTGCTTTCCAGAGGCCTGACGTGCGGGCTCTTGCAATCACGCCGCAATGGCAAAATTGGACCCCATCTTTAAACTCTACCCTTTAATTTAAGCAAATACAATAAAATGCAGCTGTCTGTTTGCCTTTAGCATGCTCTGGTTGCTTTGTAATCTTGGAAGATATACAAATCGTTTATAAGTCCCATAAATCAGATGCTATTTGGAACACAGGAACCCTCCCCACGTGAACTTCTTATTGTTCCAACCTGCTGCTGTCGGCGTGTTCCTTTGCTGTTGCTGGGGAGTGTGGCAGGGCTGGGAGGATGGCATGAGGTATGAAGTGCTGCTCACCCCAAGCACTCAGTGGATACTTGGGAGCCTGGTTCACCTCTCATATGAAGACAGGCTGAGAGAGTTGTGCTTGTTCAGCATGGAGAAGAGAAGGCTCTGGGGAGGACGTTATAGCGGCCTTCCAGTACCTTAAAGGTGCCTATAAAGAAGCCAAGAACTGTTCAGGAGGGCATGTAGCAGTAGGACGAGGAGTAATGGTTTTAAACTCAAAAAGGGGAAATTCAGGGTGGATATTAGGGAAAAAATCTTCAATGTGAGGGTGGTAGGTCACTGGAACGGGTTGCCCAGAGAGGTAGTGGAGGCCTCATCCCTGGAGATATTCAGGGTTAGGCTTGATGGGTCTCTGGGAGACCTGATCTAGTGAAGATGTCCCTGCGTACTGCAGGGGGGTTGGACTAGATGACCTTTAAAGGTCCCTTCCATCCTAACACATTCTATGATTCACAGCCAGGAAGGGGGAAAAGACAGGACCAGGTACCTACTGGTTCATACTGGCTGCTGTCCCGAGCATCTTGGAGCAATCTGGGTATCTCGCCCGGTTCATTCATGTGGAGGAGAAAAGGGGCTTTTGCTGCTGAAGGTAAAGGGAAGGGAAAAAATCCTGAGCTTGCAAAAGCAATTTAGAAGCCTGAGATCACGTCTGAAGTCTAGACTGGTTTATTATGTTAATTTGTTTCTTGCACCAAATTAGTCATCTTTCTGAAAGCAGCAACATCACAGTTTAAAATCATTTCCAGCCATTTTGATGAGAAATATGGACATAACTGGTGTGGGTGTGTGCTGAGCCTGCCCAGCCCCGTGGGGCTCTGGCTGGGGGGGCCACCAGGGATGGGATGGGGTGGGTGAAGCTTTTGATCCCCATAATAGGACACAAAAGTCCTACTCAAAACCTGCAGAGATTTGTGTTACAGTATGCCTGCTCTCCATGGGGTTCAGAGCTGCTCATACTAATCCAAGGGGAAAGCTGAGGCATCGTTGACATGTGGCCAGCACTTACAGGCAGCAGAACCTCTTCTTTATCCCAAGTAGCCCTTTCAGGGACATCCCTGTCTCAAGATGTTCCATCCTTGCTCAGAGGGTTGCTGTGCCATGCTCTCTGCTTGGCACCATCTGAAAGCTCTCTCCTCCCAACACTGCTTCCAGGTGCTTGGTAGGAAAGAGTCATTTTGGGTTTTCAGTCTTTGATTTCCTTCTCTTTGTTTCCTGGTCTCTAGGCCTTGCTCTCTGCAAGGATATAAATGCCTGATAAAATAATCAAGCTCCAGCCAAGATCTTTGGTGTTAGTGTGGAAGTGACTCTGACGTGACTCACAGCCTGTCCATCCCCACCAGACCCTGGATTCTCAGCTCCCAAAGGCATTTTTCCTTTCAACTATCTCAGTCATTTTTTATCTCCTATCCTGGCAGATGGCTGCAGGCACTGCTGGGGACTTGGTCTCTCAGGAGGCTCCTAGCCCCTGTGCCGGACACCCCTGTGCTCTGCTGCCAGGTGCTGGGATGAGGCCTTGTGCTAATAAAACACAACAGGAAATCCTGTAAAAACTGAGTGTTTCAGGTTGAGCCCATGCTGGTTTTCTGATGCAAAGTGTGAGCTCTGCTTCTAAGGGATTTATGCCTTCCCTTGGCTCTCCAGCACATGAGGAAGAGTTAGAGAGGGTCTGTTGGGGAACAGGAGCATTAATCCACCCAGGTTTGGGGCTGGTGCCTTCCCCAGGCTTCACAAAGGCGTCTGTTCCCATGGTCTTTGCACTCACAGCCTCCTCCTCTGCATGGGTTGCAGCTCTGAGCTTTGTGTGAAGCTCCATGTTGGCCTTGGTTGCTGCAGCTCTCTCCCCTCCTGGCAGCAGACCAGGGGGCGTTTTGGGAGTGCTCAGCTCCATCTGTGAACTTCTCTGCTGTTCCTGAGCATCACTGGTGTCACACAGACATGGGGAACACTGGGGAGGGATGTCCTCTGAGTGAGCACTGCTTCTGTGGTTGTGTGCAGGACGCAGAGGGCTCCACCTGTCTGCACTTGGCTGCCAAGAAGGGGCACTACGACGTTGTTCAGTACCTCCTCTCCAACGGGAAGATGGATGTCAACTGCCAGGTGAGCCCTTTCTCCGAGGGGCAGAAGCTGCTTCCCTCAGGTCAGGGACCTGAGTCTCAGTGGTGAGCAGTGGTTAGTGACGTACAGCCCTGCTGCTCAGGGGACCTGAAACACCTTACAGGGTGACAGAGAAGGCCCATCCCCTCCACTGACCTCGTGGAAACTCCTTCCATGGGCCTTGATTTGCAGTTTCTCCTGGACCCTGAATTTACAGGTGGAGTAACAGGCCTGAAGGTCTCCCTGTGGCCCTCTTAGCAGAGGGGTGGGATCGTGGACACGCTGTGGGATGGGTTGTGTGTGGCACTTGCCATTGCAGAGCTTATCCCTTGCCATGGAGCAAGGCAGTGCTGCATTGGGGTTCCTTGTCTGGGGAGAAGGCAGGTGATGAGCTCCCCCAGGCTGCTTGGGGAGCTTTGTAAGAGCTTTTACTTGAGCGGGGTGTTCATTGTGCCACTTGTATTGGAATGCCCTGGAGATCCATTGCCAGTGTGCTGAGCTGCAGATAAATTCCAGCCTGATGAGGCCTGTGGAGTGGAGTCACACTGGGCTCTGCAGGGCCCAGGGGAACCTCTCCCTGCAGCAGCATAGATGAAAGAAGGGTAATAGACATGGGGCGGGGGGCTGTGGCTCCCAGGCAAGGTGCACCCTGCCATGGCTGCCAAGGGGCTTGTGAAGCCAGCAGAAGGCTTTGCTGTTCCACACACCTCACCCTTTCCTCTCCCTCCCCAGGATGATGGAGGTTGGACACCGATGATCTGGGCCACTGAGTACAAGCACATTGAGCTGGTGAAGCTGCTGCTTGCGAAGGGGTCGGACATCAACATCCGTGACAATGTGAGGTTCTGCTTGGAAGCTGTTTCAGAAATGAGCTATGGTCTCACTTTAAAAAACAAAGAAGCCCAAGGAGGCAGATTTTGGGCTCAGTGCAGGGTGGTGGTCCCTTGACACAGGTGGTTTGGGACAGTGTCTGCAGGGAGAATTTTCCTCAGTATGCTGGGAAGAAGGTTACAAGCTGTCAGGAGGTCCTTTTCCTCCAGCCCTTCTGATAGAGCCTGTGAGAAAAAGGACCTGGAGGTGTTGGTCAAAAGCCCAGTAAACATGAGCCAGCAGTGTCCCTGGGTGACCAAGGTGGCCAAACAGCATCCTGGCTTGTGTCAGCAATGCTGTGGCCAGCAGGACCAGGGTAGTGACCATCCCCTGTACTGGTGGGGCACTGGTGGGGCCACCCCTTGAGTGCTGGGTTCAAGTTCAAAGACATTGAAGTGCTGGAGTGGGTCCAGAGAAGGGCAACGGAGTGGGGCTGGAGGACAAGTCTGTTGGGGAGTGGCTGAAGGGACTCGTGTGGTTTAGCATGAAGAAGAGAAGGCTGGAAGGAGACCTGGTTGCTCCCTGTAACCACCTTGGAAGGAGGGTGTAGCCAGGTGGGGGGTCAGTCTCTTCTCCAGGGAAGATTTAGTTTGGGTATTAGGAAAAACATCTTCACCAGAAGCTGCCATCCTCAGAGGCATGTAAAAGCCATGTAGATGTGGTACTGAGGGACCTGGTGACTTGTTGGTCTTAAAGGTCTTCTCCAACTGCACTGGTCTGCGGTTCTGTGGTGCTGTGCATCAGGCTGCAGCCAGCTCTGGGCATTGCTGCTTCTGACCCATCTGGCTCCAGTGCTGCCTCTTGGACACTGCCCCACGCAGATCCCCCGTGAGTCCAGACTTATCAGCCCCACCTTGGTCAGGGGCCAGTGTGTGCTGGGCATGGTTATGGGGCATCCTGCCTGCCTTTTGGGGGGCACAAGTTCGTACCCTTGTTTTCAAGATGGATTGGGCAGACGCTCTGCCAGCAAGTATCACAAAGCCTGGCTTTTCCTGGGCATAACAGGCACGAGGCCACTGATGAGGACAGAGCGTGCCCAGGCTGGCAGCTCTGCATGCTGGAGCTGGCTCTCAGTCTGCTCTTCCTCTCCATAAATCCTACTTGATGGGGATGCACTTTGTACTTTAGGAAGTGTGACTCCAGGTGAAGTACCTGGGAGCCCTGGGGCCCAGCAGTGCTGTGTGTCAGGCTGTACCAGCCAGTTTCATGGGGATTTTTCAAGGAAGCAGAGAAAATACAGGAGAGATGATGGAGGGGGGGAAAGGGAGAGAGCATCCAGGCTTCTGTTCCAGAGACTGATTATATCAGCATTGCTCCTCTTTTTTCTTAGTAGTGTGTTTCTCTTTTTTTATCCTTTCTGTCTCTAAGGATATTGATGCCCCAGAAGTGCCTGCAGGGCAGGCCTGGGTGTGAACTGGGGTGCTGCAGCTTGTATACATGAGAGAGTTTGATAAAGGAAGGGTAACTGGATTCACTGCACAGTGAAGTACCTGCCCTGCTGTCAGTTCACCCTCTAACGTAGCTCATGCTATTTTCTTGTCCAAGGCTGCTAGTGCTTTCCTGAGCCCAAGGGATATAAGCAGTGAGTTTGTTTCCCCAAATGCCTCCTTTTGGGGTGCTAGCAGAGGTGGGTGTTGCCACATCCTTGGGGCTCAGAAAGGCTCCAGCTGTTCCCCAGGAGTCGCTGTCCCCAGTCTGAACACCCTTCTTGGTAGGAGCCTTTATTTCCTTGGTAGCTTAGAGAGTTCCTAGGCCAGTCCAGATCTGACACTGTTCCTAAATGCAGAAGTCAGGGTGAGGGGGGGGTGGGTTTTGGGGTGCTTCAGAGTCCCAGCGCTGACTCTGAACACAACCAACCTTGTGGCTCTGGGGCAGAAGCCTTTGGCTACCATGTACAAAACCAAAAATCAAATGATGAAAATCAAATCAGCTCCATCAACAAGTTACTTGGGAAAAAAATCCCCTCTTAGCAGATGCGTGTGTCACGTATCCCTTACCGACCCTGCGTTTGGTGGCTCCTGATTGCAGTCATTAAGGAGCAATGTCACTTGTGCTGGGAAACATCATACTCTGGGAGAAAAGCTTTTGATTGTAATTAGGCTGCTGTTAGGCAGGAGCCAGTGCAAGGCAAAGCAGCCAGTCTAGGTGTCTGTAACCTGTCTGAGCAGCAGTGTGCAACCCACAGGGCTAATTTTTTTCTGTGTAGATTGGTACATGATGCTGATGAGGTTTTTTCCCTAGATGTTACCATAATGGGAGGCAGAAGCTGTATAGAAAGAGGTGTCCCCACTCCCTGGTATATGTTGTTAGCCTCCCCACTTAAGGAAGGATCGAAGTGAAGTTGCAACATCTAAAAGTTGGGCTTCATTTTTGCTTTGGGGAGAGAAAGGAAAAAAAGCCAAAAGCTCAGGGATCGTTCCCATCACTGAGGTGGTGTGATCGATGGCTTCAGAGCTTGTCATGGGGAAGGGTTCAGAAGGGTGCTGCAAATTGCACTGTAACAGAAAACATCATCATGGCTTAAAATATCTCCATCCAAAAGACGAGTGTTCAGCTATTTCCAGTGCTGCTGGTGAGAGAGGAGTATGCACAGGATTGAAGAGATGCCTGAAGTCAAATCGATTGCTTTCCCTGTGGCTTGTGGTTCGGTTCCCAGCACCATCACATACCCTGGAGCTTGTGCTGTGCTCTTTCTCTCTTGAATTTCCTAGCCCTGAGAGACACAGCTCGGCTGTGCGTGGTGGCACGCCGGCTCGGCTGTGTGCTGGTGACACGCCGGCTCGGCTGTGTGGTGGTGACACGCCGGCTCGGCTGTGTGTCTGCATTGGGGACACTCAGCTTCTAGCCTCTGTGGTGTGTTTGTTCATGTCTGTCACCTCTCTCGTGGATCGATCCAGATTGGTTTGTGGCTCAGGCAGACGATTTGCCTGTGTGTGTAGGGAAGGTGATGGGCTGCTCTGTGTGCAGCCTTCCGCGTCTCCGGTGCGCGGAGGCGGCTGGAGTGAGAACTCCCCACTTGCTTGTGTGGAGATTTCCCTGCCCTCCCTACTAGTCCCAGCCAGGAGGAGCAAGGGAGGGAAGGGAGATGGCAAGCCACACGCAGAACGCTGCAGCTGCAGAGCTGAGGATGGTGAAGTCCCGAAGTGATAGGGTTTTAATACACTAAACAGCCTCTACTCTTGTTTTCTTTCCCTCCAGGAGGAAAATATTTGTTTGCACTGGGCTGCTTTTTCTGGCTGTGTTGACATAGCAGAGATCCTGCTGGCTGCTAAGTGTGACTTACACGCAGTGAATATTCACGGGGATTCGCCCCTGCACATTGCGGCCAGAGAGAACCGCTATGAGTGTGTGGTGTAAGTACAGCCCTGGCCCTGCCACTTCCCTCCCTCCCCTGGGAGCTCCTTTCCCTGAGTTCTGACTGGAAAACTCAGGGGATCCTTTGAAAGACCTTTG